>NC_141330.1:15100000-15362500 GCF_037954235.1 Aulostomus chinensis | reverse complement strand
CATGTTTGACTCAATTGAAAATAGGCGCTCGGTAAGAACAATGAAACCAAGCGCATAGAAATCTGGTTGTATTCAAGTCCATTCAGAACATGAGAAAGCGCTGGCCGTGCATTCTCCGAGGGCCATCTGACACAATGCTGTCTCCTGCTAAATTTCCATAACTAATCTCTTCACATCATATGGGAGTATTTCTGGCCTCGATAGAAATGCATCTGTGGGAGGCTTCTTGATCTCTCTGAACAGCTCTTTGATTGTGTGCGTACTGAATGTGAATTTTTTTAGAAAGGTACATGTCATGGGCTGTAGAGTGAGGCGATGTGCTGTTGCATTAATTTGTAGCATCGGTGCAGTCGGAGTTCATCTCCTGTGACAAAGGTGCTCTAAACAGTAGAAACTGAAGGAAAGTTAGTTTACCTCCGATACCCTTTTGGGAGGAAGTTTAAATATCGAAAGTGAAGATATACATTCTAATTATCTGCAATGAAAATGCTGTTAAGGATGTTTTGACTCCGATGTTTAGAGGGCATCTCTCCTTAAATAATTTAAGAAGCAGGCCAACCACAGAATATTGATTGATTATATGAATTTAAATACGGTGTCGTGCGCAGTCGACGCTGACCTGATCGCAGAGAAACAGCCAAATTTGCAAAACTAAAGGTGAATATTGAATCAAATCAATCGAACTTTAACTGTGAAACACCAGAACTAAAACTGTACCATGAGTTTATTGTGCGGTAAATTTAGATTTGCTAAAAAAAACAACAACAACAACCATAGATTATATCTGAAAGCAAACATTATTTAGTTTGGATCCTTTAAATACAAACTTCTTCTAAATATCTTTTTCATGTAAACCTAAGTCTCTAACAAGGAAGAGCACCAGGGTCTGTGATGACACATTGACAGTGCAATGATGGGATGATTTGTCACGTGGCTGTCTGTTGTTACTGTGGCATACGTGTTTGGAACCACAAGCAGCGCACGACACTTAAATAAATACAGTTAATTCATGTCAGGGCTGGTCTACTGCTGAGACTTCTTCATGTTTGAAGAAGGCTTTTGTTCCAGGAGGCTGGAGCGGTGAAAAAGGAGGCTATAAACAGATAACCAGAGTTCCAGGACAGATTATTTTACGTCTGAAACCGACGCAAGTTCCAATCAGTATCTGAGGCAATATGGGTTTACTGGGAGCACAGGTTCAGTTTCAGCCTCCCAGCATGAATGGGACTGGTGTGTTTACCACCAACTGTGTGAAACAGCAGCACTCTTCTATTCAGCTGCTCTTGGTGGTGGTGGTGGTGTGTGTGTGTGTGTGGGGGGGGGGGGGGGGGAACTACCTCAAACTCAGGAAGGTTTCAACTTTCAGCTTTTCCTTTATTCACAGACTCTAGGGACCTAAAAAAAAGGCTAAATAAATGTGATGAATTGGCTCTTCTCTCAAACCCTCAGAGGTGAGAGAGACCATCTAGATTCAGCTGCAGGTGTTATAGTGGCTTAAAAATAGAACGGCTGGTAGAAGGTGAGATGATAAAGGACAGGCCATAGCACAGACCACTCTTATTGGTTATCTTGAAGGATTTTTTTTTTCTTATTCTAGTTTGATTTAAAAGTACTAGAACTCTAGGCAATGGAAATATACATGTTATGTGTTGGAATCAAGATAGTTCCTCACAGGCTCACACTACATAACGCTGATTGAGTCTGTTCCTACGTATAGAGATGGCATTTATTGATATAATTCATAAGAAATATGAGCCCAGTATTGTTTAAATTCTTGTGCCTTCAATTGAGCAAAATCAAATCAGAGGCTTATTTTGAATCATTGGCAAATATTCCTTCTGGTGGCATTACAAAGCTCTCAAACATGGTTAGAACTCATCATATTGTTGCTTGTTTCAGGCCCACCCTGCTTCTGCCTAAATCCAGATGATGACTCAACATGGAATAACTGCCGCTGCAGTGACAAGTTCCAGCTGCTTAAGACTCCAGTTACTGTAAGTTCCCAGTCAAAGCCTTCTGTCGCTGCATTATCTATTAATTCATGTTCTGGGATTTTAGCAGGTCAAAACATTCAAGTGTCTAATAGAGTTTTTAGTAAGATATCACCACATTCCCCAAATTCCTGGGATTGTAACTCCGTGACACTATGTTCTTCTTTCCTTTGAGCAGACATTCATCGGATTGTGAAGAGGTCACTACACACTGAGAAGCAAAAGCAACGCTAACCATCCACAGCTGTATGACCATCGGATTTCCATCTCAAGTTTTATGAGGTTCTGTGGTGTTGGATTGTCTTTATAACGCTGACCCGATTTCATTCATAGGCGCACTGGCAGAGACAATATCTGTTATATCGGGGAATGTTGTTTTAGGAAAGGATGCATCATTCCAGGAGACTCAATTACAACATGTCCTGCACTCAGTGCTCCTGCTGAGGCCTGCAACTCTGCAACAGGCCCTCCTGCTAGGATTTGTGGGGGGGGGGGGGGGGGGGGGGGGGGGGGGGGGGAGTCTGTCTGATTGAGCAGCTCCTTGAAAAGTTGCAAATTCGCCTTCATAGATTTTGTGATTCTTTCACTTCGTATCGAGCTTTTCTTTTGTTTGAATAGAGACTGAACAGAAAAGAAGTGATGAGAGTAAAAGCTGCAGGTGACAAATGGATCCAATTATTTCAGCCTAACAAAGGTAGGACAGTACACACGCTGAATAATACACGTCCTTGTTGCTAAATGTTGATTTTAGTTTTAGCACCAGATTCTGCGACCTGTCCAGGGTGAACCCTGCCTCTCGCCCATAGCCGCTGGGATAGGCTCCAGCCCCCCCCCCCCCCCCCTACCCTTAATAGGAACAAGCGGAAGAAAATGGATGGATGGATGGACCAGATTCTGGAGTGAATTTCAAGACTGTTTCTTGTGTCATTTTGTTTTCTTGCAACACCATCAGCCTTGTAATGGAGCGCGCCCTTTGCCTGTCTATGTCATGATAAATGTACTAAATGTGCAGATGTATAATTAAATCAGTTCATAATAAATGGATGTGACTGCCCTCTAACCACAACTTACAGCTTCTGCAACTACAAAACTACCTTCATTCCAAGTGCTTTAATTCCCTAAATTGTGCGAGGGTACAATAACTAACAGTGACTTCACCATAAAATCATTTGTATTTGTTTCGTGTTATTTGTTATTTAGGCTTTACATAGAAGTCATTGCATGGTCCAATCAACCTGCTTGCAGTCCCAAGCCAAATTTTGGTGGCAACCTGGCAACCTGCCCCAAATGATTCTATTTCATATTTTAGCCTTGATGCTCAAACACAGAGAAAAGGTGAAGAAGGGCATTGTTCCCAAACCACCACTTAACTGTCACCTGCAGTATGAAAAAATAAATAAATAAATGTAGAAATAGGCAGAGCGGGAAGTTAACCTACTATATAAAAAGATTTGCACCCTCACCGTTTTAAAGTGCTCCCTGAGTCACTTCACCCTGGCGCCAGGCCCGTTTCAGGCTTATACAGTACACAGTTTAAACAACAGGAATCCCTTAGAGGAGCGCAGGACAAAAAAACAGACAAACAACAAAACTGTCACGAAACATAAAATCCCTTGAACAGCTCTACAAATATAAGTAGGAGAGAGTAAGATTAGTTTTGCCCTTAACTTCGGCAGATTACACAGGAACTTTTATATCACACTCAGAACAGGAACATTACACTTCATAATCTACAGTGAATGCCAGCAGCCATGTCAGTTGATTCAGAGAAGCAGACCACATTTCTGCTTGCATTTCCTCATTTAAACATTGACTAAATATTTACCGGTGAGTCAAGTCGTGCTGGGGGCGAGCAGCAGGAAGGGCTCCACATAAAAACATGCTGGCAAGTTTGGCGAAGGACTTAATGTTTGTCTATTATTCTGCCCTCCAGCCTTATCAGAACACCAAACACAGAGCTCTCTGTGCAAAGCTCACTTTGGGATATTGACCTCAGGTTCCTGTATAACTGCCCAACCAATAAAGTCACAGTTATGGCCGACAAAGTGAATGTTCAACCCTTTTGTGCTCTTAAACAGCTTAGTGCTTCAACTGAGATTGGTGTAAGAGCAATTAAAGTTTTTCTTCCACTGTCTCTGGACTTTAACGTTCTAATTAAAGTCCAAAACCTGTTTAAAACACTTTTTTTTTTAAATAACTTGTTAAAGTTTGGAAGTTACATAACTGGTATTCACTGTCCAGACCAAATGCTACTTTATCAAAGATTAACTACGTCCATGCCACCCACTATTGTAAAAACATCTAGTTCACGATGAGCACTTTTTCTCCCAATTATCCTTTTTATTTGGATTTTAAAAAACTCTTCCCCCCAGTTACTGTCTGTTCTATAAATATCAGGGGTAAAAAAAATTGATGAGGAATCTTTTAGGTGCTAGATAGGCTAGTTTGGTCACACAGACATTATCAGGAAGCTACTGGATATAACGAAAGGACGTTTTCACTCATTCATCTGCTCTGGCAGGACGAGATGTTGCTGAGTCCACTGATATCAGGTCTGTAGGCTAAGAGTGGTGCGAGGTGTTGGAGTGAGCTGGTTAGCTAGTAAGCTAGCTTATTGCAAAGATACAAGCAGTGGGAAACATTTTGTCTAATTTATGAAAAGTTAAAAAATAATACGTACATACTATACACCTCTAAAGAAGGCTACTATTTTTACAATATTTTTTTAAGCCGTAGAAAAAAAAAGACAGGACGAAAACAAGACAAAATTTCGAGGAATGGCGCAAACTCAAGCTAAGTTCTGCCTACAGACCACAAACCTTGACAACTTCGATAAAAGGGTCATAATTAGCTAGTTTAGTAGGTGTTGCTTGACATTAATACTTTTACTAGCATGATTTGACATTGCTCTGTTTGATTAATGTCATGTCAAAGACGGTAACAGTGAGCCTTCTATGTAAAAGATTGTGTTATACAAGGCTGCAGAGGTCTTGGAAATACCAATAAGTCAGTTCTTTGTTCAATGAATACATACACACACACACACACACACACACACACACACACACACACACATATATATTTCAAAATTCTATTACAATTAATCTTAGGAAATAAATAGACAACAAGACAAAGTAATGAGGCATTTGGATTATATATAACTAATTTAGAGCTGCACAATGGTGCAGTGGTCAGCACTGTCACCTCACAACAAGAATGTTCCAGGTTCCAGCCCCCGCTCCAGCACAGCATTTTTCTGTGTGGAGTCTCCATGTTCTCCCTGTTCCTGTGTGGGTTCTCTCTGGTACTCCAGCTTCCTCCCACAGTCCAAAGACATCAAGAGGGGACGAGGCTGATTGATACTCTAAATTGACCGTAGGTGTGACTGTGAGTGTGAATGGTTGTCTGTCTCTATGTGTTGGTCCTGTGATGGACTGGTGACCGACGTTCCCTCTAACGTCTCATGTGTCTGGGCGCACACTGAGGATCACTGTGAGCAACATGAGTCGAGCAGGCTTAGCACACACCTGTTCAACACCTGGGAGCACAGCAAGGTACATGGCTTATTAAAAGAATCACATTACAGCAGCAATTTCTATTAGTTTACTTTTAATATTTTCGATGGTTTACCTCTCGACCGCTGGGCTACCAGCTCTGGCCCGTCGCCGTCTCTTATCTCCGCCGCACTGTTGTCGGCTAGCTAACCTGCACGATCCACGCCGCGTACGAGCGGGGCACATACGCAGGAACTGCCAATGCTGTGATTGGCTGCGTAGCCTAAGTGAACTGTATCGTATCATTGGCTGGACACCTGTCACTCACTGAGTCGACGCGCTGCAGAGATTTTCTTGTTCGCTGAGAATGTGCGAGCGCTGCGCAAGCGCGCAGTTTAGAGGGAACATTGCTGGTGACCTGTCCAGGGTGAACCCCGCCTCTCGCCTGAAGGCTGCTGGGATAGGCTCCAGCCCCCCCCCCCCCGTGACCCTTAACAGGTGAAGTGGAAGAAAATGGATGGATGGATGGATGGATGGTATTCCTGAACAGCTGATGTATCAGCACTGACTTGCAGGTTCAAATGTAGTCAGTACCTGAGACAAACTTAATGAGACAGATATCAGGGTGCCCAGATCACATTGAGAGATTGAAAATAAAAAAGGAAATTATGATCAACAATATTAATACAAAGAGAATTAAGCACGCATCCTCAGACTGTGATAAAATGTTGAAAACGAAAATTGCTTTCTGCCCCCATGCTGCTTGATTGGACCATTGTCATATTACCAACCAATTAACTCCATGACAGCCCTCACAGACAACCCCCCACTGTTTGAGAATTATCAAAGCGGGTCTTCAAATGTCTGTCTTTAAGAAGAACTGATAAGGGCCTAAAAATGTTGGAAGATGCATGATTGTGACCAACGAGACTAGATTTTTCTATTCTACCCCTGTCATTCGTTGGAGTCAGAGATCGAGACCTTTGGACGGTTCATTTTGGTCTTTTAGCAGTTTTGAAGTTGAATTCGGGAGCATTGGGCATAGAAGTTAAACATGAAAGTTAGTTCAGGAACAGGAAAGCTGCACTGCCATGATTCTTAAGCCTGGTTTATGCTTCTGCGTCGCGTCGACGCTGTACCTACGCTGTCGATGCAGACTCCTACGCGGACCCTACGCCGTAGCCGGATGTGCACCTCCAAAAAATCCTGACAACACATCGCGTTGACGTGTTGTGACATGAACGTCAAGAATTGTGATTGGTCCGCTCAGAGGAGGTCGCCGAATGCATGAAGAGGTGGAAGAACCTCAGTGACAAATATGTGCGTCTCTGGAAGACAATGGCCACAAGAAGTCATGTTTGTCATGCTCAAAGTTTACAGTTTGATTCATGAAAGCAAACAGTAGTTCAGAGAAAAGCACTGGACTTCCTGTTGTAAATAGTTTTATTTTGGAAACCGACAAGAGCCCCCCAAACCATACAAAGACACATCCACACCGCCTTGCGGCTTGGCAGTGAATTGCAGAGCAACGCGTTCGCTCGACACAGAACTTCGATTGCTCAATGACGGCGTAGGGTCGACGCTGTCGCCGCGACGCCGTCGCCGAAGCATAAACCAAGCTTTATACTACTGTAGTCACTTAAACATTCAGCATTGCTGCCCTCTTTTTCTTTCAAATCACAACCAACTATCCTGGTAATATTGTTATATCCAGCACCGGCTTGTGCCAGAGGCATTCAGTTTCAAAGAAATTGAACGCAAAACACACCGCCGCTGAAGGACGGGTGTCAAAATATCCGCACCTATTATTCTCCATGATACCTCCCCTCACCGGCAGCAGCTGCTTGAGGCTGCACCGTGGCCTGGTACTTGACACTTACCACCATTCCATTCACCAGCCTCGCCGTGTCTCTCCTTGCTGTAGCACTCTCCTGACATGTTCTATGGGTGCTATTGGCGTCAATCGAGCCGGTGACTTAAGCACCTAAGAGCCTGCTAGCTATTTCCAGGGTAATTTCACCACCATTTTGTTTCTGCACTTATCTTGGTCATTATGCGGTCCACAATACATGCTGTATCTGTTCATTTGTGCGCGCGCACACACACACACACACATATATATATGTATGTGTGTGTGTGTGTGTGTGTGTGTATAGATAGATAGATAGATCGATATAAGCCTTTATTTTAAGAAAAACAATGCTTCTTGGTGGAACTGTAATAAATATTTCAGAATTTCACAGGATTCAAGGACTACACGTCCACGTGACGATCAAATGATAGACAGCGAGTCGTCTGATGGCGTGACACCCACCTGTTGTCAGGGTCTGGTGTGGTCATGGCTCTGGTTACGTAACACATCTTGAGGGGTATACACCTCCTGTCGCCCTGCAGAGACAGGGAGGGCTGGGGTGGAGGGCTCGCGGGGTCCGAGGAGGAGGTGATGGGAGCGCTGCCGAGCCGGGGGGATTCCGGAGGGGGGGTCTCCCATCCGATCTCTGACACTGGGGAGCCCTTTTTGACGTATGGTGTGGCCTCTCGCATGTACTTGACTAGAAAAGAATATAAAAGAGATTTTCAGTGAAAGCTAAAGGTTCAGACACATGAAAGAAACTCAACCTGAGAATGAGACACTCTTTGTCAACCTTATTTAAACACATCAATGGGGAATCAATACGGATAAAAGCTTCCGGTTGTTTTAGGTAAACAGCGGCAACTTTCGCGAAGTTTTTCTGTGACAGTTTTGGGTCTAATATGTGAAACACACACAGATTACCAACTCGGTCATTTCCTGATGTTTTTTGGGTTACAACACTGGTTTTGTGCGTGTTAAGCGTCTTCTTAATAATGCATCAAAAACTACTACTAACCACCACGAATTATTAAAAAAAAAAAAAAGTTAACCGAAATAGATTCATTACATTAAAAAAAAGCTCAAAATGTACTACATCAAGTTGATCAATAACAATTTTTAACATACTATAATTACAATAAATGGCATTTTATCCGTCTCCTGATTTTAAAATTCCGGTTTTTCATTTCATGCCTTGATTGGTTGAACACAAGAAGTCGCTCTTTCACTCTAAAGTCCATTCTCAGCGTCAAGTTTCCACATCTTTCTTTGCTAAATATTAAAGCAGGACTGACCTTTAACATTTGTGTTATATGTTCTGCTTATAGAGCCGCTTCTTAAAATCAGGCTTTCAATGAGCACGGAGCAAACAAATTTCAACTTCAAGCGATGAATGTGAAAACAGGCTTCCAGTGTCAAACTGTGAACAAACATCTTCCTTCACAGTGAGGCTCAAACATTCTGTCTCTTTGTGACTGCAGAGGGAATCGTTTTACCATTAAACACTGAGCACAATTTGAATCCAAAGCATGTCGTTTCACTTGGGGCAGGGATTTAATATCAGACTAACATTGTGTAGGTCAGAAGGATGTGAAGATACCATAGATGCTGTGATATGCAGTAGAATTAGAAATGTTTTTTTTCCTGCAGTGGTCTGTTCCCAACAAGCATGGCCCTTGACAACTGGAGAATAAGAGCTTTCCAGCTCAGGAAATGCCTCTGATACGAGGTAAACAGGCAAGCTTCTCCACGGATCTCACGTTATCTGGAAGCATCCTGGTCCTCTTTGCTGCTCTAGATCTGTTAACTACTACACAGGAAGTTGTTTCGTGCTTCCACTGGAAGTCCACTGTTATACAGCAATAAAGAATTCCTTTGCAGTGTATAACATTAGTTGGACAGAACTGGCCAAATGTTGAGAGTGTAGCAATATTTTAATATTTCCCCCCCACCAGTATAAACTGATGTGTAGTCTGTCCTACAGAGGCTGACTGTCGAGGTAGACGATTAAACAAAGATCTATGGCTTCCTTTTCTGCATGTATTCGTTCACAAAGGGTTAAAGCCGAGCCAGTTCCTACGACAACTTCTTCTATCTGTGCTATGGGCTATTTACACGACTTACTCACCACTCTCCTGTTTTACTAACTTTATATTATCCCCTTAAGTTACTGATGTCAGTATTTCTTTAAATTGTTCTTCCTTTTCAAAAAATTATATTCTCTTGTTGTTGATTGACAGCTTGTCTCTGAGCCACAGGCTGTGCTGATAACCCTCTGATAAACTCTCGAACCACCCAGTAATTCCTGATTGGACAAATGGACCATCTTTTAAAAACCAGTAAAACAGAATCTTTTCTAAAAATGGGGATCTGGTAGCAAAGCTAAACCGCACGTGTTGGCAGAAGAAAGAAAAAAAAAGACCACGTTTTTTTTTCAGTGGCAAGGCAGATTGGATGCTCGGTTTGCTTTGAATGCTTTGAGTCTTTGGCTTACCCCGAATGCTCAATAGGCATATCCCACTGTACACGCTGTATATAATTGGGATATGGCTGGTGGCCTTTATACTCCAGCGTGTGAACTATCTTCAGTGGAAGCATAGAAGAGCCCTCCATGACTGTTTAACAAGCCTAACTGCCAGCTCACACGCAACGGCGAGGAGGAGATGGGGGTGATGCGAGTCTGTCCTCAATGGCCCTCCAATGACGATGTGATGCAATTGCAAAGAAGAATAACCCACACAGTCACATCTGCTATCAGATTAAAGAGCTGAAAGAGGCTGATGGATTTGTCAAATCACAGCACAATACAAGGGAATTCTGCGGAGTGAAAAAGACCTAATCTGCTGCAGACAGATCAAGACAACCTTGTCTCGTACAAACAGAGTTGGTCTTGCTTGTTAAGGGCCGTACAATCCTGTGGTTTAAATTTAGGCAAGAAACGGCAACACTGTTCTAATAGCTGCACAAACACAAGGATGCAAGAAGCACACTTGTTCGGTTTCATTGCTTGTGTTCTCTTAAAAGAAAAAAAAAAAAAAAAAGGGCGTTAAGCTTTAAAAGTGGAGGTCCAGAAGGTAACAGCTGAGTGTCGCTGCAGCTTCCTGTCTAATGACTCGTCTCATCCAACTTCCAGCACTCGACGTGATTTAATGCGATATGAAATGAGATGAAGGCAATGAATCACGTTTACGGCTGCTCATTACACTTTCTTCCAAATCCATTAATATAGTGATTATTTTCTTAATTATACAGTTTGGTCTATAAAAAGTGAGAAACTGGTAAAAAAAAAAAAAAAAAAAAATTTTAAAAGGTCACTGTTTCCTAACCTCCTGTTTTACCCACGACCCAAAGACGTTTTTAGTTTGTGGTGAAGAAACCAGAAAATTTTTGAGAAGCTGGAGATCAAGAATGAGAATGGTGAGTTTTTGTTTTCGTCAAAAGTCGACCGAGTTCTCGCGTACCAAACGACTGGTGCTAGAGCTCATAGCTGCCGCTCTTACCACAATTCAACCATCACCACTGTTGATGCTGCAGGAAATGCGCTTCACCGATCTTCTCTTTTCAGTTTGTTCATTGAAACGATCACAAACAAGCAGTTGAAAGACACGTTTCTGTGTTGCTCTTCAAAAAGTTTAATCAATACTTCAGTTACGATACTCATATATAAATACTTCATTCAACTTCAAAATAAGACTATACTTTCAGTTTACTTTTTATCCACAGCAAAATTATAACCACACGTACTTTGCTTACACCCAACAGATGTGTTAAACATATATCCTGTTTATTAGTCGTATTTAAAAACAACTACAATTAAGTTTGGCTGTGTAATCAATATAGAGTGGATTGCAATGAATAGGAAGCAGCATGGCGGCGAGGTAGCGTGACCTTCCAGAAACCAAAGGGTCGCTGGTTCGATCCTCGCTTCCATGACCATGTTGAAGTATCCTTGAGCAAGATACTGAACCCCTAATTGCTCCTGATGGAGCTGCGATGGACCAGGGTGAACCCCGCCTCTCATTCAGTGTCAGCTGGGATAGGCTCCAGCCCCCCCCCCCCCCAACCCTGAACAGATAAAGGGTATAGAAAATGGATGGATGGAGAAAGTTTTTCAACTTCAAAGGATAAGACTGTTTAAAAAGGAGGGATTTAGGACTAAATTGCTGGAATGTTGCATTTCTGTAAGAGGAACCGGTTTGTGAAACCATCTGAAGAAAGAAACTAAAGATTCTAAATCAAACAAGACATTTAAAAAAACAGGATCATTAATGACATGAAATGAAATGAGTCAGGTTTGAATAGCATACTAAATGTTATTACAGTTTAAAAAAAAAAACAACATGAACAAAAGGGATGTAAGACGCTGTGTTTACTTTTATATTGTGCTCTTTGTGAAATGATTTCTTGGCATAAAGGGGAAGAGAAAATTAAGTTTTTCTGCTTTCTGCTGCCTTTTCATTCAAGATTTGGAAAAGTTTTGTGCTTACAGTATGTTCTTTGTTCTTTGACAGATGAATGAAATGAACTAAATCTGAAATAAATAAATATTCCTGCCCTTGGCTGCACGGTGCAGTGGTCAGCACTGTGGCCTCACAGCAAGAAGGTTCCAGGTTCGAGTCCCGGCTCCAGCACAGGATCTTTCTGTGTGAGTCTCCATGTTCTCTCTGTTCCTGTGTGGGTTCTCTCTGGTACTCCAGCTTCGTCCCACAGTCCAAAGACATCAAGAGAGGACGAGGCTGATTGATACTCTAAATTGACCGTAGGTGTGATTGTGAGTGTGAATGGTTGTCTGTCTCTATGTGTCGGTCCTGTGATGGACTGGTGACCTGTCCAGGGTGAACCCTGCCTCTCACCCGTAGACGCTGGGATAGGATCCAGCCCCCCCACGACCCTTAACAGGAATAAGCGGAAGACGATGAATGAATGAATGAATTCCTGCCCTCTACAGAAGGTTACGAAGCCTTACTGTACAATACAGAAATGCATGGTAAGGCATACACAGAGAGTCAGTGTGAATGCAGTTACTTCACTGCAACATTGTGCAATCAACTCTTACTATAAAACGTCTGCATTATAATTTTATTATTACCACAATAAAAGTGTGACATTTATTTCTCTTGAACTAGCAGTTCAGAGTAATTCACAGCTGTAGTACAAAATAAAAGATGTTAACTATTTGTGTACGAAGGGATTCTATACTTGTACTGTACTTAAATATAGTACATTGATATTAGTATGCTTCCTACATAAATTACAGTTAGGATACATGTACTTTAACTTCACGGTGTTAATTTTAAGACAGTTAATTGCTACATATATAAAAGACGTAATCATGAGCTGCATGTCTTTAGTGAACTTTAAAAAAACTTGATAAATGGCTCACTCTTGATGTTTTGCGTCATAAATGTACAGCTCACAAACAGAATCAAGCAATTTAGACAAACACAATTACTAGTAGTTGATTTTTTTTTAAAATTCTTTTCTAGTTAGTTGACATTTACAAAGTAATTCCACCAAAACGGAAATGTACACTCACTGCCCGCCGTCACAGTGCCCAGGAATAGAACTGTAAGTGTTTCCAGCGGAGGGGGAAAATAAATGGGGTGGAGTCCGTGTGATCATTACACTGTGTAAATGTGTGGGCATTCCCCAGGGTCCTGTTTCTATTCCATTGCAGGACCAACACAGCCAGCTCCGCATAATTGTCTAACATGCACGGCAAGAATTTGGAAGTTGAGAGGGTTCGTTCTACTTGAGCGTTAGTTTGCTGTTTAAGAAGTTTCCATTTTTCCAACTAGTGTTTGAGAGCAGCTTGCGAGCCTGCAGCTAAATCTTTTTCATTGTGACGAGTCTCAACTCATTTAGAAACAGCGTCTTCCTGTTACGGAGGTCCCAGTGCACGTATGAATGACTGTATCACCAAAGACCAGCTGTCCATCTCCCTATTAAACACCCATTCAGTCAAAACCCACTTCATTATTAAACTCTACTCAACCCCATTCAATTACACTCTTAACAAATGTGAAAGTTTGTTTCCTTCTGATGCGTGACTTCCACACACACACACACACGATGAACAACACACACACACACACACACACACACACACACTCCCACACTCATTATTCTATAACATCAGGTGTAATGACTTTATCTGTCTCATTCTGTCTCTCTTGCTTAATAACATCTAATGAGGTCTGAAGTCAATGAGCTTCTGTCCATACACTCCTAATGGTAATTTATTCGATGAGAGGATGTTCTGCTCTCATTAAACCAGTGAAACAGGAGTTAGAGGGTTTAATGCAAAGAGAACCCAAGACCTCGGATCGTAGAGTGAAGGCTTTCCTTGTAGGCTCTGAGCAGGTAGCTGATGACTACGGCTGCACAAAAGACCCTCACAAGTTTTTGGACCCATATCTCAAATATCACCTTAACAGAACAATGAGCGGTGTGTGAGGGAGGGAATGAGACTGAAAATATTTCAAAGTTGATGTAAGTAAATCTCAGCGGCAGTAGAGCTCCAGCGAGAACAGGGAGAGCGTTTCAATGACCTTCGGGAGAATATTGGACTCAGTTGACGTTTGCTTAAATTTCATGACATTTATGTTTGTCCAGATTAATGAAGACTTTAACGAAACTGATTACAAGATTCAAAAAGGAGTTCTGTGGCGAAATGGAACTGGGCTGGGAATGGGATTTATTATTCACGCAACTTGACTTACATGTCTTTGAATAAAGCCCAGAAAAGTGTTTTTGCATCGATATAGGTCATTTGATTGTAAAATCTAATCGCTTTATTACATTGCTATTTATTCTGCATTCGTGTTTTTCATAATTTGTTTCGATAGAATAGATCGTGTTCATGAGACTGCTAAGGACAGACGGACAAGTAACCTGAACACCAAATACCATAAAAGACATAGAAGTAAAACCTGCATGCAAGCATCCATTCATTTTCTGCTGCTTATCCAGGTGGTGGTGGGGGATTAACACCCCAGCTCCTCCTGTGAGACCCCTAGTTTCCCCAGACGAACCGAGGTACGTAATCCCTCCAGCGTGTTCTGGTTCTACCAAGGCCTCCTTACAGTTATACGTGCCTGGAATACCTCAAAGAGGGGGCCTCCTATTCAGAAACCTAAACCACCTCTAAACCTGAAAGAGCAGCGGTTCTACTCTGAGCTCCCTCTCAAAGTCTGAACCTTCTTTCTATCTCCAAGTCTCAGCCTAACCACCTTATGGAGGAAACTCATTTTGGCAGCTGGAATCTCATGAAGTCAGTTTCTGTCAGTCACTACAAAAAGCTTGTGGCCATGAGGGTTGCCATTACTGCTGGTAATCACATCTACAACTACTACCATGGAGGAGCTTCTGAACTGCCTCAGTCCTCCACCAGGGACTTAGGTGAGGCTTCCCCAAGTCAACCAACTCTGCCTCCATGGAGGGTAGGATGGCTGGGATAGTGGTTCCTCTAAGTCTACCCTTCGCCACCCAGGGATATCCCTACAAAGATCAGCAGTTGTCCTCCTCTGCTGTCCTCAGCCACAGCCAAGCCCTGCTTTCACTTCCGGACCAGCCTGCTGACAGAAGCTTTTCTATGAGGCCATTCAAAAGCCTGACTGACAAAAACTCCTCCACATTGGTGTTTGTGGCTTTGCGACTACCGAAGTCCCCGCTCCTCTGGACTCATGGTATCTATCTGCAATTTCGAGAAACTCTCAACTCACGCAGGCCTGAAAGAACCCTCATGTTTTGCTGCTTGACTGTGGGGGTCCACCAGCGGACTGATGTTGTTGCACATCATCAGTTAAAAGCCTTGCTGCATGATACATGATTATACATGTTGAGAACAAGGACATGCAAGTTCTCTGAGCTGCCTGCTTACTGAGTTGTTCCTGACAGTATACGAAGAAGCTGTTTACTTCTTCTGACAAATGTTCAAAAGGAATTGTGACACAACCCTACTTCTTATGAGTCTTTTTGGTTACCCTATTTTGACTACAGAAGTATTAAACCATTGCTGAATAACTCCCTTTTATTACATCCATTGCAAGAAAACAAAGCATATTGAAGAGAATAAACCATAAGGTCACCTGGGGGGGACAGGAGTTTTTGTCATCTTCAAACAAAGCTAAAAGGAAAAAACAGGTCTTGTGCTTTCATGTCTGCTGTAAAAACATTCACAGAGGACAAGAATGAATGATTCCCTCCATTATCTTCACCACAACAACAGCTACTGAACCACCACCATTGTTAATGTCACCATTATCATCTTCATCCTCTCGTCGTCAGAAAAAGTTAACAACAAAAACAGGCAGCCGATAGTCACATCCTCTCTCTCTCTCTCACACACACGCGGACACACGCACACACACACACACACTGTCTGTGTAGGCTAAACTGCTGATGACTGAACTCGATGACACACAAACACATGACAGCAGCACACACACGCATCCCCGTCCAGGTGCCAGGTGATGAAAGGTATGGATTGTTGGGAGCTCAAGTGGGGGTCTTATCAGACATTGACTCATTTCCTGCTGGCTAAAGCGTGCCAGATGTCATCATTGTGTTTAGCCCTTTTTATTCATCACGTTTCGGGCTCGTCTGATTTTTTTTTACAACTGTGAAATGATGAGTGTGTGTAATGAAATTCATTCATTTTCCCGGAGAGCATAATTGTTTTCTTCCTCTTCTCATTAACTTTTAAAAAAGGGGCTGCATTCCTCAATATGGGGCCTCGAGTTCGATGTTTAAAAAAAAAAAAAAAAATCAGTTGGACCAGTGAAGGGGCTGCAGCTAACGATTGTTTTCATTGTTGATTTTCCCAATTAAATGTTCAATTTCTGAAGAAACGGTTTGGTTCACAGATACCAACAGATAATCACGGTAATAAAGCCTGCCATGGTTTCTAGATTCTACAGGAATCTTTTGGGGTTTTGTTTCTCTCTTTTTGTTTTCAAACTGTAGTGCAAAGCCCAAAGATTCTTAACCATAGATGGGTGAATACATTTACGTTATATTTAGGGGCCTGCCATCGGAAAAAACATTGACATTTGACAAATGTAATAATGAATGAGAACATCTCTGGGTTTCAACAACATCGGTTAAAAAGTACCGACACTGTGAGGAGATTCGGCAGTTGAAATTTGTTTTCTTCCTAAATGGACACCTGAGTTTTAGATACTGGTCAATGCAGAGAACTGATCTATATTTAAAATAAGTTTCAACCAGGCCGGTTAGTTCAAGCACTTAATCTATAACCTAACGATGTAACCTGTGACTTCAATTTCAACGCAGGATTACTTATAAGTCATGGAATCCCTGCAAGTCTACAGCAACATTTATAATTCAGGAAAATCACGAGCACACTGATGTACACGTCAACTGGGTTTATACGACTTTAAACCCCGACGGTGAGAGCTCGACCTCTTCAGACGGACCGACTTACACCATGAGCAAACGTTACTTCACCACTCTGGTCTTTATTGATCAGGTTCCTGATGAATTAGCCCCTTTTTAAATCTTACTTGAACTCTCTTCTGATATGAAAACATACACCGCTAGCAAAAAAATACACCAGTCAGCCAAAACCAACCGCCTGATCAGGTGCAGATCCCCCAAAGCAGCTGGTGCGGCATCCACAAGGCGGTGGCAGCAGATCCGTTTTTTTCCAGCAATTTCTGACATCTGTTGGATCAAACCCCACAAGTCATCCTTCACTCCTACGAGCCCATCGATGAGCCGCTGCAGACCACAAGACCAGCTGTTTGTCCACAATTTGTCCATTGTTACAGTCCCTCAGATCCCCCTTACATTTGATCCTTCCATTTAAAGGACTGACTGTTCACTTACTGCCTCGTGTATCCTTCCTCTTGACAGGTGCCATTGTAACTCGATAATTAACGTTATTCACTTCAATGCGTGATTGATGTCGGTCTACATTACGTTTTCTTTTTATTCTCCTCCGCTTTCTCACCCTGTTGATCTCTGCCCCTCTCTTTCCTTCTGTATACCTGTCTTCCTCCATTATCTGTCTTTCTCTCTGCCCTGCTCTCCTGCTCTCTTTCTCCCCAACCGGTCAAAGCAGAAGGCCGTCCCCATTGAGCCTGGATCTGCTCGACCTTCCTGCCTGTTAAAGGAAGGTTGTCGTCGCCGCTGTTGCCTGATGTGCTCTCTGATGGAGAATTGTTGGGCGTAGGTTCATAGAAGGAGTGTGGTGCTGGACCTGCTCTACCTGTAAAGTGATAACTTTTGTTCTGATGTGGCGCTATACAAATAAAATTGACTTGACTTGACATTATCTGGATCCCATGAACAAGAAAATGGTTTAAATTACTGAGGATTTGCTTTGAGCTCCCTCTATGCATTTAGCTGTCCTTTATGCAAAAATGTTACTTGCTGGTCCACGTGATTCATCATTCATCTCCAAACCACGTCTACAGGCAACAACCAGAACACCTAAAAACAGCACACACGCAAACCCTAACAACCATACTCAAGGAGGGGTGAAACACTGGAACAGAGCCACGTTTTTTCTGCCTTCCTGTCTCTCGTCCAGGACTCTGAACTGCGTGGCCCTTTTTAAAAGTTAATTAAAAACAATCAAGTAACTCAGAAGACTTTGGGACAACTCAGGCATTCATGGCATTGTTCTCATTGACTCAGTCATAAAAATCAATGACAAAGCACGAAAAACAATCCCAATCTTGAGAGAAGTTCCAATCTTCGCTTACTTTCTCACCTCATTACGTTTATATCAACATGTCACAGGAAAGAAACATTCCAAATGACAGGACCCCAAAGCAGACAAACGGAATTTAGCCAATACCCACTTTGATTTAGTCATTTTTCACATCTACCGATACTCAGTACGAATAGGGCCTTTTCTAGTGAAGGTGATAAAACTGACCGTTGGCCAAGCAAACGAAGACCAGTCAATCACAGCACAGCAGAGGTCCATCAAGCGGTCACTGTGGTGCTCCTTTGACTTCCATTATCAAGCTGGATTTGTTGACTTTGGTAAGTTACGTTTAAACTTTTTGCCTGGGGAACTTGTAGCAGTGACACTCGTTCAAACCAAGACCAATTGTCAGCTGTGGATAGAGCTATGTGGGCATCCTCTAATCCAGCTAAAAGATCAACAGGCTCAGCTTTGTCTGCGCCAAAGTAAATCATTACTTTTCTGCAGGACTGGGCTGACACACTGCTGACATTTATACACATCAGTACTCTATCATAGTTACTGTATTTAGCCAATGCTAGCTGACTTACTACTGCATGTATGGTTTCATAGGCCTACTGCTTTTGCTTCTTCATGACTGTACTAGTGAACAGAGGCTTTCCCAGGTCAGTAGGAACAGCGTTGCTCCCTAAGGTCACTGTCCTCTGTCTCACTAGTCTCCGTGAGCCGTAGGCTTCAGCTTCTGTCTTTATTTAACACGATTTTGTTGCACAGTCAGTTTGACATCCTGAAGACCCTTCTGTCTGACATAGATTTTTTGTTTTGTTTTACTGAAACCTATTTCTCAACGGGGTGCTGTTAGTCAGTTAGTTAGTTAGTTACTTTAAGCTAAGCTTGTACTGATAGCTTGACGGACCCAGCAACGGTAACTAAGCGGGGTTGGTGTTGGCTAAGGCTCATATAGGCTGTGGGCCTGGTTAGCTCATCGAACAGTCTTTGTGTGCGAATGTTTAATCACAGTCGAACCAGCCCAACACTCAACCTTCAAAATGGTGTTTCCTGTGGTTGCTATGAGCAACACTGCAGCAGAACCTTGATTGATTGCCACAGGAAAAATTCACATCTCTGTAAAACCGCACGCTGAGCTGCAGAACAGAGTTCAGCAGAGTCAGTCTCTTGCTTAGGGACACCTGAGCAAAGTGGATGCTCTCTGGCATAAGGGCTTGAACTACCACTCTTTGGTTGGAGAGCAGTTGGAACTCCTTCCAGCCTGCATTAGATGGAAGATGGCAGTCGTCTATTTTAGCTGCACTTTCTCCATCTTTGAGTGCTGAGGAACACACAGATGCAGACGCTACACACAGGCATGCACACTCCTCTCCCATGTGACGTGTACATCCTCTCAACAGCTGAATCAGATGTTTCCTCCTGATCATCACGTAACAGCGTCTTTCAGCAGATGGCAACCAGGCAGAAATATAATATCACTGATTACATGATTGTACATGCTTCATTCTATGTTAATGTCCCCAGAGATCCACTGACAAGCACATTCCCCCCCAACTGATCCCGGGACAGTGCTATTTTCATTTACCCTGAAGATAACCGTGATCATTAGGACACGTTCTTGGTGTCCCTCGTTAGCTCTCCTTCTGCCCCCCCCCCCCATCTCTCCATTAAATTCCCATTTCAGCTCCACCCCCCTCCCGTCTCTCTCGGCTGCGCTCCCTCTTTCTTATCTCAGTAAGTTTTGCTTTTCCCTCTGTAGTTAAGTACCCCTGGGAAGGAACATCATCGTGTGTGTGTGTGTGTGTGTGTGTGTGTGTGTGTGTGTGTGTGTGTGTGTGTGTGTGTGTGTGTAAGAGAGATTGCGGGTGGGGGGGCACTTTGCTCAAGAGTCCTCACAGGAGCAGGAGTAAAAACTCAGAAGTGGGCACTTGTATGACATAGTTTCCGGTGTGTGTGTGTGTGTGTGTGTGTGTGTGTGTGTGTGTCAGCCATCAGGCCAATTTCCAATCACACTTCTGGCAGGACACAACTGCACACGTGAATAAAAGCACGTGAGCAACGACGTGAGACACGCCAGGGGACAAGTAGACCTGGATCTGCTCGAGTGGCCTTGAAAAAAAGGGGGAGAAAGGGAAACATTCTGAGTTTGATCTAGCATGTTACTCCCATGGAAACACTAATTGCATAATAAGAAAAACAATAATAATTTTTTAGAAATCTTCCCTGTTTCTCAAGCAGCCAGCCAGTCAGCTGCTTCCCAACTACAGCATAAACCAAGAATGTGCTGATGATAGATTCATTGCATAAACAGATTTGCAGTCTTTTCTTCTCATTCTCCAAATAAACATAAATGTTTATGTATAAGGATACAAATTGACTTCTATTTGTTGTCCTATATTTAAGACTCCCTGAATTGCTTTGTCATTTGATACAGATTTAAATGAACGTGAATTATACAGGCTGCTGCCATACAAATACCAGCCCCCCCCCCCAGCTTTTGCTATTCATCAGAACTTCCTTTATCATATGGAAAATAAAACAAATCCTTTAAAAGAGACTGTCATTCACACACGCACGCGCACACGGGGGCTTGCTGCTTTTCATTCAGTTCATCTAATCAGAGAGTGATTTATAAGCTACGTGGGACGCTAAGTGAATGCAATTAACTGACAGGTAAAAGAGCAGAGCTGCACGTCTTTTTATGCACTGGTCCAGGATTGAGAAACGCAACAACAGTTTAAGAAATGTGTGCTTAAAAATTGAATTCCCTGGAGGCAGGTTCACAAAATAAAGTCCAGAGGTCACATGAAGAGTCATCCATATTAGGCTGAGATTTCCTAAAACTTGGGAGAAGTCCTGCGCATGTCCTGTGTGGTCGGAGTTCAACTTCTAGCTCGCTACTGATGATGTACAATGCATGAAGCACTGATTTATGCTATAATAAAAGCTAGTTTAAATGAATGATCATCCCACATCACTCACACACACACACACACACACACACACACACACACACATCCAACCCAACACTTATCCTAAACTGAACCTAAACCCAACTCTAATCTTAACCCAAAAATCAAGTCTGAACCCCAAAACTGCCCTTTAAACAGGTTAGGGTTAAGATAAGGACTAGGGCTTGGGTTGGGCTTTCCACATGAATGGAAGTGAATATAATGTCCTAATAAGGATAGCTGCACAACTTGTGTGTGTGTGTGTGTGTGTTTTAAACCCACATTTTGGTTGGCGCTCACTTTCTGAGACCAATTAATCCCTCACCTTAACCTGGTACTAACCTCAATTAACTCCAGCCTTCACCAGAGACTCATATACAGGTGCTGCACTAGAGCCGGTCCCTATAAGGTAAGTGTTTATACCAGAAAAGGTCTCCAATAGGCTAAAATGATCAGGTACACAAACACACACACACAGAATTCAACATCAACCACTTGGGAGCACCTGACCCATCACCTCCTCTCCTCCTCCTCCCATCCCAGCCCCGCCCTACCTTCCAGGGTCACCTCTCTTCCGGCCCGTTTCAGCGCCTGCACTGCCTCGTCGTGGGTCGCGTCCCGCAGGTTCATACCGTTCACTGACAGGATGGCGTCCCCGACGTATAGAGCTTGGGTCTGATCTGCTGCAAGCCCCTTGAATATCTTGCTGATGAGTATGGGCATTTTATTCTCCTTGCCCCCCTTGATGCTGATCCCGAGCCCCCCGACCTCCTGCTTGGTCACCTTGACGCACCTCTTTTTGTTAGCGATCGCCTCCGGTACTCGCTCCGGTAGGTCCGTGAAGGCGGTGCGCACAGTTTGGGGGCCGTTGTTGGAGTTGTTGTTGTCCAGGTAGGATCCGTTGGTGACGCCGTTGGAGTTCAAGCTGCTCTCCTCGCAGCTCAACGTGAGCGCCTCCTCGTTCAAGTTGATGAAAACTTTGTGCCACCGCTCCCGCACCAAAACCTCCACACAGCCACTTTTCTGCACTCCGGAGGAGCCCGAAACTTCACTCGCTATTACCACCGCCATCTTTGGAGCATTTCATTAAAATGACATGTGATTTGGTGGCCAGCCAGTACACATCCACTTCCACGAGCTCCCCCCTCACACCGGGATGGACTTTGCCCCCGGCAGCAAAGTTTGTGTGCGGGACCTGTCAAGCGTCCCGTCCAACCAGCCGGAGCCTCCTAGCGCACGCTGCCCTCCGCTCCGCTCCGCCCGCCACTCAACCCCTCTGCTGGGTGGAGTTTGCCCCCCCCCCCCCCCCCCCCCGTCTACCAACCCTACCTCCAGATCCTGCCTCCACTGAAGGTGTTCATATCACACCTCCTGAGCGCTGGAGACTGGAGTGAAATAAATGGCAGAAAGAAATCAAATCTTCCAGGGAGTTGAAAACATTCAGAGCACTGACACAGAAGCCACGAGGGTTGAAGAGTCGCCCTCACAGCTCCTGTAAGTCACTCTGGATGTTTCCCCTCTTCTACGTTGAGGTGAATAGAACAATTTACACAGATATCGGCGAGGTTTGTGTGTTTTATAATGAAATTATTTTATACAATGTTGGGGGTGGGGGGAGATGTCCAGTCGCACTTGACCGCGTTCACGTCAAAACAGTGAGGTCGGTTACGCGCCTTCAGGAATGCGCCTTTGCCGGTTTTGCTTCAAAAGACACAAAGAAGGAGCTCTTGTCATAAAGAGAGCTCCAGCCGAGCCTGTCTCTCTATCATCGGAGTTATGCCACGTCCTCATGCCTCGTCAGCCCGTATGAGGGGCTGACAGGGATGCGGTGGGGGTGCGGACCCCCCGTGGAGCAGACACTTAACAAGAGGCGATGACATCAAACTAAAGACCACCAAGCGGCTGCTGCGACTTCAGCGAAGGCTCGAGTTCCTCCAGAATTAATGCTGCTCAACTCTATAGCGACCGACCAGCATTTTCCTCACTAAATAGTGAATTTGCATTTTCTTTGAGGCTGTTGGATGAGGGACGCTGTCAAGGCATCTTTTGGCGAAGTGAGACACCTACTGGTGATTATTGGAACTGAAGCTCTCCTGTCTGCTTGCCTAGGAATTAAGACGAATAGTTTAAAATGAAGGAACAACTTCATACACTTGATTGAGTGCAATCTCTAGAGTGAAAAAACATTATAAGATAGAAGTTTATATTACAGTAAGAACAATTTTCGTGTTTACAGAGCATTAGTGTTGAACTGTTTTATTCATCCTGATGATTTATTATGCTTATTTTGATTCCACATCCTACTTATTGGTTCTACATATTTTGCTTTGATCTTTAAATATGATCATCAAAATGGATATCTTTATTTTTTGTGAAGGACAGTTAGTTAATATATCCTTACTTTTTCTCTCAGAGCACATTAATATTATTGTAGTCGTTCCTATGATTCTAATGAAGGTGTTCGGGTAAATCAGTCTCACAGAACAGGAGCACTTGAATCAACATGCATGCATGTAAGTACTCTCGGGAAGAATGTTTGAATAATCGCTACTGAAAGTGTAAAGGTTGCAAATTTTGACTTTGAGAAAGCAGCTTAACAGGTTTGTTTTGAATCTATAAAGACTCTGCTTTATATTTATATGAATGTGGTACTTTGACTGTAGAATATCGATGAATAGTAGCTGTCAGCTTTGGATGACGCCGCACATTCGATTCTGTTGTATCAATGGGAAAATTCCTCCTAATCGTCACTGCTGGGGTTGAAATATCACCTGCAAGCTGGCTTGTGTGGCTCAGGGAGGATTTTCTGTGGCAGCTCCCTCAGAGTGACCCTTTTCATATCACACACTTCTGTGGCAGCAGTGGGGCTTAAAAAAAAGAAAAGAAAAGAAAAGTCGGATCAATGCACAGCCCAGGGTTCAACAAGCATATGATCTGCAACTTTTTTTTTGGTTTCATAAGGAAAAAGTTATATCAGATTGTGTGAATGGTGAAATTGCAGCATGCACATACACACACACGCGCACACACACACACACACACACACACAACTTGTCAACTCTTCCTCTGCAGGGAATTGACCATACATGACAGCGAATCTCAATAGCAACAATAATTATTTATTCTACATCTCTACCTTTTTTTGGGGGAATCCCCCCCCCCCACACACACACACATACATACAAAAAACCCCACAAAAAAAACTGCTGTAAAAACCAAACCATGCGCTCACTTAAATGCTGCATCCCTAGAAAGCAGGAGAGTGCAGCCGTGAGGGGCTCTCTCCCATCAGCTGCTCTCCCAAGATGAACGGAGTCACGTTGGGTGTTGCTAGTTTCACCTCCATGTGCTGTTTTCTGTTCTTGACAAGTCAAAATGGCCGCTGTGACGGTAATGACCCACAGGTCCATGTAGCTCACTGTGATTGATTCTGGCCCAGTATCAGCTGGGATTTGGCTCCAGTCCCATATAAACCTACAAAGGATCCGCAGTAAAAGCAACGAATGGATCGGGTGAAATATGAGCAGAAAAAAATGTAATGCAAATTTCATTGTATGTGCGGCCATTAATCAAACAGCACAATAACAAGCTTCCTCACTCAGCCGCCCTCTTAAACCACAATGGTTCATTACTACTGAACTGCGCCAAAGAGCTTTTTTTTTACTTTATTTTGAGACAAGAAATTCTAATAATATTTGGTTTAATGAGGCACGGGAGCTACAATTGATTTTTACTTTTATATGGAAATGAGCAGATTAAACGTACATTCTTTGTTGTGGTAATGACCTTCGAAACCAACAAACAAATGAGGAGAGAATGCAAATCTTATTAAAGGTATTTAAAGGGTGGTAATGAATCTTTTTTTTACTCCCTGTTCAGCCTGCTGCAGAGAACGGAGGATGACACTCAACCACACCTTCGCTCCTCGGTTTATGTACCAACCAGCCTCCTGTGGTCATTAAAGTAGCAGAATGTCACGTTCACTGGCTTTTTAGAAGAAACACTGCAACAGGGGATTCACTGACGTGGAAGGAAATATGAGAGTGGTTAACAGATGACCTCATTTCCTTTTGAGTAAACACTGCAAAACCGTCATATCTCTCTCTCTCTCTCACACACTCTTTTTTTTCCTTTCCCAGCCTTTATAACGTTCTTCTGCCTTTGTAGAAACCAAGAAAGACCGTAGGAGCGTGTCAGTTTTTTGTTTTCTTGTGATAACAGGACAGTATTTTTGATGTAACCAGCTACCCTGCTTTTTTTTTAAACAAGATAAATCAACAAAGCTCGTTATCTTGAGATAATGAGACAATAAACTTGATGACTCAACATATCAGGACAACTAACTCTTTACTACAAGATGATAACTGCCCATGATCACGTTGTGGAGGTATCATTGTTTCAAACTTTTCTTGGGCATACATACATTCCTGCTTTTCTCTCATCAGCCCTTCTTCCCATCCACTCCTCTCCACCTTCCCTCAACGCCCTTTTGTGGACTTTCCATCCTTTCTCCTCATCTTATTATTTCCTTGCTTCTGTTGCTCTCTGCTTTTAATTCCAACTGCATTTACAAGCAAAGAACATAAAGAGAAAAGGAGGATTATCATAAGAGTTTCGATCAGCAGCAACGTGAGTCGAAGCAACGAGAGAGTCTGTGGCTTCTCTCATTACATTTTAAAGAAAAAGACAAGATCGTCATAGTTGCAAGAATTATCTGCTGCTGATGGCGTGCAAAATAGGTCAAACAGGAGAGAGTCCTTTCTTTCAACACGTGAAGCAGCGGAGCTCAGAGGTCTGTGACACAGACGGACAGAACCACTCAGTCACGGCGATCCAGTCGGCCGGCGGGGACTTGAAAACACGACATTTGTTTCAGTGACGCTTCAACATAATCACGGATTCATAGATGCATTTATCATTGCAACACTGAATTATTTTACTTTTACGGAGAAATATCATGGTTGCATATCACGACTACATCAGGTTGTGACGGAGCGAGTCCAAGCGTGTATCTATAATTAGCTTCAGCATCTCCTTGTCAAGATCCCCACGGGTCAGTAAAGCTCACTAAGCAGAGTCCAGCTGGTTGTTGGGGAAAATATGTAGAATATTAAAACGATGGCTGTAAGCAGCACGGTGGTGCAGTGGTCAGCACTGTTGCCTCAAAGCAAGAAGGTTTCGGGTTCGAGTCCCAGGGTTCCAGCGGATATTCCACCCCCGCGACCCTCAACAGAAGGAAGCGTAAGACAATGGAGGGATGGATGGGGTTGACATCAGGGTTAAGAGTACAGCCTCAGGTTCTGGCAGAGAAGGTTATTATTAGTAACTGAGGCATTGACGTGATCCTGAACGAAACATTGGCGACCTCTGCAGGACAAAGCAGACTCAAAACGTGAATACTACGAACAACAACACAGAGGGAAGTGATGGTTATAATGTCGATAGAAAAATCAGTAATGGCTTCAGTAGTTAAAAAATGTTTCCAGTAAAAGAACAGTAATCCTAATAATGCCTCACATTCCATATAAAAGCAGAACACGCACTCATCAAGTAGAATGTTATATTTCTGTCTCTCCTTGCTTGAATAAAAAGGACACAACCCTGAAAATAATATCATCATGGAAGCTTTCCCATTTCAGGAAAGTGAAAATTAACCCTTTATCAGCCCAGCGTTTCCAAACTATCCAGGATTAATGAGGCACTGATCTCAGTGATGGCTCTGGTTTACAAAACAGACCAACTAAAAGTTACTCAAGCTTGGGTTTGCTCAAAAAACACATAGAATTTCAGTATCATTATCATCATTATTATTTGATCAGATTCATCCATTCACGGGTTAATATTGAGCAGAAAAAGAGGAACAGGGGTGGAACCATTGCATCATTTGCAGGGAAATGAAACTGATTGTTGCCATACTGCTGAACTCTTGGCAACTGTAAACAGAAGCTCTGTTTAAAGAGAGGAGAGAGGGACATCTACATCCAAGGCGTTGAAGCGAAGGTAAAACTTTGCTCTTACTGTGTAGAACAGTGTCATCGAACATTCATCCATATGACAAGTAAATAACATGTTCTCGTTCTTGTTCATAACTACAGATGCAGCAGCAACTGGTTGTTATTCATGACTTTGTTTACTTTTCACTAGTTAACCAGTATTTACTCATCACACTCCTGTGTGCTGCTCATGTTTAGGATCATAGTGACATCAGGAAGTATCTAATATAAAATCTGTTTTGTGTGGAATTATTTTTGTCGTGTAGAAATAGAGAAACGCCCTCCGGTAAAGGAACAACACAACTTTTGTGGAACTTCACTCATTTAACCTTCCTCTCCAGAGCCAGAGCCAGAAGATCGATACCCTTCATACATGATACAGGTACAACCAGCAGCGGTGGACTAGCCAACAACAGATGACTTTTACAATATGAAATGAGTTATATCAACGTCCTGAACGTCTTTTGGTTTAACAATCAAAACCTTTACAAACGATTTAACTATCAATGGTCAATGGTTTAACAAATGAATTCATATTTTAAACATGAGTCCAGCTTGACGTAAGCATTTACCATGTTGAGGATGTTGATTCATGCATATCAGCATCTGGTTGTAGCAGGATGAGACTCGTGTTTTTTAATGTCCCTGAACTTCAACCCATCCCCTCTGTACACAGACGTGACTCTTTTCACATGTTTGGTTTTGCACCTGGCCAAAGTTGCATTGACCGAGGCATTAAAAGTCACGATGAATCACGATGGGAGTTACATAAACAGTGTTCAGACTCTTTTTTTTCCCCCATCATTAAATGAACACATCTCCTAAAAAGTTGGCATGTTCCTAAAAGTATTGCATAATATTTCCATTTCAAAATAAGATCACTTAAATCATTTTTGAAATGATGAAAGATCTTAAACCTGTTGAGTACAGCCCTCCTCTTTACCTCTGTAGACATGAGTTCCCTGTCTGAGGATAACTTCCTGTGTGCCATCTGTCTGGATCTCATGAGCGAGCCTGTGTCTCTTCCATGTGGGCACAACTTCTGCAAGGCTTGCATCAACCAACACTGGAAGGACAAAGATCTCTGTCAATGTCCTCTGTGCAACGAGAAGTTCACCAGAGGGCTCAAACTTCATGTGAACACTGCATACAGGGACATTGTGGAGAACTTTAAGAAAAATCAAGTGAAAAATCTGTCACCGGTCAAAGAAGGAGAGGTGCCATGCGACCACTGCCTTGGCACCAAGTTGAAAGCCGTGAAAACCTGTTTGGTCTGTTTGAGCTGTTATTGTGAAATACACTTGGAGCCTCACCAGAGACATACTGCCTTGATGAGTCACAAACTGACTGATCCTGTGAAGAGGCTGTCGAACCAGATATGCAAGAAACATCGACGTCTTTTAAAGTATTTCTGCAGAGATGACCTGACATCCTTTTGTGAGCTGTGTAGACAACACCAGGCACATAATACGGCCCCCTTAGAGGAAGAGTATGAGGAGAAGAGGGCTCAGCTGGAGAGGAACAAGGTAGAAGTGGAGGAGATGATACAAGAGAGAAAAAAGAAGGCTCAGGAACTAGAAGAAGCAGCGCAAATCAAGAGGAGAGATAGTGACGAGGCCATAGCAAATACTGCTCAGACCTTTGCCAACTTAGTTGCCTCGGCTCAGAGGCCGCTGGTTAAGCTGCTTCAGACGATCGAAGCAAAGCAAACAGCAGCCGACAGAAAGACTGACATGTTGGTCAAAGAGCTGAAAGAGGAAATCACTGAGCTCCAGAGGAGAAGAACTAATCTGGACAACATGTCAAACATCAAAGATCACCTCAAGCTCATCAAGAACGTCGCATCCTTTTCCACCCCACGGACCAAGAACTGGTCTGACATCAGCAACCAAACCAGTCAGCACTGTGAGGAGGCAGTGAGGAGAGCTCTGGACCAGCTGGTGGATGCATTCATCAAAGACATGCAGCAGGCTGGTGGGGATTTCAGGGTGTGCTGCAGTAAAGTACTTGCTGATGAATCAGTGGAGGAATCTTTCGAGACAGTCACCGATCTCGAGAGCCTCCCAGATGGCATCAGGCTGGATATCATCCGGCGGCAGTACTCAGTGGACATGACCTTTGACCCCTGCACCTCCAACGACCTGCTCCTCTTTTCAGAGGATGCGAAAAAAGTGCGAACGTCTCACATTTGGTGGTTTGAAAACGTGCGACACAAATTCAACAGATACGCTTACGTCCTGGGGAACAAGGGCTTTTCTAGAGGGAGGTTCTACTACGAAGTTGAGGCCAGATTGAAGACCGGCTGGGATTTAGGGATTGTCAAAGCGTCGGTGCGAGGGATGAAGAAATTCACACCGAACTTCAGGAATGGAAATTGCTGGATCATCAGATTGAGGAATAACACTCAATTCAAGGCTCTGGATTACAACCCCGTCTCCCTCCCCCTGACAAGGAAACCTGAGCGAGTCGGAGTGTTCGTGGATTATGAGAAGAAATCGGTGTCGTTTTATGATGTGGATGCTGCCTCTCTAATCTACTCTTTTACTGGCTGCTCATTTAATCTAGAGGAAATCTTCCCATTCTTTAGCCCCGGTCCTGCTGATGATGGTTTAAACGACACCCCTCTGGTGCTGTCACCCGCCCCCCCAGCCAAGGAGCAGACACAAAAACCCCAAACCCAGAACACAAACGTACAGGAACAGCCTCCATTAAACTATACTATACTCACCATTATTCTCTTTGTGTTCAGCATTTTTATTTCCAAGGTGATGGGTGAGGACAGCTCAGGTTGAGAGGAGCTCCTTCCAATATAATTGCTTTTTGATGTCAAGCTACGTTTGTACATTTTATCTGTTAGTATCTGGGAATTTTTTTTGTACGCAAATACCCTTTAATGTCATGAAGTATAAAATGAATATGCTTACAAAAACTGAAATAGCAGTCATAGTGGTGGATGTACTTGCATGGAGAGACTAAACCAGTTCCTCCGTCCTGTTGCTATCTAATCTGCCAACAGGAAAATACATTACTTCATCAAAATTTGGTCTAAAGAAGCAGTTGCTTCCTATTCCACCTCATGCCTCTTTGCATGTTTGTTTACTTTGAAATCTTATGTTACAGCATTGTTTAATTTTTTTTGCAAATTGGTTGAAACAACATTAAAAAAATGTGTAATTCACAAACAGAAATCCTGAAAATATCAAGAAAATATTTAGTGAAATGACAGTTTTGGAAATGTAACTATGCATTCGAATGTTTCAGTAATTGGGATTGTTTTTGTTTGATGTAAATAAATAAAAGATATATTTTGAAAGTTGCAGCGTAATGTTTTTGTCTTCTTTATTTCAAACTCCATAAACAATCTGTACATTTAGCACATGAAAACGGCTCATAATGACCTGATATGTAGTGACGAATGGTATCGGATAAGGCCATTTTAAAGTTCACCACTAGAGGGAGCAGTCTACACACTCCTCATCAACACAGTTTTTCTCAGTCGCTTTGGTGCATTTCTCACATCACTATTAACATTTGCAAAACATTTAGTGCATTCCTCAGAGCAGTTAGTACAAACTGCAAAACCTGATGGTAACCTGCAAAAGTGAGTCAGCTTAAAATGAATCGTTAATTCCTCAAAAGCAAGTATTCATGTCTGTCATCAAAATAATAATAATTAAAAAAAGAGTCCTGACACTATTGCTTATGAGCAAGACAGTCAAATGGCTTTGCCATGTTTTCATCATGACAGTTTACTCTCTCTGTGTTTTCCAATGCAAAAAAGTCAGATCTTGGTGACACTGCCTGAAAACACTCAGGACAGCACCATTTGAAAACTACAGTCAAGTTACACATTACTGTATTTAGTGAGGTAACTGAGTACAAGACACATATGTATGTTTCACCTATTTACTGCATATGCTCTTTGCAATTCTACAGCACTGTGAAAAAAAAACCCACACACAGTCACTTAATTTAGAACAAACATAAGAAATACCATCACAAATGTAAACAATGTAACAGTACATGTTACTGTAAACTGAACATAAATTATTCCTGGACATCCACACGTTCCTGTCTGGTCACATATTTTCATCAACATCACACCGGATGTCTTCCCTTGCAAGGCATCGAGGAAAGCGTCTCCAAGAGTGGCCAATCCACCCTCTGCTGGACTCCACTGTGATGTCATCACATGCAGCATCCATGGCTGCTAGCAGGGCCATTTGGGCATGTGGACACCGGTCACAAACTTTCCACCAGGCAGGGAAAAAAATCTTCTACTGGATTGAGGAATGGGGAGTAGGGGGGGAGGGGGGGGATTCAACCACCATCCTGCCATTCACTGCAAACCACTCTCTGACCAGATGTGAGTGGTGAAAACTCACATCATCCCACACGACATCATCCTTGATCAGATGGCCTCCAGTAAGACCCCTCTCATTCTCAGGGACTATGGTTCTGTAAAGAGTGTCTAGAAAAGTAAGAAGTAAGAATAAAGACTTTTAAAGGCAGCAAGAAACTTTCTGGAACCTTCATTTTTAAATTCAGAAGTTTACCAAGAATGGGAGAAAATTAGACACGTCATCTATCCTGAAATCCAGTTGGACATTTCATACTTGTCCATCTGATAATTGTTGACATATTTATTTCTCTCCAACAACTATTAAGCTCACAGAGGTAAATAAGGAAAAGTCAAGATACAGTCAATGTTGCTGGTCGTTTTGCAACCATGACTGTTTCTTTGTGCCAAAAAACTGAAATGAAATAGGAATAATTCACTGGTATTTGTTGCTGTTTATCTGAGAACAACCTTCACCTCTTTTAGTTCTATTTCTTAAAGTTTTTACCTCTCAGATGACTCTATTCTCAGCACACAACGTTTAAAGTGAATCAGCACACCCACGCACGCACACACACACACACACACACAAACACACACACACACTCATGCACACAGAAACCACCACCGACCCAAACGACATTGACTCAAACGATACTGTTGAGCTGAGGCTTCCACTGGTGGAGCTGTTTATAGAAGCAGAGCCCTCCAGCAGGTGATATCAGGCATTTCCACTGTGACCTCAGAGGTCAGGGTCAGAGAGAGAGGTCAAAATGTTACCACCCACCATCAGTGGGCTTCCGATGGGTTTGCTGGGTTTGCGATATAAATATCGCTGACTGGGAGACCACTACCTCTGAGGCATGTTAGCTTATTCAGGGTTATAAAACAGTCTCGAATCTTTCATCTGGTTTCTTGTATCACAGCTAAGAGAAGAAGAGACACGTCAGCAGCACTGATGAGCACAGAGCAGTCGTATTGCTAGTAAGATAGCTCTTAACACACCTTTCACAGACCTAAAACCTACATAACACACCCATGAAAGTATAGTTTATAACATGAGGGTGTGATGTAGGTCAACTCATCAGACAGCACAAACCTACTGAACATTCCTCCAGGAGAACTGCTCCACCCCCCCACCCCCCCCCCCACCCTAAGTCTTACCTCCTGCACTTTTTGAGCAGCTTTTGTTTTTATTTGAAGACATCACTCTTGGACTTTATCAAATCAAGTCAGAGTAAAACTACAGGTCCTCATCTCCTGCATCAACCCTCCTGCGGCTTGACAGTATTTCTAGCTTCATCATCAGTGACTCCAAAAAGTGGACACTTCGGTACAAAAAATACATTTATTTTCAAATGTTGAGTATTGCAGTGTTATTCAGACAGACACAAGCACTGAAGAGCAGTTTAAGAAGTAAGAAAAGCAATATGGAATCCATGTCGCTACTGATTAAAACTGTGTATTAGATACACACTCAAAACAAAGACATACAGCAAGTATTTACAAAACTTTTGTCATTCTAAATTAGGGGATTTTCATATTCACTACATTAAACCTTGAAGACCATCCATATCATTTTGTTTATTTATTGATTTTAAAAACATTTCATGAAAAGTAGGACCAAGTCAAGTCATTTTGCAGAGAAGTTTAAGCTTTTTAGGTTTTGCTTGAAAGATTTTAGTGGATATTAACAATTGTAAATGATGTTGCCGGTCTTAAATTAAGGGATTACAGAAAAAACAGAATCATTTTATACATCTGCATTCATGGACACGATACTTTAAGCAATTGGGTTGGGTTTCAGGTAAATGTTAGAAATGACACAACGTCACAATGATGACCTCTACAGCCAAGGTTGAGATTTTTTTATGGACCGGGTCGTTGTAGACAGTCCAGTTATTTCAAAAATGTGTCCCACACTTGGAAAATACCCACTGCTCTAAAAGTAGAAAGTAGAAGCATAAGGTTTGACCCCCATTTTTCTCCTGCTGTCTGCGTATGACTTTTAAAAAGATGCAAAACTGTATTTTTTTTCACAGTTATAACACTGATATTATAACAGTCCTGCATGTCTGCTCTGCTGACTGAACATTCGTCGACCTCTTGAATAAAGTCTGCTTTGATCAGGTACACTTTAAATGATCTCCAGAGGAGGAGAGAATCAATATTTTGAAGGGTTTAAGTGCTTTGATTCAAATAAGTCATAAAAAAGACGGCGCTCATTTGCCCACAGAAGCTTACACGACTAGATCTCAACCAGGAGGGGGCGATAGGGAGTGATTCTCTACTATTTCAGTCCGAAACAAGGACTGTCATGACTACGACTACAAGCGTGACTCAGACGTACTGGACTGGATCGGTTATAGTGTGACATATTCTATTCATCTAAAAATTAGAGTTGATGCAACTCATTGTTTGGAGAATGCTTTCGTCCCACAACCCAAGACACAGTCTCCAGTTTGAATTTATAAGTCACTGTCCCCTATGACATCACCTATGACCTCATACCGCTATACCCCAGCTCTGACGGCTGCCACACAGTGTTGTCCCGTGGGCAGTGGCTGTGGCAAGCACAGGTCAGGATCACCATGACGGGCCTCCTGGTGGTTTTACCGTTGGCACACGTGAACTCCACCAGGGCGGTCTTGGTTCTGTGGGGAGTGCAGCAGCGGCCGTCTGTGCAGGAGCCACAGTAGCGAGGCTTATAGGCCTGGACGCTGGTGCAGTTCTTGTAGGAGAGGTGGATTGCTGTGTTGCTCCTCACCATCCTCTGGCACTTACTGCCCCTCTAGAGAGAGGAAGAGACAGTCAGTTCCTGGGTGAATTCATGGGGACACTTCTTGAGGAAAAACAAAAAATGACAGCATCATTTTATTAAGATAAAACAAATACAGAACCCCACACATCCCAAATCCTACCTTGGGCGTAAGTTGCGTCTGGTCCTGCTGATCGTCACAGGGCCTGATCATGCACAGTCTGCTCTGCTTCACCATCTCACAGCGTCGGTTCATATTGGTGACTCTGGTGGACACCCCCATCCCACAGGTTCGAGAACAGGCGCCCCACTCTGTGGTCTGCTCAATACAATTCAGGCTTGGGTCCCAGCCGTCAAAACTCACAGTTTCCTCCTGACGATAGGCTGCAAGAGCACACGGGAAGCACAGAGGAGAAGAAGTGACCATCTGCATCATCGTCACAGTTTCAAAAATGAAGTGCGTTGTTCATTGAAAACCTGATTAAAAAAACTGAGAGGTTCCTCATTTATTTCTCACTTCTCACCAATCCTCTGCAACCCGTTCAGTTTCATTAGCTTTTTCAGTTTTTTCCTGACATTCCTGACGCGCTTCCTGCCATGTGATCCATCACATCACTGTTTGACATTTCAGATTGAGGTGACAACATGGCCTGTTTCCTCTGCATCCCTTCCTGACAGGTCAGAGGAATGTACTTAACCTTTTAACTTTTTGTCTCACACTGCAGTGGCAGCGACGTCAGACAGGGACGGTTGATTGTGTGTATGTTTCCTAAATCTAATCCCCTCTACTCACCTGCCATGGCAAAGCCGCCCAGCGCTCTGGTTTCAGCCTGCGGCTCACACACCCACTTCTCGCAGCACTCTCCCGGTATCTGGACTCTCCGTGGCCGAGGGCAGTCTGGTCCAGGCAGCATGACGTCGACATTGCAGCGAGGAACACAGGCGATCTGTCCATCTCTGCAGATACACTGATATTTACAGCTGGGGAAGAAGGTCTGGCCGTTCTGGTAGACGGAACCATCCAAAATACAGACATCTCCCTCGTGAGCTGTAGGACAGAGGAGGGAACGGAGACGGAATGATTTGCTTTTTTGCTTAAAAAAGCACTCATTTATTGAAGTAGAATCCTTAAATTTATATCTCTTGGCAGTTTCAATCAGACAGGGAATTCCTGCTTGTGCAAAAAAAACAAAAAAAAGAACAGATGCACGCAAAGTCGTACAAAATATTTTCATCATAAAGCAACTCACCAGCACAGATGCCAGTCCTCTTGTGGACGTCGGCCGTGTAGTCACACTGCAGCCCTTTACGCGTGTCACAGGGGTTCATGTCAGAGCAGACCTGCCCTTTCTGACGAGCACACACCAAACAGCAGGCACAGTCGTCCAGGATCAGGGGCACCCCAGGGAGACACATCGGGGGCTCCTTAGGACACTGGCATCTCTGAGGACACATCTGGGACCAGACTACCGTAAACACCTGATTGGAAAAGAACATGAATATTGGCGCTATATGATTTTTTTTGGGGGGGGGGGGGGGCGGAATCACATGATTTAAAAGTATTCAACATTTTGACCGCAGATGTAAAAAAAATAAATAAATGAATAAAAATTTGAATAGCGGAATATCAAACTATGACTTGACCAAATAGGATTAGCATCAAATTTACAACACATTTATTGGAAAATTAATACAACTTTTAAAAGTGATTTAAACATTCATTTCCGTTCAGGAAAAGAGTTTAAACGATAACGTTTGAAACTCCCGTCGCATTTGAGAAATCAACAAAAAAATGTAAAAAAAATAGTGTTGTTTTAATGCCTACCTGTGCTGTAAAGCAGAGGACAAAAAGAGCTCTCTCACAAAGACCAGCTGTCCTCATTTTGTGTTGATCAGAATCAAAAAATATATGCAGTCTAGAAATTATGCAGTTGTCTTCTCTGGAGCTTCTCTCGGGTTGAATTTTCCCTCCTCTCTTGATGAGCGGTAGCAGAAGGTTGTACTCTCTTTGTCGTTCAGGCTGAGGACTCAGGAGGGGAGGATCTTATATAGCTGAGCTGTCCTGCTGTCTCCATGACGACAAACAAGAAGGAATGTTAGTGAGAACGCCCAGAGAGTTAGAGGAGGACACGTTTGTGACATGCTGTGAAAATGGTTATCACAGAGATCCGCTCGGCCTTTAATCATCACCAAAAAAATGTTTAGGGTGTTCATTTTACAACGGCTTCTTAGGTAAAATAACAATAATGAGAGTAATAAGAATTATGTGTCAGTTATGGATTCTCTTTCTTGAACACATCTACTTTTTGAGGGATTCCTTCTCTGAGTGCAGGATGTTCATGTTGTGACAAGGGGATTCCCTTAAGTCAAAGTGATAGTGGGGGCCGACCTTTTGACCTTTATCCTCGAACCCTTCGTGGGAGGTCACAGTGGAAAACCATGTTATCCCCAGGAGGGGCTTTACTGCTTCCTTAAATAGCTTCACAGTGGAAACTTTGGATCATCTTTAGCTTGTATCAGTGGGGGTCTGACACGGTGGTCGACACATCTGGTTGATGTGTTGCGCTTTGTTCCGTCCAGAGGTATGAGGATGGATTTGGCGATTGAGTCGATGCTGAGAGAAGCCTTTTCGAAATCTTTCATGTCTGGTGAAAAAGGTAGTGTCTGCTTTTCCATAAACACATATAAACCTCATTAAAGCTGCTCTCATTCTAATTTTTACAATAAATCCAAGGCCTAGGGATAAACTACTCATGTTACTATGGAGGTACTTGTACTTTTAAGAGTACAGGGCACTTTTAAAGTCATATTTTCGCATTACAGTTGCATAGAAAATAATCCATCCACTATGGCTGGTGGGTTCATGTTTGAATCGATGGGGGGAAGTGGGGTTCTGTTGGTGCGCTGGTCTGATTAACTAAATCCAGGTTCATCCTCGAGTCCTCGTCTGCTCCTGTAAGGAACTATTCATGACAAAACATGGTGAGAGTGAAAAAATGAGATTGCGCAAACAAGAACGAGATGAAAAGAGAAAACGAGATGGTGACAATCTGCTGCCCTGAATGTTTTGGCTCTAAGTGTTGTTTGTCCCAGCTACAGAAAAAACTAGCTGGTTATCAATTGGATGCCAGCAGCTTGCAATTAACAAGTAGTCAAGCAAAGTCTGTCTAAACTGCTGTTGATGCATAAACTCGCCTTTGGAAGTATTCCTTAGACCTGGAATGTACTGGTACTGCACTGCTGCTAATGACATTTAAACGTATATTTGTTGTCATACGCTGGAAAATAAAAATATCTTTTTTATTCCAGAGTAATGTTTTTAATACCTAGAATAGAAAGTGCCAACAACTAATGTAGGAAGATATTAGTTTTAGATAAGAGATTGATTCATGTCCAAGTTTGATAGCCAACTTAAACATTTTCCAACAGTCTCCTGTCATCAGTGAAAGATCTCACTTACAAACACTTCAAAGAATTCCCGGTCTGGACTTTCTATGAATCCACGGCCTATATAGGGAAGAGAGGGAGAGAAAGGAAGTGAGAATATGTTTTCTTGATGGGCTGCAATTCCAGGGAACGGTGGATGGCAGAGTCCAAACTTTGATTCAGTGCTGATCAAACAGTTTGCCAGTGGAAGTTGAAGAATGTCAAACTTCACAGCCTGGCTGTGTTTGCAGACTGCGGGCTCCTTTACCGCTCCTACTTTGGCCGCCTTTCCGTAAAATCTGAGACAAAGATATTTTCAACCAATTCGATGTGTTGGGTCCGTTGTAATGTCTCCAATAAATAGGCCAGATGCAAGTTGGACAATTTCAAATACACACACACACACACACACACACCAACTTGAGTTAGACTCTGGGCCTCGTTCATGAAAGTTCTTCAGGTTCTTACCCACCAACCCATCCCGCTTAGCACAAACATTTTTAAGCCCTCAATTTAGTCTCACAGACTACAAGCAAATCCTGATGATTTATATCTCATTATATCTGACATCTGTTGTAACATTAAACTAATATGTCACCCAAAAGCTGTGTTATGGACTTCAAGTACTGACCAAGACTTTACTCCCCCAATGAGTTACTTCTTTGTGACTGCAGAATGCAGGAAGAGCCAGCTTTGTATATGGAGCTTGAAGCTAATTGCAACCCTCCCAGCCAACTACTAACAGCAGCACACCTGTCCAGGAATTATGTGTACACATACGTGTACCTTCCAAATCAGTACTTGTTCACAGTACTGCTGAGTATGACCTTCTCCAGCTCAGTTCATAGCAGCGCTGAGCTAGAAGTGTTCGAGTTAGTTTGGTTTTGGCTCAACTCAAAGGGTTTGGGTTTTAGAGCTGGATAAATACTTGGATTAACCTGGACACTGCACGCCAAGGTTTGTAAACTGATGTTTTGCTGTTTTTAGTAATTGGTCACAACATTTGATATTAGCTTCAAGCAAAACAAATGTCAAGGGCTCAAATGCTCCTTTTATTAATCAGTTTATCTGCATTTATCTGTTTATAGCCATCCAGTCTGCTCAGGTGGCACAAAGCCACCACGTGTAAACCTAAACGTGGTCTCACTACTGGCTGTAGTCCAACATACTACCTCAGCATTCCTTATGGAATATCCTAATACACATCTTGGAAGATTAAACATTATTGAAATATTTGCAATGGGATGGGTTGGCACAATGTGGCAAAGTGTTATATCTCCCAGGAATGAAGCGGGACGTCTGTGTACGCACATTCATGGGATCTGTGAAATATTTGAAGTTAAAGTATGCATATGGAGCCTATAGAAGAAAGCACTCAGCCGGATGGAGATGGAATGTAAGATGGTGTGAAGAAGGCGTGCAGGTGGAGATGGAGCAGAGAAGGAAACCAGAAAAAATTACTTACTGTATACTTTAGTCTCTGTGCTCAGAGGTAGTCTATGGCAGCACCTGTTGAAGTTATTACGTCATGCATTATCATCACATTCATTTTCTTGTTTACTCCACAAAATGCTCTTCATCCTGAGGTGGGAGGAAATGTTTCACTACCACTTTAATTTGAGGTTTGACAGTCTTCTTCTCAGGAGAGAGTGATCACACAGTCCAAACAGTCCGTGTGTTGGCCTGGTAGCTGTCGGTGTTTGACTCTGCTGTAGGGCTGCGAGCCGTTGGCCAAGTGGTCAGGCCACACAGTGACTGCCGCCTGTAAGAAGTCCCATGATTCGCTCAGAGTTTACACGGACAGGCCAACATCATTAATGTTTTCGCAACAAAACGCACACCAACGCTGGTGGTCAACAGGCTGTGTGGGGCAGCGGGTAGGGGAACCATTTTGTTCTGTTTACGGCTTATTTATAGTTTGGGATCCAATATTAATTTAGAATAAGAATAACATGAGAGGTGAGGTCATGTCAGCGGCTAACAGAGCTAAGTAAATGGATACAGGCTGTGTGAGCAGCAGGGAACAGCTGTGTGTGGATGTGATCCTACAAGGGGAACAGTTGAGCACCCAAAAAACACATACAAAATCACAAAATGTACATCTAATGTTTACTTAGACCTGTGTTTGAGCTGTCCCAAAACAATACTTGAAATAACCACAAGTTTAATATCTAAAATCCTCATCTCAGGTGGGAGATGGCAGTACTCCTGACCCTGGCAGGTTCCAAAAAAAGGGTCCCACTCACAGTCTAACTTTCCTGCGCCATGTTAAATTTTTAATGGTTTCCTAAAAAGGTCTCTGTGCTTTGACTTTGAATTCACCCAGACTTTATCTGTTCATTAACACAAACATCCTCTCTCTGGATGCGCTGCAGGAACATATGAGAAATAAATGAAGGAACTGAAGCAAGCGCTCTTCCAAAGGCAACACAGATAAATAACTTGAATGATTTCTTGAGGCGTTCGTCAAAATAGTGTTTTATTTACATCATTAAATGTTGGCTTTGAGGCCTGACAGCCACTGTTTCTGGCTTCAGACACACACACACACATGCGCGCGCGCACACACACACACACACACACACACGCGTGAGCACACACACACAAACACACACAGACACACACACCGACAGGACTCTGGATCTCTGTTGATATGTCCTGCTGTTGCTAGACACAAAATAAAAATTTCCTCTCGTTTGGTACGAGTTTGTATTTGAGTTCATCTGAGGCTCTGAGCAGGTTCAGCGGAGTTTATAAATCCTGAATTATTTCTAGATGCTGTGTGTGCTCACATGCCACAATTAAATTCTCTGTTTTATTCTTAACTAGCTCAGCGTCCTCCCTCCGGCAGTGAATGTAAATGTCCATTTATCTCCTCCACAGATCCACATATGACACTGAGTTTTCTTTATGATGTAATTTGCTCGCCAAGCGGTAGTCAGCTGGTGGTTTTGAAAGCTTGGGAGGCCCCCACAAATCTCTCACTCAGGGTTTATTTTCTGTATGCCACTTTACATGAGCTGAGACACTGGGACAGCTGTGTCTTATGGTGGGTGGCAGAGGATGAACGCAAGATGGAGCTTCCAAAAAGATGGTGAACGGTTTTATGTCCCGTTGGAGACCGGAAGGCATCCCGTGAACAGAGAATGAGCTGATTTTTTGAGGTGTTTCTTGTGGTATTGATGTATTTGATAGAAACTTTAAAAAAAAAGGACATTAGCTTTTCTCTCATTTGATGCGGGGCAGCGTAGGTGTAGCATCAGCCCGTTTGTTGGTTAGATGTATGCTCTCAGTTAAAACAGACTTGAAGGTACAAACCATTGCCTGATTAATTGAGGCTGAAGGGTTTTCTAAACCTGTTGAATTTGGATTTTCATCAGATTCTGGAATGATTCCTCGGGAAGATCAGAACATAGCAATCTTAGAGAGTTCAAACTACAACAAGTGCACGAGGCTCTTCTGAGGAAGGGAAACGGTCCAGTTGTTGGGTTTTTGCTATCAGTTCTCGATCTGACACAGCAGATTGAAGCTAACAAGCTCTCCCCAGACAGTGACACTGACAGTTTCTTGGCAGCTGTCAAAAACTGCATGCAAGTACGACAAGGTTTGATCAACATGCTTAGTATTCTGTCAGACAGAACCGTATTTGGGACCGTCTTCCTGTGTTTACCTCCTTGCTCCAGTCCCAGACTCAATGAAGTACTGACCGCAGTAAATTTTGGACTTTATAAAAGAAACCAAACTAAGTGGTTAATGTAACAACTTTACCAGTGTTTACCAAGTTTGATCAATGGCCCACATCTGCTCTTGAATGATATCCATAACTCTGAGCCTGGCTGCCTAAAGTCAGCCACAGGTCCACCTCATACGGCTCACATCTGAACCAAATCAAGTCCATCTCATTATATTTGAGCCATGTCAGGGCCGCACAACACTCGCCGGTGCGCCACGTAGCTGCGAGAGCCAGCAAACTACAGGTCAGGCCAGGTTGGACTACTTCTGCCATGTGGGTCTTGTTTTTGGGCTGTTTGTCAGGAGGATTGACAACCGCTACAGATATTTGCATGAACGAAACATGGGCCAACAACTCAGTAAACGTGGGGCGGATCTGTTTCAATTAATGTGCCATTTTAGTCATTTTAGCTAGTTTAGGTTTACCTAATGACCCTGTTTTGATCCTGTATCAGTCTAATGCACGTGAGCTACCACACTCCAAGACTTAGCGCTCAGGTTTAAGGGCATCGTTACCAGCAACACCTGCAACACTAAATCACATTTTGTAGACTAACATCATGTCTTAGAGCAAGTAATGAGGGAATAGCAATAACAGTAACCTGTTGGAAATAGCTTAAACACTGAGAATGTCTACTTTTGTGCACTTTCCTAAAGTTCACAACATATTTGTCCAATTTAAGATGGTCAGACATTGTACTGCATTGAACAGTGGATGCATTTAGAACAAATCTGCTATGGGATGGGTTGCATCAGCGATGTCTTGCATTCAATCACCATCAAATGTTTTTAGTGAACGCGTTTGTTGATTTATCTGAAAGGGGGGCCGTCATTTGCGGTGTGTCATTCTGAATGGAAAATAAATAAAGGGAAGTATTATTCACATATTCATTAGCTGTTAGTAGCCACGGGCTCAATCTGCAGTCCTGACGCTCAGCAGCACCCAACTTTCTCTTATTGGACGCCCCGTTGAGCAATCAAAGGTCATCGCATTTGCAGCCGAGGACGAACTGTTCCTATGAAGTTTGTTTTCACGTCTGCTCCAAACGTGGACCGAACACATGGCTCCCACTTGGGGGAGGTCTCATATGAAAACAAACAAAAGTATTCAAATTTATGGCCGCATTTTTGCAGGTGTTATTTTTAGCATCGCATGGAGACGACCAAAAACAGAACGAACCCAGGGAGGGTTGTCTGGAACGATGAAAGACAAATATTTCATCCTGGAGGAAGGATCAGACCACAAACTTTTTAGTGTATATGTAGTATAACAATTAACACTCTTATTTTAACTGACACCCTGCAGAGTGTCCAACTGAAACCTATTTTTCTGCAAATCTTGCAAATAAGTAGCTTCAGATGAATCCTGATTTTTTTTTAATGCTTTTTACATGTCAACATTTGACATTTAGGTTCTTATTTGTCACATTCTGTTCCGGTTGAAAGAGATTTTAAACTTCACATCTGTTGCCGCGTTTCTCTGGTGGAAATGGATGTAAATTATGAGTGTTTGTCAAGTGCATGAGAAACTCTAGTTTGTACAGATGGTGACGCAAATTAACAGATCGTCGGGGGAAACAGCGCGGCGGTTCACATTGACACAGCGTTGTAATTACAGCTTTCTTTTCTCTGTTCTCACATTATAGCAGTATTTTAAAGTGCAGTGTGACGTACTTAGGCTTTAACTGTTACAGAAATAGTTACCCTGTTGGGGCTGGAATGTCATATCCTTGCTGTAACCCTCTGTGAGTTGTTGCTATTCAAATTGAGCAGCTTTACTGTTCAGGATTTCGCAAGCCACCAATCAGATATACCAGATATTCCAGATATAGTGTTAATTAATGTTTAAATGACTTTTTTGCTGCCATGATAAAACACCTGGAAAACTTCAGGTGATTCGACAGCCTGATGTCAGAGTCACTGTAACGTTTCATTTCAGCAAAGGTCTAGGTCATTCAGAACATTTAAAAAAAGATAATAGTGATAACTACAGTTTAAGAAAAGATTTGGAAGAAAGTCTGAGGTACAGTAAAAGACCCCTCCTCTATTGATGAGGTTTGATGAATTCTGTTCTCATCCTAAAACATATTTTCCCTTCCATTGACCTTCTGTTGTCAACATCACCACAGTGCTCAGGTGAAACCATGGAAACAAGTGACCTAGCAGATGCATACACCATGAATTATGTTTACAATTGGGCTTATAGGGTCCATTTAGCCTTGGCATTTTGAGAATGGCCATGTTAGGTTTCACCTAGGAGAAGGAGAGAAATGTAAGCTTCAAGAGGAGCAAAGACAGACTTGTAAGGGTTACAATTTACAGCATCTGTCGTATTTGTTGTTTGCTCAGGCGCCAACCTTTGGAGGCAGAAATAAAAGAGACAAAACATATGAAAAAAGATTTCAGGTCCGTCACCTGTGAAGCCACGGCCTTTATTTATTGAACCACTCATTTTTCACTAATAATCTGCAAGCACACTCAAGTATCATGACGTCCTTCGTAATGACCCTAAATGTGGGCTTTGACTGGTTGATAAAATGTTCAGAGAACATTGTTTACAATGTTTCGAGAATTAGAGTATGAAACTGTTGAATCATGAGACAGTGGTCGTGTATTGGCCATTGTTCCTGTTCCAGGACGAGCTTCTTCATATCAAACTGTTCTTTACACAGAGACATGCAGGTCTATCTACTGTTCATGAAACTGTATTAACAGATGCAACGTGCAAAAAATGATGAGAAGATAAATCAGTACTACGCTTCAAATACTGGCCATTTTAGAGAGGTAGTACCATCTTCTGGGGATGAAGGGACTCACTTCACTTTAAAATGGCGAGTGCAAGAAGTATTTCTAACTTTCTATTAAAGTATAAGTTCTTTTCAATGAGTTTTCTTTACATATGCAAAACAGAGAGGCATTTAATCTGCCTTTGTATTGTTGACTGTCCACTCAAACTGTCCACGCAAGTTGCTGCAATACTTCAGTTGGAACTCTAGAGGGCAGCATTCTGTAATATAACACTTAAAAGATGCTCTTCTGCCTCTCCCTTTCTCGCTCTCTCACTCTCTCAAACACACACACGCACAAGCGCGTGCACACACACACGTAGAGATGTTGCCTCGATAGTAAAGAAAACGCACTGCTAATATGACCTATATTTATCCAGCCGCCAGGTGTTTATTGTTGATGGACAAAGAAGTTTGAATATTAACATGAGTGAGGCTTTAGGTGTTAAACGGCATGATTTTCTTTGTCACTTCTGTCTGTGTTTCTGTTGTGCTAGCGGCTCCATCTTCAGCAGCTCACACAAGCTGCACGGCTCCAGGTAATGACCTGTGACAGTTGCCAAACGCCACTCAATAAATGCATAAATGCAATAAATGCATCCATCAGGGTCATTTTCTAAAGATCCAGCCACCCTTAACTGCTTGATAACCTGTTTAGGAGATCTGAGTCACGCTGTTTCAAACCTGAGGCAAACGTTGAGGAGGTCATACCGCACACGTTGCTGAGCCCTAAAAGAATTGGTTTGCACATGTTCTTTTATAAAGGAGTTTTTACATTTATGGAGGCTGCCATATGCGCTTGCCGGCTGAGGCTTTAGAAATGCTGAAGTTCTTTCATGGGAAAAATTTTCAAAGTTAAAGATCCCCTTGATAGGCTGATGAGAAGATTTGACAGCAGATATAATGAGATTGAAATGATATAGTCCAGATGGAATCACTGAGCTTAACTCTTTTCATAGTCCTTCACTGCACTGACAAGGGAGAAACGCAGAAAAAAAAACACTGGAGTTTGTTTGTGTGTCTTTAAGCCAATCGTAATCTTGCTAAGCCCAAATTGTATCAATGGGGAACCTCCAAAATAACACGGGTGTAAACTATTTTGTTTTCAGGACACTTGTTTATATTTTCTGATTTGTTGCGTGTAAATAAATGTCTTGTTTTATGATCCAAATCGCTGTCAAATCTTGATGTTTTCAGTGTGTCGGTTGCTACTGGTTTGCCGGCTCAGTGCGTCATGGAGTGAAGGGGACTTTGAAAAGAGTAGCGCGCAAACAGCCGAGAGGGGGAATGAAGTAAATCCCACAACATTAAAGAGTAGACTTCTGAGCCTTCCTCATTTACTTTTAACCTTAGTCTTCATCAGCAATGAGATTCTGAAAGTCTCTAGATTTGCTTTGGTTTGTTCTCTGTTGAAAGGGGGTTGAGCCCTCAAATGGACATGGGTCAATCTCCAATTTGGGTGAAGGTATTTGAAAATAATAAAACATTACATTAACAACTGCAAAACAAACTTGTTGAGCACTTTCATAGATTTGTTGAAAGTATTTGATACAGTTGACAAGCTCATTCATTAATTTTCTTCATCAAACTGGCGTTTTTGTTTCTTTGGTCTATGATTTTGGTGACAGAGCAGGTGTCATGGCACCAGGTGAGCAACAGCTTGTTGCAGGAGTGCTTGGTGTCTTATGTGCTTAACTTCTCAGTACAGTGCCTGAACCTCCCTCGCCGCCCATCGGCTGTGTCCCTTAAACCGACTAAACTGGCCAACGCACATTTGAAATGAACATAGGTTTACTTAGTACTGTTATTTCATATATTGAAAGGATCTTACATTTATGATTGTGGTCTTCGTGATGGAGTGGCGATAATATGGCTCGGGGGGTCCACTTGACAGCATGGACAACAAGTTAATTATCATTTATGTCACAAAAATTTTCAATGTATTTGCATTTTTCTAATCTTCGCCATCTTGCTGCTGTGACACCAGGAATTAAGAACGTGGGGATTAATAATTAAGGGCTATCATATCTTAGTTGTCCGATAGAACACAGCATATTCAGATCCCAAGACCATCTCCTCTTTTCTGACGGTATTAAAAGGTGTGCCCCAAGGGTCCGTGTTGGGATCCGTGTTTTTCTACAATAGCCTCTATGGTATTGTACCATTTTCATGGTCAGAATACTTTCACTGTTGTTTGCCATCTGCTTAACAGACCTTTGATCTTGACTGCATTTGATGTTGTTCAGTCCCGTCTGCAGATAAACCTAGTTTCATGTTGTTCTTAAGAACAAGCGCTGGCCTACAGCTGTCGCCAGCACGGAGGCATAAAAATAATTTGCCAGGAAGCATGGTCATTTGTCTAAAATATATCTTAATTCAACCAGGAAGTTATTTTTGTTGCTTTTTGGCTGAAGAATAAAACCAGACAGAGCTTCTGGTTTCGTCTTGTTAGTATCCTATCTATCTAACTTTTGATTTTTTTTGCTGGGAAGAAACCTGACAAATGAAACCACATCATTGGTCCTGCGTCCATTAGAGAAAGTAACATTTTGTTTTTACAGTTGCATCACTCTGAAATCCATACTGATGACCATCCGGTGGAAATGAAGCGATGCGAAAGACAAAGCTTTCAGCCTAAATGGGAAACTGTTTGTTCTGCAGCAGCTGAGAGCCAGCTGCTCTTCCCATACACACAATACACACAATCGTAAGCTTAACTGTACAGCACAGAACACAATAACAAACACACACACACACATATATACACAAGCCTGTTTACTGTATATGAAAACACTATGTAAAGTCTCTTGTTAATGTTTGTTATCGTGCCACTCTTGTTTGATGAGCACACAAACAGACAGACAGACACACACACACGCGCATGCAGACGCATGCAATCAGACAATATGACACCACAACAGCTTTTTGGAAACTCAAAGGCTGATTGAGTGGTCTGAGGCATGGTGAAGCTTTTTAGTCTGCACCATTACCTCTCTTTCAGGGGTTTCCATCTACTTAAGGGCTTTTGTTGACTTTTTGTGACTTAACAAAGATCAATCTGTCCAAGGTGTACACGATTGATTAAATACGATTGATTAAATTGGTCAAATATTTGGGCCTAAAACAAAACCTTCTACATTTATCAACCGGTTCGCTCAGAATATGATGTGAAGCTTACAAAATCAGGATGCGCTATTAGTATTAATCTGACCATTTTGACTCATTAGTGGCTGACAAGAATACGTCTGCATGGTTGTGTTTGGGGTTGGATGAGTCAGTGCACAGTACTGAGAGATTGTGTTGTATTCTGCCAAAAATCAAGAGGAACAAAAGCATTCCAAACGCTATTCACAACCATCATTAAACTGTTTTCTGTTTTCATGCACTTGCATAGTTACTGTCGCGATATGAATGACACAGTTTAAAAGGAAAGAAAAACATGGATAACATAGTTAAAGAAAAGCTCATGACAACGGTGCATCGATCATTCGTGAACATCCTCACAGGGGTTTGTACCGTGTACATGACGTGACTGAATCAGAGCTGCTACACAAGGCTGGCTGACAGGGAGGGTCAGCTGTGTGATGGACCGCCATTATTGAACCTTTCAAGGTGAAAAACGTGAAATGTGACGACCTGCTCGCTCCGAACGAACCTACAGGAGAGGTTAATGGTCTGGTTCAGCACGCGACACAAAGCCTGGAGGAGCTGAGCCTCCAACCTCTGATTCCCAGCCAGCAGCTGGTAGTTCCACTCATTTCACGTAGAACAACACCTTTCAAACAAGATTAAAGAAAAAATCCTTTAGCAAGAGAAAATTCTGAGGATTTGTGTACATCTTGACAAAAAGAGATGCCTTTAATGTATTTGCACAAAGATTAATACACCATAGGTGACAGCTCATTGTTTAACAGTGCTGTTTTCATTTTACTGCAATTCTCTGCCTCAGGAAAGAATTCAACACAATTTCAAATTCTGTTTTTGAGATCAAATTTGGAACATTTCTACGTCGAACATGAAATAAAAATTGTGCTTTTATTCACGAGAATTTGCTCCAGCTGGTTACGGTAGTGTTTGGACAAACAACACCCTAATCAAAGAACATTTTAAATACGTTTTTATTTATATTATTAAATGACATAACAAAATCATCCTTTTTTTTTTAGAATTCGTGAATAATTTGAACAATTTTGGCAATTCAAATAATTAAAAAGTCATAATTTAGTGATATATTAGAAATTTTTGAATGACTGATATTGGGTGTCTGTTTTTCTCATATACAGTATTACTTTTTACAGCAGGGACCAAATACACAAAAAACTGAAAAATCCACACCATTCATAATGATTCTTTTATTGTGTCAACAACATGACAATGACCACCAGGCTTTAGTTTTTGTTGTTTTGTTTTGTTTTTTTGAGGCAGAAAATCATGCAAATGGTCCAACATCATCAGCACCACTGTTACTACAGCTTCAAACAAAGCAATGATAACTTTATATTACAATTTAAAAAAAAATAACTTGGCAAATTTGACGGCGACATGTTCACTGAGGAACACATTACTTGGTATACTGTAAATCCAGACCTGTAATTCTAGCAAAACACCAAAAACATTCACATTTCATTCTTTTATTTTGGCTACATGCACAAGAAACACTTTCCCTTTCGAGATGTGCGTCATTGAAGTTTCCCTTAATTGTACAGTATCACATTCTAGCAACGCTTCATGACGACACATCTGTGGATCCAAAGATGTTTTACCAGGATCTCACTCTGACTGCGCCTGTCAGGTACACAACTACTAAGGTTTAGGCTTGACTCCCAGACACAGCGCGAGCTCATTTTTCTGGATCTTTCCATCCTTGTTGACGTCACAGTGGCGCAGCAGAACCACTCGCAGCTTGTCCAGCTCAGGACCCGTGAGACTGGGCTGGAGAGGAGGGCCGTGGAGGGAGAGCAGAAAAAATATTCCGCTTGATAAAAGTGCACATCCCCGTGAGGTCCTTTAGTGGTGCATTAACTTAATTGACTGGGGATTCCGTCATGATATTCACGGCTGTAATCAGACACACATGTACTTGTGTGGTATTTGGCTCTAAATCGCCAATAAAAAAAGATGTTTGGTTGCCTCTCAGGAGGCATAACTGATGGGTTTGAACGTATTCTGTTGGCAAAGCTTATATGAATGACCTTCATAAGCGTGACACATCTCCACACAGTAAATGACAAATTCAGTTTCCCATCATTTTAGTCATTTAATGTTAACACAGATAAAAATGGGGTGCCTATTTCTTAAAACCTCACATGCATGACCATCAACTGACAGCTGATGCTCTTATCCTTTTCTCATCTAATCTCAAACGTGACATCGCGGTGAACCCTTTTATTAACAGTGGAACTGTTGATTAATAGAATGAATCCAAAACGTAATCTGCTTTAAAATCAAGAACAACGTCGTATTGTGCTGCTGCTAACTGATCCTGTGGACTCTCTGAATGTAAAGACTCCCTTGGTAGGAGACTCTTATGTGGTATGTCACACTTTCGGCAGAAACAAAAAAATACACCAAACGAACTGTTGCTCATGCAGGACAGCGGCATGGTGTCTTACCCGGACCAGTTCCATCATGTCTTTGACAAATCCGTCCACCTCAGCACCTTCCAGCGCTCCTGTCTTGCTCTGCACCGGAAGGAAAGGAAAGGGGGGAAAAAAAACAAGGAAGTCTCACAATTAACATCCCACTCACACTATTCTAGCCTCTCATTTATTTTCCTTTCCTGGGTGCAGTCCTCAGAAGTACTGAAATATCTATCACAGGAAACGTCATTCGACAGGGTGCATACAGAGCGGTTTGAAGCAGTTCTGCTGGACTGAAAGCACTTTTAGTTCAAAGGTCAAATGAGAGTTTAGGATCGCACCAGAAGACTAAAATTCAGCTTTGGTCATGAAGTGACGTTCTGCAACTTTCTGCATGTTTTGTTCTTAGTTTTCATCGTCACTACCCTTAACTTCTCCTAAATCAGCAGGTGAGGAGCTGCCTTTAGCCTTAAGAGGATTTGTGAATCATATAGTGACACTCCGCTGTAGACGTAACAGTTGATCATCGAGGTCACGCTCCATCAGACGCTCACTCCCGATGAGACCCTGAGGTACTTGAACTCCATCATGTTGTAGCTTGTAAAGGTAAATTATCCAATAACATTATCGATACATACACAGTTGCAACTGAGGGCAGCTACATCTCTAGCAACGACTCCCATGCTGTGTTTATGTGTATTTGTTCCAGCTGCGACTGCTGATTCAAATAAGTCATAGCAACTCCTGGCCCGGAGTGATGGAACGGAAGGTAGAATTTATTTATCTTGTCACCTTATCCTGGCAGGCAAGTGGTCTTATACAGTGCTTTCACGGGGCATTTTCTCTGTTGAGCTCTGAGACTTAATTTTGTTGCATCCATCTTCCATCATTGTTTTTATCGTTTAATGTCTGTTGGTATGGATGTTCTCCTCTGATTTACTCCAAAACGAATCTATGTACACTCAGAGAGAAGTCATCTGAACCTGAAGCTTAAGCTGTCTGGCCGTAGGTTCCCTGCACTTGCGAATTTGACCAAACTGAAAAGGGAACTCATAGCTCAGTGAATAATGAAGAGTATGTTTCATTTTGTGTGTTACTCTTTTTCTAGCTATTTGAGAAAGTCTTGTTTTGTCTTGATGCAGTCAGGGGTCATAAATATGGTTGTGCCGAATAGAGAAAGCTTATCAGTGACTCCTGATTGGAATAATTGACTCCGATGATGTGCGGTGAATGAGTGGACCTGACAACATAATAGGCAATTTATTTCATTATGTGTAATTACAGAGCAGTAGCAAGTACTCTAATGCATGCCTCCTCACACTATGAAGATTTGGAGTTTTTCTTCCTTGGGAATGACAACCATCAATTGCTTGTGATATCTGGTTTAGCTGCTTGACTGGGAAAAATGACTCCAACTCTCCCTGGATGATAAGAGACTTTAGATTCTTCCGTCAAAGACCTCTGAAAGCATGATTAGTGGGTTTAGCCGTGTGACACCACCTAAACCAAGATATTAAGGGGAAGACTTGCTCCTAATTGCCCTCCTCCAACATAGAGATTCAGTGTTCCTTCTTATTACTCTACTTACCACATCATAATGGTCAAAGATCTTCTCAAAGTCTCTCTTCATCTCCTCTTTACTGCACGCCTGGGGAAGACCAGACATGACATGTTCTATGTCAAGAGGAGAACAATGAAAATTTAATTCATGTTTTATTTGTCCAAATCCTATCAAGAGCAACACACATCCATCTGGAACTGGAGCAGGAAATTCTCCTCCAACGCCAAGATCCTAAAAAAAGAGAGAACACCACGGAGTCACATCCTAATCTGGAAAAGTAGTTACAGGAAATTAGTTTTAAGAAGCAGAAATTGAATTTTATGTTTGAATTTCTGTGGCTCAGAAAGTAGGCTGCTGTGATGGAAGATATGGGTAATCTTTAATGGCTTAGTTCACCACAGATCAATTATTTTGAAAGCTAATGAATGTTAGCATTTGAAAATATCACTCAGCCTCATCTGAGAGCAGAAATGTAGGTCCATTAGATGGTGTAATAGTTTAAAGACAAATGTAAAATGTCATCCAAACACATTTATCTTTAGACTGGCTATGAAATTGTCTTAAAAGTACCTGGCCAAATCATTCAAATCCAAGCGGCCATCCTTGTTTTTGTCAAAGATTTTCATCTGAAAAAAAAAAGAGTATGAATATATTTAGGAACATGAATAACTGCAGGTCACATTTAAGGGTTTTATTCCCTTTACACCAGCAATGATTAAAGCCAGCTCATTCTGTTACGAAGCTTGAGTGAGTCATTCGCTTCCAAAATGAAAAATACGATCAAAAAAAGACAGCATATGAGGATGATAGTCCAGGGATTAGTCAAATTCATTCAAAAAAATGAAACTAGCCGATTTTTTGTGTTTGTAAATGTTGATTTTGTGTTCTTTTTTGTACCGGGAAATAAAAAATATAATTTTCAACTATGTAGTCATTCTGCTAGCCTGTTTACGATAGATTAGTTTGTCGTGTGTGTGTGTGTGTGTGTGTGTGTGTGTGTGTGTGTGTGTGTGTGTGTGTGTGTGTGTGTACGTGCATGCATGGCATTCCTACCATTGCATCAGTGTATTCCTCCAGCTTGTCAGTTGTCACTTCCTTGCTGTGCAGCTGGAACAGGTCTTTAAGAAAAGCCTTAAAAAATAATAACAGAATAACTGAAACCCCACACACACATATGCACATATACAGCTAATTAACTTAACAAAAAAATTCCAACGGTTCAAGTTATAACATGCGTTCATCCCATTAGAATGTACATCAAATACTTTTGTATCTAATCATTTCCTTTTCAAACAAAATAAAACTGCTGTTTTTAAGTTTTGACCAAATGCCCTCAAAACAGGAGAATCATCTGTCTAAAGGAGTGAGACGCAGAGACGGACAAACACCAGAGGGAATGACGGTGGAGGAGATGGTGTCTGAGGTTCCAGTCACTTTCTGCCACTGCTCAGCTGGGCCTCAGACAGAAGTGTTTTATAGCTTCTGTTGTGTGTTTAGTGCACTTTTTGCAGCCTTACCTTGAGCTCCTGAGCTGATATGTAGCCGCTGGAGTCAACATCATACTTTCTCCAAATCTGCAGAGGGCACACCAAGGATCAGTAGAGTTTGTTTTTATATAGTCACGATGAGAAGTGGAGCATCTCAGTAGATACATCAAAAACATGTCGCTACTGGTTAAAAAAAGAGAAGAAGAAGCATTACAAAGCACTACTGTTGTCTCGGTGCTGTTGAATAGTAGCCCAAAAGAAGCAGAACTCATTTAAACTGGTGATGACATGGAAAAAAAAAAGAAAAAAAAAGCTTCTACGCTTCAACAGCAAATAGGGGCTGCAGCCGTATCACATGTTTCAGAACAACTGACCCACCTTTGTTCAATCTATGAGAGAATTCACCTTCATGAAGTCAACACTGTTGTCCAGCGGAGCTTCTCTACGGAAAATCAACAGGAAGTTCTCATCTTCAGGGAGGATCATGTTGGCCAACTGGAGAACAAAGCAGAGGTTTGAGCAGAGTGACAAATCCACACCAGCCATACTGTACACACACACACACACCAATTTATTCTGGTCCCTGCAATGTCTGATTGTGATTAGAAATGTTTTCCAGTGAGGGCATACATCCATTGCAACCCTAGATAAGTAGATAAATGGGAGTGAAAGAGAAGAGATTTCCAAAAACATTCATATGCAGTCCACCTCCATCGGTTGGGCAAAGCCTATAATGTCTCCTCCTGGCTCCTTTCCAGTTCTAGTAGTCCTGCTGTCCTTTAATAATATTAACCTTCCATTAGTAGATTAAACTTGGCTCCATTCATCAATCTAATTAAAATAGCAGACAATAGTGCAGCCTGAAGCTGACATACAGCCCAGCTAGAACAAGCGCAGTGCACCAAGAGAGGTGCCAAATGAAGAAAGCCTGACACAGTTTGATAGACCAGGCTTGTGAGGTGGAGGAAGAACAGCTCTTCGTGCAGCTATCAGTGAGGATGCAGCGGTTTGCTTAATGGTCAGCTGACTTCCTTCCTAATGCATCTGCAGAGCACAAGCTGACAGTTTGTTGGGAACTGGTGTGTAAGTATCACGAGAGACATACTTGGTGATACTTCAGGACAGTAACCCTAACCTGTTGTTGACAACACTTGGGCCATTCAGCTGGATGTGCAGCTTCAGATTGAGCTCCAAAGAACTTTGCCGACTCGAGGCAGGTCCTGCGGCAGCCGCAGTAAATCAGTGTCTCAGAGAAATCAATAAGCATCAGCCAAATACATCACTAAAGACTCTGGGACTCACGCAGTTGGAGTTTCCAGAATGCAGTAATGAACTACTGGTGTTGCGGCTGTAGAGCGTCTAAGTGGAGCCTGGGACCCAGACTCAGCCTGCTTTGTTGTTCGGCACATTTGGCATGGTTAAACGGATTAACTCCACGCACAACTTTATTCAGGAATCTCCTCTGCTCCTGTCATTTTCCTTAATCACTCAGGTTTGGAAAGCGGGAGATGTCAGGTGGAAAGAAGCTGCAAATTGTTTCCTGTCTGTAAGAATAAATGTAGCGTTTCACTTCTGTGAGAACACATTTGTGTATAAGATCGTGTCACGAACTGGGCCCAGCGTCTGTTCTCTAAAAAGACAGCTTTGAAGTCCCGGAAATTTAATGAATAAAAGATGAAGATGAGATGTGTTAAAGGAAGAGTGGAGGTGTAGGAGATGAGCTAGGAAACAGAGGGCAGGGTAAAGCCTGAGGTGGTGTTAAGAGGGTTAAAGGTTTGTAATGAATCGTGAGTTCGTCTGGACAGGAAGTGCAGTTGACAGGGAGAAGAGTGTGCAATGGCAGCTGTAGCGCTTTTATGTGAACCATAAATGTGAAAGAGTCGTATGACAGGATCACGTCACTGGGTGGGAGAAACACACATACAGGCTTCATCATGACTTTAATAGCAAATAGGTTTTACTGTGAAGCAAGTCAGAAATTAGACAGATGATAGATAGACAGACAGACAGACAGACAGACGGACGGTCAGACGGACGGACGGACAGATGGATGGATGGATGGACGGACGGACGGACGGACGGACGGACGGACAGATAGATAGATAGATAGATAGATAGATAGATAGATAGATAGATAGATAGATAGATAGATAGATAGATAGATAGATAGATAGATAGATAGATAGATGGATGGATGGATGGATGGATGGATAGATGGATAGATAGATAGATAGATAGATAGATTGATAGATAGATAGATAGATAGATAGACAGACAGACAGACAGACAGACAGACAGATAGATAGATAGATAGATAGATAGATAGATAGATAGATAGATAGATAGATAGATAGATAGATAGATAGATAGATAGATAGATAGACAGACAGACAGACAGACAGATAGATAGATAGATAGATAGATAGATAGATAGATAGATAGATAGACAGACAGATAGATAGATAGATAGATAGACAGATAGATAGATAGATAGATAGATAGATAGATAGACAGACAGACAGACAGATAGATAGATAGATAGACAGATAGATAGATAGATAGATAGATAGATAGATAGATAGATAGATAGATGATTGATAGATAGATAGATAGATAGATAGATAGATAGACAGATAGATAGATAGATAGATAGATGATAGATAGATAGATAGATGATTGATAGATAGATAGATAGATAGATAGATAGATAGATAGATAGATAGATAGATAGATAGATAGATAGATAGATAGATAGATAGATAGAAAATGTGTAAAATTTCTGACTTTCTCTGAAGTAAAACATTTAATGTTAAATTGTCACATTCCCACCATCTTCATTAAGCGTTAATGATGAAGGAAATTTACAATAAAATGGCCAACATCCCAAGGACGTTGCACAGTACCTCCTGAATCTGTAGTTTTCCATCAGCTGTGACATCGTAGGCAGACATAAACCTCTGCTTCAGTCTCTGAACTCGCTCCTCAGTCACTTTTTCCTGAGGCACATTAGAACAGATTACAGTACAACATTGATTTTCTGCTCTGTGACCTTCATTACAAATCCACTAAATTGTATTAGACTGCATAAAGTATGAGTATATATCAGAGAGACTGCTGAAATGGATAAGTGTACATTGAGACCTGTCAAAGAAAATGTTGAAAATTCTAAAGAATGTTACATGGCCAGTTGAGTCACAGTTATTTTAAGGATTGTCACCATGGAGACTCAGATATTCTTCTCAATGTCAGTATGTGTGTTGTAGTGATGTTTTGCCGGTTCTTTCTAAAATGCAGAGGTGACAACAACAGCAACCACAACCGAAGCTGCAGCCTCAAAACTGTGCAGACAGTCTCAAGGTAAAGTATTAAGACTTAAATAAACCGAGGAGCCATCAAAAGGTAGAATGAATAATGGCAGAGAGTGACCACTGAAGAGTGGCGGCATGGCTCAGAGGCAGAGTGGCCGTCTAGCAACCAAAGGGTCGCTGGTCCGATCCTCACTTCCCCCAGTGACCACGTCCAAGTGTGCTTGAGCAAGATACTGAACCCCTGATTGTTCCCTGTGATGGACTGGTGACCCGTCCAGGGTGAACCCCACCTCTCACCCAATGTCAGCTGGGATTGACTCCACCCCCCCCCCCCCCACCACCACCACCCTTAACAGATAAGCAGTATAGAAAATGGATGGATTGATGGACCACTGAAGCAAAGTCAAAGCCAAGAAAAGAGATTTACAGTCAGTTGCCTTTTGTCTACATAACCAGGTTTTCAACCTTGTTATAATTTATTGTTAAGAATAACCAGACACCCAGTCGTTAATATCCTGTGACGATGTGTCAGTAGAGACACAAGTACAAAGTACCTACTGTAGAGAAATCAAAAAATCAAAATCACACCCTTTGATATGTAGTTGGTTTGATGACTCAAACTAATTGCCTCCATGCCCTGTCACCCAGAAAAAAATAAGATATCATTAATACAGTGAACCATGATCAAACGTGGGCCTCCCTGGGGGAGGGGGAGGCTCCATGACTGGAGATGAAACAAGATCAGTCAGTATTTTACAGTTCTTACAGTTCTACATGCTTCCAAAAAGTCTGAAACTAATAAATTATTCAGGAAAGACAATTTGGTATCCTCTTGAATTCATGGAAAATATCAATATTAGGCTAGCTTGGCTGAATTTTACAATCTATGGGATCAAATTACAATATAAAGATCAAGAAGCAGGGATGTAAGTGGGGGTAAGGGGAGGGGAAGTAATTTTAGAATATATTTAGCTGCTAGCCTCTCTGTGCAACTCCTCATCTACTTTCCTGTAACTATAGTAACCTCTTGGTCTGTGGTTATTAGTTGATGCAGTGCAGAACACAGTCCGCAGATAACAGTGTGTCAGACCCATTAGAGAAACTTTATCATCACTTTGTTGTCAAGCATTAGCAATATTCTGTTGCTAAGCAGAAACGTTAAACGGCACATCCAGTTATCTGAAATAATGTACATCAGAAACAGAATTTTATGCAAACTTGAAGTTATTAACAAAATATACGAAAGAGCGAATGCAAAGACCGTTGTTTATCTGAGGCTATAAAACCACGACGCTTAATCTGTGTGTGTGTGTGTGTGTGTGTGTGTGGAGGGGGGGGGTGATGTTGGGAAGCAAACTACCATGTGGTTGTCTGTTTGTTTAAGTACAGTCCTATTAGTGACGAAGGGAGTCCACGCACACGCGCCCTCACAAAGTCACAGTTGCTCACTCGTGCCATTTTTTATCCTCACTGGCTTGAGAGTTTGCTCAAACAACATACAAAAAAGCAATTCATATTGGCGGGTAAACACGAAGAATCCATAATACAACGCAAGCGGAAGATTCACCTTTGCTTAGCATCTCTGACATTTACCAGAGCTCTTTAATGGTGTTGTCTACCAGCCTAACAGCCGCCACACCCATCCAGTTAACTGCAGAGGCTCAGCTGCACACACAGCACAGATTAGACGTCTGCTTCCAGAGGCCAACATTGAAGCTTATTTCCATGAAAGTGTATTCAACCCTTCATTATGTCTGCAAATCAAGTCACCCACCTGAACATTAGAATAGGAATTACAATTATATGCCATGGCAGATAAAGTTGCGCTCAGGTAAAATGAACAAATGCCCTGATTGTAATGTTTTTTTGAAATGTGAAGAATCAGTATCAGTAATTATTCTTATATTATTTTGAAACGGCAATAAGTAGTTTCCTTTGACGCTGCAAGTGGAAATGATGCGTTATGAGTCAGATGAGAGTGAAAAGGTGTCAACGCTGCATTAAACTGCTGTCATCACTCGTTATGAATTTATATGAATGAGGCTTACCTTTGGACCCAGTCTCTTCATCATGTGACGAAAAAAGTCATCAAGTTCTTTGCCCTCAATGTAGCCATTGTCTGTTAAAAAAATCTGATTAAAATCTAAATACTGGAGAAGTGATTCATATTTTCACATTTGAGCTGTGATTTCCTTGCAGACATGTCATCAAAAGGAATAGTGCATTTGCCTGGACTTTGTCTCGACAGCCTTTGCCATCTTCACGCACAGAAATAAGTAACAGTTGCTCTCAAGGTGGTTTGTGATAAGAACAGAGTTAGAACTTAATATAACCCAAGTTTGCCTTTGCAGATATTTTTCACAGTCCAGTAACAAAGATTAAAAAAAAGATCAAATAAATAATAATAATAATGCACATTTTTAACAAATAAAATATGTTGCACATATCATTCACTGTCCTCACCATCTGCATCAAAGTGTTGCCAAATTTCCAGGAAACCAGCAGCATCCAAGTTGTCGAAGGCACTCTCCATTATAGAGAAATGAATGAAGCTGTCAAGTTTAACAGATCAAAGGAGAGAGACGAAGAAGATGAAAAACTGTTCAGCTGCTTGCTTGGATGACATCTGCTCTTTCTCAGCAGAGACCACACCTTCCGTGTGTGTGTGTGTGTGTGTGTGTGAGACAGAGAGAGGGAGAGAGCAAGAGAGAGACACAGTGTAGTTGCCATCTGGTGGCAGTACAGTTACAAAGTTGTAATTCGGCTTTTATTTTGGTGAAACTGATGAAAACAACAATCAGGAACAGGTTTCACAGACAGTAGTAGAGTTTGTTCGTAGTAGAGAGTTAGTTATTTTTTAAAACTTCTTCATAAGATGGACAGAGGCGGGGACTCAGTCATTGATTTGCGAGACTCCAGTGAATTTTTGACTCGAGTGTCAGAATCAAGAAGGGCAAATCTCAAGCAAGTCTGAAACTGAGTCTAAGTTCAATGCAATTCCTATAATTTTCTTTTCAAATGCAAAGCAACTGAGGGACAGGTAGGAATAAACTCCATGCATTCAATGTTTTATTTTGGCCTGCAGCGGCTCAGGCTCATCCGGTATGAGTGGTATGACCCAGGAGGTAGAGTGGCTGTAAGTTACTGAAGGATCACTGGTTCGATCCAAGTGAGTCAGTGAGTGTGTGTGTGTGTGTGTGTGTGTGTGTGTGTGTGTGTGTGTGTGTGTGTCCATGGAAAAATTACAGAAAGATGCTATATAGCCTTTAAAAAGGTGTATGCTTGTACACTTTCTATGATTTTTAACATTTAACAAGTGACATCATGGAAAAGTGTTTTGAGAAATCTCGGCAGCTGCATCATCCCAGTCTGGGATTTTTAAATAGCAGGTTTGGAGAATCACAGTTTGTTTGTCTCTGTTCATCATTATGCAGCGTGGGAAGGTAATGATCTTTGGAAACATGTTGGCTGTTCCTCTCTGAAATCCTCCTGGGAGGATTGTGTCTGTCTGCCCTGTCAAACACCTCACTTCCTCCTCTGCTGGTGCAGCTTCACTGGAGAAACACTGGCCAAATACTAAATATTGGCGTCACCGTTCTAATGTTTAACATTTTAGACTTTGGGGAGAGAATCAAGTCCAAGTGAAGTCAAAAAAATCCTTGGTGTTGAGTTGCAAGTCTTTTCAGAATTTGTTGTATTTTAATTCAATTATTATTTCTCCTATTGTCTTATCTTAAATACATGAGATGTTTTTTTTTCTGCTCTCAAACACACACGACCAGTGCTTCATCTGGCTTTTCTCTTTTATATGACAAGATGCCGGTGTGTTTTAGCTGTGCAGGTTGGAGCTGCAGCACAAGACCAGAGAACTCGAATTAATTTCCTGAAAAATGCAAAGTTAATCACATAGGCAGCAGATCAGGCCGGAAGATGCCCCCTGATGCTTTCTGAGGCGGAGGCTGATGGCCATCGTCTGGTTTACAGTAGATGCTGCAGAACAGCCACAGAAGAGGAAGCACCTTCCCTCAGTTGATGTCAGTTCGTCAAAGCATGAATGTACAAAATTAAAAATGTCCTTCCTCTCGCTCGTTGTTTCATGCCATGACCTTTATCACAAAACCTAGCCACTTCCAGACAGGATGCAGCAGCGCCCCTTGTGTCTGAAACCAGCCTAACGTTGGTAAATAACACCAAAGAGTAGAGAAGAGAAAGCAAGCGGCACAGAGCAGAATTAGTTTATTCAACACTTAATCAACTTTGTAGACATTAGAATATCTGAGTCAGATGTAGCTGCTTCATCAAAAACAGACTGTGAGCTTATATTGTCTTGAAACCAACATTCAATTTCTGATAGTAGTGGAGGGAAAGAACACACACACACACACACGCACACAGATGCACGCACACACAGATACCTGCTGACATATCTTGGCCTTCACTTCAGCCTCACGAGGTTAAAATATATCAAAGAATCCCTTTAGTGAACCCATCAGTAAAGATGAAGTATGAAGACAACAACATCAACAAAGGTGAGATACATTCAGTCAGGCTTCCGCTTCCGAAACTGTAAAAAGGTCCATAAAACTCTGATTGTCCTCACAGCCGAAGCGAGATCATCTGATACGAGATGAGCTCACAGCAGAAGCAGAGATGAAATGACCAGCAACAATGACCGGCACCGTCAAAAGTGCCGGCGAGAACCCGACTGATCCTGGATCTCGATGCGCCGACGCTGCTCAACTGAAGTTAAACAGAGCGTACAAAACTAAATGATCACAGTTCAGTTTTCACATCGGCACACTTCACCAAACCCACGCAGACGCCAATATATCTGCGAAGAGCAACTATCGGCCGTTAAATGTGGCCAAACGATAAATCGATCGAGCTCTAGTGCAAAAACTGAGACCCCGAAAATAACGCTTGGTTAAACACGTCTGCCTATTTCATCACCTGTCATTAACAGACACCGCCCTCATTTTCCGTCTTATTTTTCCAGACACTTGGTGAAACCTGGAGATAGGCAGTTTTGTAATTAAAGAAACAGACAGAAAAAATGTACGTGGAGTCCAGACATGAACAACGTAAGAATCTTGTTGTTAATACTGGTCAACTGGGATTGTGTGGAAAAATGAAACTGCAAATATGAGAGAACGCTCAATTCCTGCCTCGATACATCTTAACATGCAGCAGCTACATCAAAATATCACAAATGGAATATTACCACTGTCTGAAAAGTCACTTTGATCTAATGTGACGATTACATAGAAACATTTGGCAAAGGTTTGATTTGTATCTCCTGGAAGTGCTATTAGCAAGTTAATAAAGTTAAAAAAAAAAAGTTCAATCTACTTTGGCTCAGAAATGATTTTGTCTCCTAGCTTTGGATTAGAAGCTACAAATTTACAAGAATCATGCGCACGCGTCACGGCAGTCACAACATTTATGTACTGTTACATCAACAAGATGGCCGCTATATAACTACCTTCAGTGACATATTCATTTTACCATTCGGCAAGAAAGACGTTCTGAATTGTTCCACTTGAATACAAAATGTTCACTCTACATTTTCAGCATTTAACTTGGCCCCATTCTCCCGTTCGTTCAGGTCAAAATGATTGACAGGGACTATAGTTACTGGAATAGTTCCACTAAAGAGTGAGAACCCCCCGTGAACAGGTAACTGTCCACATCAGACTCCATCCACCAGAGGTAATTTATCTTTATACCACTGGTAGGCTCAGACAGTGGCTGACATCTTTGAAAGGATCCTTCATTTTGACATCACCTAAACTTCCTGTATCGTGGTTCTAAGTACAGACGAGCTCAAGATGAAACGATGATGATGTTTTTCACCTTCTTCCATGTCTCATTTTTACAAAACCACTGAGAATAGCAAGGGATTTTCTTCCTGTCACTTTCTGGAGACTGTTGCCCTCTGCTGGTTACACGCAGCTCCTGACTCACATCGGGTGTTTGCCACATAGACAAATCAATTATTTGGATGCGGTTCTAACATTCTCACTAACTTTGGGCCCTATCAATTATTTCAACCCAAACACATTCTGAAAAAGGAGGAATTTTCCTTTTTTATTCCAGGATCTGTCCCCTGAACCCATTTAGGTAGGTTTTTGCCTAAAACAAATAAAAAGGTGTTTACTCAGGCCTAAACAGACGCCTTTGAGTACTATTAGGACTTCTATCTATGCTTATTGTACTATTATATCACTTGTTGGTGCTACTATGTCTAAGCAGCACATGTTGTCTGCACATGTACAGTAAACTGTCAACAAGAAGACAACAGTGTGCGTCTTCATCTCTCCACACCTCAAACCTGCTTCAGTCCTCCTTCCATACATGTATTTAGACTTCTTTTTTTGTTCTATATTGGTTTGTTTACTCCATCTCCTGTAGTATATTTGCTTAGAAAGGGCAGTAGATTTCTGCTGCCTGACTAAAAGTACTAAGAGCATTAACAAATTCAATTAAACTCAACCAATTCAATGAGAGTCTCAATGAGACAGTTGAGGTCAAAGTGGCGATAATCCAGAGGCTGTTGGATGTACCTGGAAACCATAGCAACAACAGAGAAGAAATATTCTCTGATGTTCTTTTAAGTAAACTCCTGTCAGCATGCACATTGTCTCTTAACGGGCCTCATTCATGAAGTGTTTTTAACCTATTATTATAAATGTCAAGAGCAATAAGTAGTCATCCAGCGTTAGTTCCTATTTTTGAAACCAAATGGAGGTTTAAAAAAAATTCAAAAATGACCGTGTGTAAAAACTAATTTTGTGCACACGAGCATTTCATGAATGAGGCCTGACAAGGTCAACATCATTTCCAGTTTCAAAGATGATTCAACAGTGTCAGCTTGACTACTGGTGATGATGCAACTTCTTCCACTTTAAACCGCTGCCTTCCTGCAACCACGCGTTAGCACAGCAGGCTGCAGGACTCCATGTTAAATCTGCTCATTTACTATATACACTGTGCCTGTTTATGTCATATAGTTTACCACTTCATCGTTATTATCTACAGTAACAACTTTCAACTGAATGAAAATATACCCTGGGATTCGTTTGTTTCTGACAGTGTGGCTAAATCTTTACATAAGAAGAGCAGAAATCAAGTTTGTTTAGTCTTTTTGCTCTCGTCAGTTCCCAAGAAAAGAAAAGAAAAACATCAAGAAAAACCAAAGACTTCAGATTTTGTTGTGTATGTGTGTGTGTGTTTGTGTGTGTGTGTGTGTGTGTGTGTGCGCGCGCGCGCGTATGAGTGTGTGTGCGTATGTGTGTGTCGGTACGTTCCACCAGGGGGCAGCACAGGAACATCCAGAGAAAATCAGGGCTCTGGATGGTACACTGAAGCTGTTGGATCACTCTTCCGAGGCGGCGGTGCATCCTCCCACTAAGTGCACCTCTAAATACACAAAAAAAATAGAGAACAACCTGTGTGTTTTCTCAACAGGTTGAGTCATTAATCCTATTCCCACACACAGTTTCTCAGTCATACACCTCATCTGAACAGGATGGAGTTTCCACTCATCCATTTTCTCCATCTGCGTGGTTTGGACATCAATTTTTTTGAGTCCTCTTGTCTTTGCTACATCTGTCATGAATGAGGCTCTCCTTAAATATTATATCTCCTCCATCACTTCCATAACGATTGTCCTGGGTCCAGTAAGGATGAGGTTGCTGACAGTCCGATAGTCCTGACAGAGGACGTTCAGCCCATTCACCGACACCACGAACTGGCACACCTGAGAACAGAGATAGAGATGTTCTAGTTAAATATATCGGTCATTCTGGAGTAGATAAGGAGGGAGTGAGAGAGAAATAAAGATAATCAGGGAGTGTGTGAGGTGGAGTTACTGTTGGAATTCATTCCAACATTCTTAAGTAGGCCTACTGTTACTGTTATTAATGGCAGTAAAGATGGAAGAAAGGGAGAGAGAGGAAGGAGCAGAAGTAGAAAGTCATTTAATACAGTGTCCTTTGGACTGAAGAGGGTTGGATGTGCCAGAACTGCTTTTCTTATTTCACTCTAAATATATCGGTCATTCTGGAGCAGATAAGGAGGGAGTGAGAGAGAAATAAAGATGATAAGGGAGTGTGTGAGGTGGAGTTACTGTTGGAATTCATTCCAACATTCTTAAGTACTGTTACTGTTATTAACGGATAGATTACTAACCAGTGAAAGAGAACAACTATTGTACCTTGGACCCCCAAAATTAATTTAAGCTAAGCTACACCAGGAAACAGCAAGCATCCGTGTTTTCTAACATGTTTTCCTGCAAAATTTGCAGTGTAGAAAAAAAAGACCTCATGCCTATTTTCTGTGTGTCAGCTAGCTTGTGCTAAATGAAATTGAAAAGCTTATATTTAATATTTGCTGTTTGGAACCATTCACCATTAACATGAGTCAGTCAACATTTTTAGAAATACTTTTACTCCTGTTTTAACTGAGAGCAAAATGGCTGATACCACTGATATGTGTCCGTTACATATGAAGCTAGAGCTAGCATTGTTAGCTTAGCATGTGGTATCAATAGGAAACAGTTTGGGGATTTTGTGGACATATTTATTATTTAATGATGACTACTGCTGGAACTCCTCTACATCATTCAGATTTTTAAGCAGCAAAATGGTGCGTACTCCTGACAAAACATTTCTTGCAATGTTCGCAACCCTGTTAGCAAACACAGACACGTCCAGATGTTTGAGCAACAGAGCAACATTAGCATGACTGTTTCTATCCATGCTAACTGTCCTTAAGCTATGTTTACGGTCTCTAAACAGCTCCTGAACAATGTATTTAGCAGCTGCTAAGTGACTATGTTCAACAGCTAGTCACCAGCTTCTGCTAAGGAGCAAATTTTCAACGGTAGGTTTTTCTTTATGACGTAAAAAGCTACCATGATCCGAGCGCTGCGAGTGAACTAAAACATGAAAACAGCAGGAAGACAACAGAGCAGATATATCGATTAAAGCAGCTTTTCAGAGTTGTTATAAGAGCGTTATTTCTGTGTGCATATCCCCACCCACAGGAATGTGAACATAGATGATCTGTGGTCACATAATATTGTAGAAGAACCGCACAAAGCGCAGAGGGTTGGATGTTGGATAATAGAAGCCTGCTGGTCCAGTTTCACAACAACATGACAACCTTCCACAGTCAGTCAGCCTTCATACCTGGACGCCAACTTCCTTATCATTGTTAAAACACGGCTCCAACCAGCCAGCTCAGAAAAAAGTAAGTCAGGGAGCTGATGCTCTTGTGTAAAATGCTGCTGCAGTGGTTTGGGTACTTTCAAACTATTACAGGCATGAAATCACATTCTCAACTGCCTCGCTGCTGAAAGTTCTGAAAGTTTCTAAAAAAAATTACACTAGATGCATCCCCCCCAATTCATTTCATAGACAAGCAGCAGAGTTTCTCTCGATATTTCATTGCCTATGAATAAAGTACATATGTTAACAGCTGCTGGTGGACTTTATGTGTATAGCATGTTACCTGATCCAGCTATCATGGGAATACTTCATGCATGCGTGCAGGTTTATGTTAGGCTCTACATGTTTCAACAGCTCTTCACCATTTCTGGTACAGAAAACACAAATCAGAGGATGTGAAGAGACCGACAGGATAGAGTGAAATAAGAAAAGCAGTTCTGGCACATCCAACCCTCTTCAGTCCAAAGGACACTGTATTAAATGACTTTCTACTTCTGCTCCTTCCTCTCTCTCCCTTTCTTCCATCTTTACTGTCGACGTCTCAACTCTCTCCAAACACCTCCCCCTCTCCCCTGTTCCAGGCCTGCTGGTGCTTCTCTGGCTGTGGGCTTGTTAGTCTTGGCTGAGGCCCAGTGAGGCTGAATGGGCCCTGGCTGTGAGAGAGTTAAACTCACTCTCACAAAGAGAAAAGAGAAAGAAAAGGGGGGAAGAAAACGTAAAGAGAATAAACAACACATGTTGAGAGGCCAACCTTCATGCAGCAAGTACAGCTCTATGCAATACAGAGGTTATTCTCTTCAGCTCAGGTGCTCAACGACCTGCCTTGACCCTTGACCTCACCCTCCAGCAGCAGTATTCTTCTCTTTTCCAGAAGAGAAAACTTCCAGATTCAAGTTCTTTAGGCACAACTAAAAGTAAATTGATTCAAACCACTGAATTTCAGGAGGCGGTCCTATCCCTCAAGTTCTTGAAACATGCCATATACATATATATATATACACACATATATATATATATATACATACACACATATATATATACACACATATATATATACATACATACATATATATACACACACACACACACATATACATATATATATATATATATATATATATTCATAAATATATGTAAGAGGCACACACACACCTCCTCTAAGAGTGCATTAGAAGTAAGTGATGTATCACTGCTCACTTATATAAGTGCCAGGATCCATTATGGTAAGATGTGTTTGCATGTGTGGGATGGAGACACGGAGAGAGGGAAGGAGAGAGAGAGAGAGCGAGACAGAGAGAGAGATATTGAGTGTTTAAAAGCATATGTGCTGAGGACTGAGAAATGCCTTGTGATGATTTTCCAACTACCTGCGCTGAGTTTGATAGGTTCCGAAAAGCCTCAGTGTGGACCAGCGGCTGACAGCTCGCCATTCCCTCTCCTGACCTATGTTACATCTATAAAAGTAGCTGTCACACACTGCTCAAATACCAAAGCAAGTTTCCTTTCAACGTAAATAAAAAGGTCACACTTGGGTTGAAATGGCAAGATTTAGACAGCTCATCTCATTAAAACACACTTAATGAGGCTGACAACTTTATGACCCAAGCGTTTCCATGATGATCAAATATGACAGTTTTACAATAACCACAGTAGAAGGGAGATTACTCTACTCTTTCCTCTTTCAGCGTGAATAGTCACTGCCTCTTCTCACACTCTTCAGCTCTCATATCCACCTCTGATCACGTTCTTTCCCCACATCAGGTGGGTTTCATTTTGCTGCCGTTGGGTGAGAATCAGCAGCAGCCGTGTAGCATCGGTTCCCCGGTGAGCTGCCGACTCAGCGTGTGTGTAGCCCTGGAGTTCGCGTGTGTGAAAGTTTCCTTGAAAACTCATCTGAAGGCTAGCGTTCTTTGAGGAAACACACTCCTGCATCAAAGTAACATTTCTCAAACTACACTAGTTTTGACTCTTGCCACTTCCTTCATTCAGTCTTTCCTCCCTCGTGCCTCCTGCCTCTTCATCCTGTGGTTAAAACCGCTATGCTCTGCATTCCCAGGATTCTTTGCTGCCACTCTGCTTACATACTTTCGTGCCAGCTGTGGTAGCGCACACACCATTACCCTGCTTCCTTCCCACCACACTTTTCCTGCTTCCACAGAGCCATTCAGACTTTTTCATTGTTGTTACTCTGGAGTTTCAAATACTGAAACCTTTAAATAAAGCGCAATTAAGTGAATTTTTAGAAGTATTGTTCATGACAGAGCTGTATTGATACAGCGACTGAAAGTCAACATAAGGCATCAAACTAGAGCCGCAAAATTCTGAGAATAACAAAGTTGAAAACAGGAATGTGTGGGCATGCGGTGGAAGAATGCACGGTATTCCAAAATGTCCTGTTCATTCCTATTCATTGCGATTCATTTCTATATCTTCATATAAACTCCCACTGAAAATTTCCAGAAACTTTCCACTCCTTTGCAACGCTACACCATCTAGTCAGCATAAATCCATCTCCCCATCCCACACGCTGATGTGACCAGGCATGAGAAGCTCAGACCGCTGCCTGAGCTAAAGCCTTCATCATTGCAGGGTTGAAGCGTATCCATTATTTATCACATCAGTGCGTCTTTTTTTTTTCCAGGTCAACCACAGAGTATAACATCTAGCTTTCCCTCCTCTTCACCCACTCCAGCAGTAACATCACCCTCACCCTCTCTTACCTTCATCCCGGCAGCAGCTGCAGGGCCCCCGGGGTCCACCGCCTGGATGTGACAGGGTTTGCTGCCACGTACCACAAAGCCCCAGCCTACAGCATCGCCCACGATCTAAGGAACACGTTCAGTACAGTGCTTAGTATATTTATTTTATTGTTACACACGAACTGGACAGCAATAGTCCATTATTAACCCAATAAAGATGATAGTCTCGGTCAATAATCAGACTAAGAGTATCGTGATCTGTACTGCATTGTTGACGGGTGCTGAAGACATGTAGACATCTTAATTTGACTATGAAGTCCTACAAGACTTTCACACCGTTTCAGGACACGTACGTCAGTCAAACTGCTTTATGACTCCAGTTTCAAGTGAGTGTTTCAAACTCTCCAAAATAATAAAAAAAAACCAACGATAAAAATACACCATATGACGTGACAGAAAGGTTCCTTGACAAATCCCAGAAGGAAACTGACATATAGTCAAGAGATGTCGTGTGGGCGGGCATCTTTAGTCATTAGTCAGGCTTTGCTGAAGATGGCGGCGGCGGCGGATGCAGCGGCACGTTGCTCTGTACACAAATGCTTTTCCATGTGTTTGTATTTAGTTTTTCAGTCTACAAAATTTTATTGCATAGTGCTGGCATTCTGCAATGACAATAAAGGCTTATTCTATTCTATTCGCTGTGTAGTATGGAAACAGCAGCATGAGTGAAATATTCTATAAGAACCTCATGGAAACACCTGAATCCCAACTGTTGCCTGGTTTAGACTGAGGTCAATAGTTGAATCGTTGCCGTCCATGTAAACGGGGACTGCAATTTGTGGCGACAGCAATGTTTCAGTCTGGGGGGGTAAGAATTAGTCTTAGGTTTAGGATTTAGGACTGAGTTAAGACGTGCATTAAAGATGCACTTCAGAACGTTACACCATAGGCTGCACTGTAGGCTACTCCCTCATCACTGACTCTAACAGTGGATGTGGGTTGGGTGTCACACATCCCCTGCAAAATGTTTTTCATGACTGAGCATTTATATGGAATTATGATGGACAACGGCGTTAATTGTCCTCACAAAGGTTGAAGTCCAAATATTCTGACTCGTGTGTGTCTGTTTTGATTTAACTGGTGTGTGTGTGTTGGGGACAAAGAGCAAATCATCGTAATGTAAATCATTACAATTAAAGGGTGAAGACCTGGTTTCAAGTTAAGGGCGGGGCTTCCTGGACTGTGAGGTTTACTGGACTGTGAGGGTTACTGGACTGTGGCAAGTAGTTGTCATTCTTACTCTGTGTGTGTGTGTGTGTGTGTGTGTGTGTGTGTGTGTCCCCTACAGTGAACGTCTTTTTCAGGAACGGTCCTCCGGGTGTCTGGAGCTCCTCTGGACTAACTTGTCGCTTCAGAACTGTTAAAACAAACAACAACAAAAAACACATACAAGGGAACACATATGAACACAAACACACACAAAATATATCATTTTAGAGTGTTTACATAGACTTACATTCATGTCTTTTTTCCTTATCACCACACACTCAACCCTAACCACTGATTTTTGTGCCCAATAACTCAGCCATAAGCCTGATTACAGTTCCTGAATGTGTCTCTATTCATACACACATAAACACACACAATGCACTGGACATACAAACTCAAAAAAAAATAAATTACATGACATAATTATTATTTTCGAGAGTGAGTGTGTGTGTAGCAACTGCTAATGTCAGTCACATGCTAACCTGCATGGAAGCTCCCAGCTTCCTGCCCATCCCCCCCCTCCAACTTCCCCCTGCGATTACTCATTGAAACAGGAAACTAAACTGGCTTTAACTTGAATTTCTCAAATGATTTTAACTAAAAGAAAAACACGTATACTGCAAATTAAGGGCACAAACCTGCACCTATACATCATATACCAATCAGTAGCACATAATAAATTTAAGTACGTCATTATTTTGTATTTGATCCTTTTAATCTTTTTCTTCAAAGTGAAAAAAATCATTACTTATGACCACTGAATGACACTATAGTTACAAGTAAGCAAGTGCGTATAAATAGTTGTTCATTTTCTGTAAGGGTGAATAAGGTGCACATGTATGACCATAAATGTCTGAATGTGGGAGAGACAAACGTCCCATTCCACAATAATTGTGCAATATTAAGGTTTATGAGTCACAACCAAGAATATGCAGGTCTTTATGAGTCTGAAACAAATGAATATGCTGCTTTACGCATCGCGGCAAACACATCCTGTACTTAATATTTATAGTTATTACATTTGAATTTTTATATTGTACTTGTTTCTAATTTGATGAGAAAGAGGAAGTCAAGCAGTCACCAATCTGCTGGATCTGCACGTTTCTTACTTGGTCTGATCAGATTTCAGCAAACTACCAGGGACCGACATCTTTTTATGAATGTGCTCTAGAAAAAACCTCATACACTTGATCATCATTCATTTTCTTTTATTTGTGTGATGTCAACTACTGACAGTAATGTGTAGCAGAGGGGAATAACCCTGTGTGTGTGTGTGTGTGTGTGTGTGTGTGTGTGTGCGTGCGTGCGTGCGTGCGTGCGTCTTCCTTTTCCTGCTTATTGTGTTTTGTGTGTGGTGAGGGTGGGGGGGCTCTGCTGCTACAAAGAGACTTTTGTCAAGGACTTGAAACATCAAAGCAGTAAAGATGAAGAAGATAGTAAATACACACACACACACACACACACACACACACACACACACACACAGCTCAAAAATCTAACCGCTCATATCTGGGATGTTGATGCGGTCCGTCTTCCCAAGTTGCATTTTTAGCTTTTACTAGTTAAATGAATGTCTGGGCCATACGAGAGTCAGACAATAATCTGACAGTGATTAATGTGTTTCACCCAATCTCCAGTTTTCTTTTCATTTGCATTCAGATGAACTGTAAGGAGGTCAGATGGGTGGCCGTTCCCTAACTTTACTAATTAAGAAGAAGATAAAGATGTTTGTAGAAAAAGCCAGAGGCATTCCTGACTCAAGGAGGGTTGTTTTTTTCACCGGATGATCTGGTAGTGTGAGTGAAGGGGTTTCAGATTCAGAACTGACACCTCTTGATCCGCTGGCAGATTCATCAAGAATATGTTTAGTGCGTGTGTGTGTGTGTGTGTGTGTGCGTGTGTGTGTGTGTGTGTGTGTGTGTTTTCTCACCAGACTTGGGGTTGCAGAGGACAGGTGGGCTGCTGCTGAGTGTGGGACTGCTGCTGTAATATCCACTGCTGCCACAGCTGCTGCTCATGCTGCTGCGACGCACTCCCACCGCCACCTTGATCTCCTTGGTGGGACTCACTGTGGAAAGCAGACAGGAGAGAGAGAGAAAGAGACAGTAGCAATAAATTTAGATTACTTTTTACTTTTCATAATCTGTCAGTTAATGTAAATATGTTCTTTAGATTATATTTCCCATAAATCATTACAAATTAGTCTAAATTCGCACTTTAGGTGTTTGCTGTATTTCTGAGAGGAGCTCTCTTTAAATTAGGAGGTGTTGTCAATTTTTGAAGAGATAAGGTGTCTCAGATGGAACTCTAGCATGATTCATTTATGCGTGGGGATGCGCTGGTATTAAGGTGTAAAAAAGAGCTAAATGGAATCAGACTGAATGAAATAGCTGGAGGGGACCCATACAGACATTCATGCAGCTCTCCTGTATCTCCCCCTTATTTCCCTAAAAGTTGACAGGGAAGAAATTAATGCTGCACCTTCAAATTTAAAATGTGAACATATACTGGTGGCCAGAAAAATGTAAAATGTGCCAAACATTAGTGAATTTATCGATTCTATGAATGCTGTATAGTTTTTAATCGTTCCGTATGGGCCATATTCTTGTATTTATTCATGCTGACATGTTGCAACATGTGGTATAGAGTGGTGCAGGAATGACTGATAGAAATAAGGCCTGTAGCTCACAGGAGTTTCAGACATTTCACCATCGTGTTGTACTGTATCAAATGCATCAGTAAATATCACACTCGATCATTTCAAAGCTTTTTATGCATCTTAAACATGGCAGCTGACAATAAAGGAGGAAGCGTGAAGCTAGTTGAGGTGATACCAAAGACACGCGTTCATACTGTAGCGCAATGTCAGCTTTGCACGTCTAACTATTTCCTTTAAGCCTCAAAAATCATAAAGGATGGTGTTCATTTGCGGTGATTATCTTTCTGATTTTCTGCAATAATTGAGAAACCACTGTAAAAAAACAAACAAACAAAAAAAAAACCTCATTGGCTCTTAGTGGGGGGGACCAATGGTGTCGCTAAGCTCAAGTTTAGCCAACAACAAAACACCCTGCAGGGTTGAATCGTATCTTAACACAGTTGTTTGATTTTTTTTTTTAAGTGTATCGAGTCATTCAAAGTATATCAAGGTTCATATCAAGTCAGTCTTAGTTCACAGGAAATGTCCACCATGATAACACCCCCAATCAGATGCATGTACACGTCAGGTAATCAAAGTACCTACTGACACAATTATCCTTATATATGGATGTGTGCAATGGGTCATACATCAAATAACAGAGGAAAAATGACCACGAATATGTCACCATGATACATTTTGAGCCTCGATTTTCATTTATTCATCGATGTTCAATATGAGATGATGTCACGGTGTTGTATAAGTGTACACTTGCTCTCCACGGGGTTAAGCGTCGTCTACCTGAGAGGAAGCTGGTGTTTCCTCCGTCTGAGTTCTGTTTGCGGAGACAGAAAGGACTGTCATGACTCTCGGGGATGCTGCGGCTGTTTTCATTGAGAAGCTCAATCAACCGCCGCCGTCTCCGAAAGTTCATCCTGAACTGGTAGAGGAGGGGCCCATCAACAAAGTGGTGCTTGTTTGTGACTGGTAACCAAGAGAAACAGAGATATCAGGAGTAAATGTATATTATTAAAGGGAGAGCCAGGAGAGAGTTCTCATTACAGATTCAATAAGAGAAAACCCTTCAGTCACAGAAAACAACAGACGACAGAGCACCAAATGTGTTTGTTTCTGTTTTAGGGTGAATCATGCTGAAGGTAGAGAGACGAGAAGCAGGAGGAGACGAACACGCTGAGCTGAGAACGTCTATGCTGAATAAATACTAACTGTTATTAAAGAACATTGACGTCTGCTGGGCTGACGAGACCAGCTGAACCCAGCAGCTGCCAGAGTCTGGTGCAATGAACGAAGCTGGTCAAAGTGAAACAATATTTTTCACTTTGGCTTTCCTTGATTCTTAAGATATTCCTCCCAGGTATGAAACGACTGCAAAGATACATTTGAGAAAGATGAGTGCAGAGATGTTGAACTGTTATGGCGACCAGAGAGTAAACGTGTATTTTTATGGTTGTAATCTGTCACCTTTCTTCTTTTAACTACTGCATCTGCTGCTGTTAACGTCCCTCTTTAGGGATTTTCCCCTGTTTTATGTTCTGCTAGGAGTCTCACAGTCAAAGCAATGACAAAACCACAGATCCAAGTGTTTTTAATGTTCACTTAGGCAAGAAACAATGATGCAACATTTTTATTTTGACTTTTGCGTCTTTATGATAGCCACGTTCTAATATAAAACATAATAGGGGGCACTGGCTGGGCTTGGGGTCAGTTCACATGGCCCCTTACCAGGCGTGAGGCTATTGTTCATTTCAACAAATCCTTTTATTACATGAGACAAAAGAAGACAAAGCAGTAGGGGAGAGCTTGTGTTGTGTTTTTACACTGCTGGCCATAAAAAAAATCAAACTGTAATGCTGCTGTCTCATGTTCAGTGTTAAACTGACCTGCAAGGACTTTGTGGTCTGAACAGTGTCAGTGTGAGATTTATAAACTTGGACCAAGGAATGATCACAACCGCCCGCTGGCCAAGAGCCTCTGGCACAGTTACAGCAGCTCTCTCCTTACTTATTATTAGGTGATTTTCAGTCTTCAGTACTGCCTGCACCTTTAGCTGTTTTAAAACTGCCACACAGAGAAGGGCCTCTAATCTCAGCTGATCAATTGCGCAGTATAACGCAGAAAAAATGTAGCTGTCATGCGCAGATAAGCCCCAAATATATCCGAATGAGTTCATGACCTACTCAGGAACACATTAGCTATAAACTTCATTCAGGTTCTATGACATTATTTATGATACAAAGTCCACTTTCTATATATACAACATGGTAATTCACATAGAGGAAGACACTACGAAGTCTCTGTGAGGCCAGTAGGAAACAGATTAGCCTGTGTATCACATTAACAAAGTGACAGCACACACAGAGCTGCAGTGTGTGTGTGTGTGTGTGTGTGTGTGTGTGTGTGTGTGTGTGTGTGTGTGTGTGTGTGTGTGTGTGTGTGTGTGCATCCACACATGTGTAGAACACACCGCATTCCAAGGCCCTGGAGATGCTCAGCTCTATTACTGCTCTTGAGACATGGGAGGCAGGGGGAAGAAGTGAAAGAGAGCAGATGGACCTAAACTGTGTGCCGAGGAGCAATCAGGCAGAAAAGAAGCAGGAAAGAAATGTTCTTTACCATCCCTCCAATATTCACCATGTCTGCCTCCGATATGGCATCTACTTGGAATTATCTCCAATCTTTTAAAAACTATCTAGAAGAAAAATAACGCTCTCATTAACAAGCATGGGTGTTTTTATGATGCATTGCTCCTCATGGCTCTCGGTATCCAGCTCTTATATGTTCAATTTGAAATGCGCCTGAAAAAAAGAAAGTAAAAACACAGCCACGTGTATCCTGAAATAACATTAACAGACTAGACAAACGTGTAAAAGCGTGAAGACAGCAACTTTATCGACTGGTTCAACGAAAGAGCAACTGCCGATGACTCATCTGTATTGACACGGGAGGGACGCATCACCATCACCACATACATCATGTCAAATGTACTTTCCTGTTATGTGATAATTTGACAGAAACGCAAGCAGGTTGAAAATACCAAGAATAGATGCTGGTTAAGTCTCAGTTTTCCTGGACCTGCTTTTGACACATTTGATCAGAATTGAAAACCACCTTGGTGTCTCTGACACGGTTCGACACTTGTTTAACTCTAAGCAGCAAGAATATTTTTTTGCACCAACTGTCCATGTATATGTGTGGTGTCCCTCAAGGCTAGATTTTCAGACCTCTGCTATTTAATCTGTACATGCTCCTGTTTACTTCTGCTCCTGTTATATCATAAGACAATTCTAGTTCAACTGACTTCAAGGGACAACGCATTAAATATGTCATTCCTCAAATTTTTCAAAATACAGAACAAGAATAAAACTGAAATTGTGGTTTTGGTCCCAAATAAAACCAACAATTTTGGTTTAGATAATCACATTAGATAATAGCAAATGCTCACAGGGTTTGGGATGAATCGGACTGAAACTCACATAAACTGTTGCATTACACGGCAAACAATGAAGCGCTACTCCTCCTCACCACATTTTCAGTCCCTCAGTGTGAAGAGAGAAGTATAAATGAAGAAATGAAGAGTTGCTAATACATGTTGGAGAAACTATTTCTGAAAACAATGAAGAATGTGTCAAAGGCATTAATAAGTAGAAATATGTCTTATAATCTCTGCAATGAAACAGCTTTTGTACAACGTCTCTTCACTTTCATAGTGGAAACTAAGACTAGAGGTTAAACAAATAGCATAAAACAAGCGTGGAGATAACGCATCCAAATTCTCAGCCTCAGACACACAAGAACTCGCTGATCCCCTAATGTCAGTAACTTTACTGAGTGTAAATCATCGCCCCCAAGTCAGGTCAGGTCAGGAATAAGAGAAACTGAGAACTGAAATACAATCTCAAGCAGTTCAGACCATCTGGGAGTCTAAAATGAGCTGCAATGAGGAGGGGGAAGGGTGTGGGTTCTGATCTTCCAAAGCCCCCAACAATCTCATTTGAGAAAATAAAAAAAAAAGTCATTTATATGAGAAGGGAGGCAAGATCTTTCTAGAAATAAATAACCTGGATGTCATGTCTGCTATCTCACCAGCTGAATCTCCATGTGGAAAAACAGCAGCAGCACAGAAAAACATTTATCTGACAAGAAACAACAACAGCAACAGCATGTTTTAAGAGGAAGACGGGGCTTGTAGGCGCACCAGGACAGACCTGAACAAGTTAAGCAAAGTGTGGCACAGAACTATAAATGGTAAGGTTTCCAGGTTAAGGAGGAGCTATGACAGGGTGTAATTATATTCTGAATTAAACATTGAAGTCAGTCGCCTTGATATTACAGCAGAGCTATTTAACAGGACCATCAAGAGGTGAGATGGTCCTCCTGACAGAGTTACTGGCTCTGTTAGTGGGGTTCATTCACAGGCCATCAATCTGTCAACATTTGTGCCCTTTTAGTTTAAAGCAGGGGTCTTCAACACTTAACGCCAAGGCCCCTTTAGAAAATAGCAAGACGGAGCGGGGGGGGGGGGGGGGGTTACATAATGCTTTTATTAAGCCTGCAGGATATGATGTGCGGACAGGAAATCACTGCAGAACCACAACATTTAATTTAAAATGGTTATTTTGACACAATTAGCCTTTTAACAAATATCGAACCTCGTACGATTTAAAAATTGCTGCAAGTCAGATTGGGATCACGTAATTAATCTTAATAGTCCATATTGGGATCACGTAATTAATCTTAATGACTCGTGCAGCCTTCATCCACACCCTTTTCCTCACCATGCTGGATGATGCCGTGTTCAAGAAGTCGCCTTCCCAGCTGCTCCGCCTCCTCCCGGGTTGCCATCTCTCCTTCCTGGAGGAGCCAGTCAATAAACTCAGAGGCCACCAAAGTCCGCTCGAAAGTCCCGCCCTCCTCCTCCCTGGCCTGTAAAAGGCTGTTCTCTGTGTTCATCAACCTTCAGAAAGAAAAGCGAAAGGAGATCAGTATAAAAACATGGCTCCAGGTCGATTCCATAATTCCAGTTGTTCCTCAACCTAAGTTCTATCATCTGACCAAATCCTAACAAAATCCACTTGCAACATTTGGAGATATCTTGCTAAAAAAAACAACAGTACTGATGATCACATGACCTCCTTGGCAGAAGTGATAAAATCTTGTAGACATCCTAGCATTGTGAAGTCTTTTGAAAGTTTGAGTTTTAAGAATCAGCAGGAACCCTGCAATCTAAAGTCTCATCTAAACAAGCTGCAAAAAAAAAGCCAAGAAGCTGAAACAAAAGTCAGTGGTGATAAATTGGTGAAGTCAATAGGTTTTTAAGCGCCTCAAAAAAGGTCTGTGATTAACACCAGTTTAAGATTTTTTTTCTAAAGCATAAAATATATTCTCTCTCAAATATTTTCACTCTTTGTGTCTATGTGTCTTTAAAATGGCGGTTGCTAACAGACGATTAAACAAGACTGCAGGGGATACGGTCATGTTATCCCCGTATTCATGTCATTAACACGGACATTAATTGTCATCACACCCCAGCGTGAAGCTTAGCTGTGACTGAAGTCATGTGTCTGTGCTGTTTGTTTACAACACTTCTTGTAGCAACTGAATCTGTATTGGTGATGCTAACCCCTGGGTTGGCCACCCCATTTAATATAAATCATCACCATGAATCCATTTGGTTTGGATCAATCAACCATCTTTAGTCCAGTTTTTGGTTCAAGACAGAAATATGAACTTGCATTGATTTTGCAGCTCTGGCTTGTGTAACCATAGTAACAGCTGCTGGGGCTGCGTTGTATAGAGCACACACCTAGTTGATGGAAAAATGAGTTTCCACAAATGCTGCAACATTTATAACCGGGGGCCATTACGTAGCCCTGCAGCTCAGCAAGAGACGCGCTCCGTGTTCTTCAGTGAAAAATAAAATGCATTCTTGAGATGGAACATCCAAGAAGGAAAATCTTCCAAAACCGTAGTTCTGCCCAATCCTCCACTCTGTAATCTGCAGAGCCAACATGCATAAATACATAACTCTCTGGAATTAGATCTTGAGACACCCGACTGGAGGAATTGAGAATGCCTCCTGAAACTGAATTCAAGTTATTCCTAAAACCTCATTCATCTTATAAATTGCCGGTGATTATAAGCAGCTTTTCCCTCAAACTACAAATTAGGGAGGTGATGACAGTAGAGTGATTACATCAAAAACCACATCAGGGAGACTTGACTAAACACAGTCAAACAGGAGGAGCAGTTGAGATTTTCGTTATATTTCACCTTCAGTAGAAAACCATGAATGTCATAACTGAATTTAGATTTTTCTGTTGGAATTTAAAGATGTGTGCAAATTTGTATTGCCCTGAGCAAAGTGTATATATTGGATGCGGATGGTGTGATCCCTTCTGGATGACACCAGATGAGGCACACAAACACTCAAATGTGCAAAAACTGACAAGCAAACACATGCAAAGAGCAGAAATGCTGACTCGTTCTCTACACTGCACTCTTAATAACACAAACACACCCAATCACTGTGACAAACCCACTAAAACAATAGAGAAAACAGGTTGTGCCCCTCGGGGAGGACTCTCTTTCTTTACAACATGTCAAAACATGTCTCACATGTCAGCTGAGAGAATAACACTTCACTCTCTTTTTTGGCATAAATTCTATTCCCACGTTCCGCCTTTATGTCGATCAGTCATCTGGAGAAGCTACAGGATGTGTCAGTAGATGCAGAACCATCGAACAGATCATATATATTACTAACATAAAAAACATTTTTCATGTCAGATAAATCAGTCCATCCATCCATCCATTGTCTTCCGCTCTTTCCTATTATTAAGGGTCGCGGGGGGGCTGGAGCCTATCCCAGCGTCAATGGGCGAGAGGCAGGGTTCACCCTGGACAGGTCACCAGTCCATCACAGGACCAACACATAGAGACAGACAACCATTCACACTCACACTCACACCTACGGTCAATTTAGAGTATCAATCAGCCTCGTCCCCTCTTGATGTCTTTGGACTGTGGGAGGAAGCTGGAGAACCAGAGAGAACCCACACAGGAACAGGGAGAACATGGAGACTCACACAGAAAGATCCTGTGCTGGAGCCGGGACTCGAACCCGGAAGCTTCTTGCTGTGAGGCCACAGTGCTGACCACTGCACCAATCAATCAAAATTTAAAATCTGTACTTGAACACTTGGTCGTAATCGTAAGAACAAAGTCGACTTTTTAATTCGTACAAAGAGGAGATAGCATTAACTGATGATGACCTGTCTCTGGTTGCATGTTTTCAATTCATCCCATTCTCTCATGAGAAAAGGATGCAAAGCGCTACAGCCGCTGGAGAGAGCGGCGGCAGCTTTAACTCAGTTAAAAGGCATCTGTACCGGTGTGAATGAAGTCACGCGGCTGTCCGTCTGCATCGTCCTCTCAGTTCCACTCATTCAAGTATCCTTCAAATTTCAACCTAGTTGAATTTAGGGTTGAAATTTTTGGAAGATCTGAGGAGACTGTCGTCATGTTGGTTCAACACCGTTCAGAGTACGTGACTTTAGGGACAGATTATGACCTTCAGTGGAACGACAGGTGTGTCCTATTTTAGCATCAAGCAAATATTGAAATAACTGTAGATAATCTCCCTTGATATGTGGCTGAGTACGCAACTCTGTTTAAACTTGTTTCTTTAGCCAACAAATCTTGTTGGCTCAATGATTCTGAATCCACTGAAGAACAAAGGTTTTGATCATAGCATTTAAGTAAGGAACACGGCATATGATGCACGAGGTGTGGCTGTATATACAGTAAACAAATGGATCCCGATAATGGGAACTGGGACAAGGTGAGCTGCCGTGACCTGGATAGGTAAGTATAGCTTGAGCATAGTATTCCCTCCTGAGTGGCTTGACCTGGCTAGCTGGGACACTGGTCAATCTGGGCCATTCAGGGGCTTTAAAAATAATTTCAAAAAAACATGAATAAAATGTTATTCTAAGGGTTATTTAAGCCAGAAACTGTATGGTACATTATACACAGGTGCTTAAATGATTTGAAGATCAAATAAAACTTAAAAAGTCTAACTAAAAGATTAAAAAACATCCAACCTGCTGGATGTGTACATGGAGCAAAAGGGGAGTTTCTTAGCTTTCAACTTTAATTATTGAACACTGCAACTAAGTTATTTCTATGTATAGCTGATTTCCTAAGACATCTGTAGGTTGCACTGTTGGGGCTTGTACCCCAGTTAATTTTTCAAAATAAGAGAAGGACGCAACAGCCTTATCTAAGTGGTGTCAGGAGATGATGAGGAGGATCTTTTATTTGGGTTCATTTGAGATCAGTCAGGAAGACCATATTTCTTAAAGCAGCAGCGAATCGTATTTCCATGTAAATTAACGTGCCAAAAATTCAAACTTTCACCAAAGGAGTTCACACAATACTTGTTAAGCTCATCACATACACACTGGCGATGCAGCATCAGCTGATACCGCTACTCCCCGTTAGCCTCCTGCTAAATTGTCACCACCAGAAGACAACAATCACTTATTCTTACTTTTTATTTTTGTGGTCTCTCTGTGCGTGTACAGTTACAGAGTAACATCTTCATTCCTTCCTTTTAAAGTCAATCAAGTCAAACATTCACTCTCAGCTCTGTTTCCGTGTTCATCAATCGCTGCAGGAAATAAGTGGATCTTTAGTTAATGCTACACTGCACTGCTGCACATGTTTGGCCCTGATTGAGAACACTGAATCTGAAGAATCCCCCCCCCCCCCTCAAAATCATTTCTTAAGTGAGACGCTGTGCGAGCTGACAAAGCTGAAAAGTTACAGCAAACAATTGTAGTACAACCCCATTAAAGGGCAGACAACATGTTTTATTTGCACAGCCATTTATAACCTGCAACAGTTTATAAACCGGATACAAAACGAGAAATGAGTCAGAACATTACCCACTTTACTTTTCAGGATTTGCTGTACGGATTAGTATTGCTTTCAGACTTGTTGAAACACGAAAGGTTTCAATACTTCATAATAAACTTTTACAGTTATAATAACGTGCCAGTAATCATGAGGTAGTCATGCTGAGACGTTAGAGTCTTCTCTAGGGTGGAGAAGGCATCTTTTGTGAAGTGATAAGGAAGATATTATCAGTTGTAAATTAATGTGTGGAACACAGGTGATACATCGGTGATAAAATGATTGAGCAACATGTGTTGCCGACTGATTTATTTCTGGTTTGTTGAAAATAATCCCCAAAAAAGCCTTGTAAAACAATTTGCTGTCTAGTTCAGACCACCAGAATGGTGCTCCAAGAATTGTGGTGTCATGGCTCACAATAGCATAGAGTGAAAGCTGTGAGGAACAAATGTCCGTCAGAGTCTTTGTTGGTTTAAAATGAGGTGTTTGCCAGCACTGTAAAGAGAAATGAAGCTGATAAGCAACATTATTGTCCGGCTCTTTTATTCTCACAGCCTCAGAAGCACACAGTGATGGAGCAATTCTTGCTATACAACACGGACGGACAGGCGTTAGTTGCCAGCAGAGAATCACACACGTACGTTAAAGTGATATTTCACCCAAAAACTGAACTTTACCCTTCACAAAAAGGGACCTTGAGCTGACATTGTTTCATCGCGGCATCATTTTATTTACCTTTTTTATGATTTCAGATTGCAGAGGGAGCCAACAACCTTTAGCTTCAAGCTAACTAAACAAGGCTAGCTTTTTCTGCATTCTGGAGTCACAAAGAAGCAACGCAGCGGTGAAAAAAAAATACCTTGGTGAACTCAACACGCCTCTTTTTGAGTATTTGGTGTCAACATTTCATCCACAAGAAGAACTAAACGTATGCTTTTAACTCTACACATTCTTCCTGTTTGGTATCAAGCAGACACAAGTTGCATACAGATTTCTGGTAAACGTACATTTTCAACTTCTCACACACCAAATTTTCATATTTCTTGCTGTTTCAAACAAAGACCCAAATGCAATATTGAATCAGATTCTGCTTAGCTGTCATCTCCAACACTTTATTCAACTTTAGTCACACACGCACACTCCTCCGATCAGCAAAGGCTCGAGTTTATGGCTCCTGTGGTGTCAATTTGGAAGGGTGCTACCCACAGCTTCCTCAGTAGAGCTAAGACAAGAGCACAGTATTCATCTCTGGAAAAAGAAAGAGTCCAGCGTGTGAGACATTTTCAGAGTTTATTTCAAAACTTGTGTAAAATATGTGGTTTGAACATTGTGCTTGTTTCTAGTGTAAAGACTTCCTATGCTAACAGTCATGACCTCAAAGAAGTGACACACTGAGGTTTTACTGGTAACCTGATACACCAAATGGCTTGTTAGGAAGAACCAACGTGGAAAAAGTGCTTTCAAAAAATATTTGGCAGGTGATTGGATGAACCATCTGTCCATCACAGGCGAACTTCATCCAATCAGATCAACCAACTGACGGAGAAGTCAAAACCAATGAGTGCTATAGTTTACGTTTCTGTTGAAGAAGATATACTCTCTTGTTTCTGACATAACCGATGCTACAGCAGCGTCACGTCTTCAGGAGCAGCCATTGTTGCCTTGAACCGGCAGTCTAACCGTCGTCACTCCTAAACCACGCCAGCATAAAACCACTGACACCAACGCGTTGCGTGAAGTCTGACAAGACGCCATCTCCCTTGATCTCTCACGCTTCAGCAGTTCTTACTGGTACCAACCCAAAACAGCCGGACCATTGCTTCACTGCCTGTACCATCACTGTCATATGGGTAGTACATATAACTAGTGATAAATAAAGGTACATTTTTGAATTAAATGATGGAAGAAAAACAAGATCGGATTTTGTCAACTAGCCACGAATTTACAAGAGAATTGGAAACAACACAGTTCTACCGTCAAAGGATTCAGAAAGTTTTCGCCTGTCAATCTCTCAACTCTGTAATCCAGAATCTATAAAAAAAAAAAAAAATGTCTTTCAGGTTTTCTGAAACATATTTACATTTAAGTGTACAACCACTGGAAGTTAATGGGCTCCTCACTGCTGACCTAAGTCCTTAAACCTGGAATGCTGATGTCAGCAGCAGTTTAAATATTTGTATGTTTCAATAAAATATATTGTTGTTCTACTGGAATATTGTTCCTGTGAACATTCAAGCACTAATGTGAAAACAAGCAGAAAAACCAAGAGCACTGTTTTAGTTCTATGTTGCAGGACTGTTAATGAAGCAACTCTAGTCAGCTAAAAAAGAAACCACCCGAGCAAGTCTGCAGGGTGTGTGTGTGTGTGTGTGTGTGTGCGCGTGTGCGTGTTTGTGCATCTGTGCATGTGTGTGTCTTGGTCTTCACTATGGTGATTACATAAACACATAGCTTTGGAAGCTGAAACGACAGATGTCTCAGCTTGGACTATATTTTTCTCTTATGCAACTGCTTTGTGTGTGTGTGTGTGTGTGTGTGTGTGTGTGTGTGTGTGTGTGTGTGTGTGTGTGTGTGTGTGTGTGTGTTGTCGAGGAAAACAGGACTGTTTTTAAGAGTAGCAATGTCAGTGTGCTGTAAGTGCGTGTGTCAAAGAGGTGGCAGGATGTGTGAGACGAGGAAGGGGAGTCAAGCTGCGTGTTGACAAAAATACATCGGGTGTGTGTCCGCATGTATTTGGTTTATAACACAAAAAAGCCTAAAGTGTGTGTCGAAAGCTACCATGATCCACCAGCAGAAAGAGAACTGGAGACTCAGAGTCTTTGGTGTTTCCATAGAAACAATGTCTGGTATTCTCACCGTTTCTGGAAAAACAGCATCATGGGCGCAAAGCTGATGACAAACAAAACGTCGCCACATTAGCAGCCCCCCGCCCCCCCTATCAAACACTTGTCCACTCTTGTTAAAATGTTTCCAATATCATTTGATTTCCCTCATCCTACAAGCATTAGCATAAAAGCAGTTAAATAACATCTACATTGAAAGACAGTTCTTTTTTTCAAAATAAAAGTTGCTGTTATTGTTGATGCAACCGTTCCTCAGGGAGACAACAAAAAAAGACAGGAAGTGTGTTGCAATTTGCCGTGAGGCCAATGACATGAAGAGAGGAGAAGCAACTAGAGTGTGTGTGTGTGTGTGTGTGTGTGTGTGTGTGCGCATGCGTGTGTGTGCATGTGTATATGTGTGCCCATACTTGTCATAGATCCTTTGCCCTCTCATGAAGACCTTGGCTTCACTGTCCAATGGAAAGGTGCCATCGTCCTTTCGGAAACGATAAAACAATTTCATGTCTTTGAACTCCCGGTGCTCGTCACACACTGCAAACATACACACACACGCAAGGACAAGGTTTTAAAATAAAATATTGTCAGCAGGAATTACACACACCGAGGAGATTATCTGTGACAAAGAGCGAAACCAGGAACATTCTGTTAGAGAAAGAACAAGAGCCTCTTGAGACACAGGCAGATGTGCAAACAGCCATCCAGCATTCTTTGATTGTTTACTGACATTTTTACGGAGCCCTGGAGTCGAGAGATTTCTACTTCTTAAGAAGGCATAGAGAGAAAAAAAATATTTGGAGGCCACAGGACATAACTTGTTCCCTCAATTTAATTATCTGGAAGCCAAAACAAAGGTATAGGTATACCACTTTCTCTGAATGTACTTAAATCATAGACACAAGATAGAGCTTGTTGAAAAATATACAAACGTCTCAACTGAGGAAACAAGTTATATCTTATATGTCATTTATATATATTTAAACATATACATATATACACACATATATATCTTTATATAGATATATATGTGTATATACAGATATAGATATAGATCCCGTGAACTGAAATAAACTAAATCGAAGGAACAAGATATATCGCGTGGCCCTTAAAATGCATATATGCATATATGATCTCTATACTCTCTATATTAATGGGTTTTTAAATTACGAGGGAAGAAATAACCATCTTTTCATGCACGCTGCAGTTGATGAGGAACAAGCTCTTATTTTCACAAATACAGAACCCAGTCAGTCTTGCTTCTAATCCGTGATGGTTGAGATTAGCATACACAGAGGTTTCACTCGTTAGGGCCCGACATCGCGAGAACCCTCTTGTTCTGGGTTTTTTCCCACCTACAGGCAAAGAGATGCAGTCCCTGTCCTGCATGTCTGGTCAAATGTGAAGCAGGTAGTGAGAAGTTAGTTGGAGCCAAATTGGCCAGGAGACGCTGGGAATTATCTCCACAGCACTGATCATTCCCAGAAGATGTCAGGGAAGAAAGAGAGAGAGAGAGAGAGAGACAGACAGACAGAGAGTATGAAAGGGAAGAGAAGAGATGTTTGCCAGTAGAGAGGCACAGGGCCCGGCCTCACCGTGGTGGATGATGCTGTGGTCTAAAAGTTTCTGCATCAGCTTGACAGCCGTGTCTCGATCTGAAGCCTCCTTGTGATCCATCAGCCAATCGATAAGCTCCTTGGCCACGAAACAGTTGGGATACGTTCGTAGATGATGGCGCCGATCCTTGATGACCTTCCCATCGTGGAGCTGCAACCTGGAGCAGCAAAAGAAGAAGAAAAAGAAGAGGACTGCATGAGTTCAACGTGTAGCCCGCAATCATGCATATGACATGAAAAAAGAGCAGAAAAACACACATGCATAAAATAGGTTTTAAAAATGTAAACTGACATATCATAAGCATGTTAAAAGTTGTTTTTGTAGGACCCCTTCTGAGTTTATACAATACAAAATGGCAACATCAACAGAACTTAATACTACTAATAATAATCATCATAATGATAATAATAACCCATGTATCACAAATATTATACAATTTGACCAAATCTTCAGGCGACATCAGCCCTCCGTTTACATTACAGCCAGCTTCACTCCTGGAAAGTGAAGCACTTTTGGAAAGAAAACAGAGCCAAACTACATTTCAACGCCATCTGGACTGTTTTTCCGTGTGTGGTCGTCAGCTGCACTGAAGAGCAGTAGATCCTTGTTCTGATCTACAGTGAATAAACTGTTTGGCCTGTTCGCGGAATGTTGACTTTCCTCCACCAAATTCCTCCAGTCCACCTTTCAGTGTAACATCACCAACACAGAGCGGGAACTCCTTGAAAAGCTTCTCTGGAGATTTGACTCTACTGTTATAAGACACTGACTATAAAGTTTATTGAATAAAAACCCAGGTGATATTGCAGAATATATGACAGATAAGATGTTAAAGGTGATTTATCAACAGTGTCATTCCTAAAACATGATGCTGATTATTTACACATTATTATCTAATCATTTGTATCAATTACATTTATGTATTATGCCCAAAAACTATACTCCATTATACTGTTTTTGCCCCCTTAATTTGGAGTTTATCTGGAAAACCTGAAACTGAACTGAAACCTTTAAATTTTCAATAAGGCTGACATTAGAGCTCTCCTGTTTCGGTCACTTCCTGTGGAAGCCATAATTGGATTGTGGATATTAATCGTGTGCCTTGATGGATTTTAGTCAACTTTTAATCGGGATTAAGGTGACTCGTTTGAGGAATGTACGATGTGAATTATTAGCGTCTCGTTGCAGTCATATTACTGTAGATTGGAGTTACAGTTTGGAATGTGTGGTTGAATGAAACCCACGTCACCGGGACCCACCAGGCTCCCCAGTTCAGAACGACTTGTTTGTTTGCAACACAGAAACCTCTTCATCTGCTGACGCTGAACTATTTACTAGGAATTCTGATGTTATATTATGGAGCAAAAAAGGGACAGACAGGAGCTAGCATGCTAACTTCAGCAGACATTTATGGACTGCACTTAAGAGTTCAGAGTGATAATGCTTCAAAAGCTGTGAAGAACTTAAGCTTATTTTAAAAACTTTAAGAACCACAATTAAAAATAAGGTACAAGTATGATTTTTTTTTTCTTTCCTTGCAACAAATACTATTTGGCTTCCCAAGCCTGTCTGTCTCTCCCAGCCTTCTCTCAACAGTTAACATGTTTCAGGGACTATTTCCAGCTGTGACTTAATGTGCACTTGGTGCCAAAGTGAGCGTTGCACACAGCAGGAAGGAGGAAGAGGGAATGAGTCAAATTAAACTACAATGCCCACGTTCATTGTAATGAAGGAAGGTGTGTCAGCGAAGCAGCAGCTCACTCATGTGATTCTAATCACACAACAACAACAACGGAGCTCTGTGGCACGAAGAATACACTGACCTCAGCTTTGCTGTTTGGATGTTATCATGGAATTTGTTGGCAAATATAACATATTAACCTAAAACAGAGACGGATAGCTCCGGGTGTATGGTTTCGGAGCAGCACAAGGTATGAGGTGTTCCAGTTAGAGAACAGGCAGCATGACTTCCCAGGTTTGGTCTTTATTGCAGGATTTGGGTAGGAACAACAGCAGACGTCTTAAAGGCGGTAACATGCTTACTCTAGTTAGCTGGTAGATAGCTGTGACAGATAGCTGTGGTTGTGAAATATTACAAACAGTAATAATAATAATTAGTAATGAATGTAACTTAAGCACAACCACTATTAACAGCACTTCTACTGAAGAAAAATAACATAAATAACATACAGTAACAGGACGTGTAAATAATTAGCAACTGGAGGGGCTAACGGCTAAAGCTAATGTCCGTCCCATAGGTACTTAGCGATAGCATGCCTCAACAATGACCCGTGAATAATCACACTCTACACGGAGTGAACACAAAACCACTCAACTTCGGTCATTTACACGCAGCAATGAGAGGAAATTACAGCTTAGCACGGCTTTCGAAGCAAATATAAGTCATGTCTACACATGAACGCGGGAGAAACTAAGACGCAGAGCCTGTGCAACACCACGCAGAGAAACGGCACACGAGGTGCGTTCATGACATTATGGAAAAAACTGTAACATTGAATTTACTCTGCAAATGGAAATAAACATTCTGAATGAACTGAACAAGATTCCACTCAAACTATGAGGGCATACATAACCATCTTCTCTTATTATATTAAAATTGGTGCTGAGTTTAAATGAAACGGTGGAACTGAGCTGTGGGCTGCAGTTTTTTGAAGAGCTTGAAATCCCTTTCTTGGATGAAACAAATTGACACAATGTTAATTCTTGATGGTGAAGCTGAACTTTTGGTTTCTTGATTCAAAAGTCAATAAGAAGGAAAGAAAAATCACTGTACATTGAATAAGACTAAGACTACAGGCAAATATTTAAGCTTATTCGGGTAGAGTCATTCGCATAAGCTGCACATGAATTATTCTCTAAATAACCTGTCATCTAGTTGCTCTTCAAGATAATTGTTTCATTAAACTGGAGTCACAAGGTCAAAGGACTTAGAAGCTTCTTTTTTTTTTAAATGGAGAATTTTTTTTTAATACAAAACAGAGATATCAGTCAAAAGCAATAAAAACAGGAGTTTCTAATTTGTCTAGTATATAATATTAATATCTGGTATTGACTTTGAGTCACTGGGTCACATGCCAGATGTTATTGAAAAGAATTAGCATTTTTCATTAAAATACTGGTATAAAGTAGACATAGCATTAAAATAGTACAAAAGTGTCTAATTTGTCAAATACGACAAATGCAGGTATTCTTTTGGAGCCAGAATCAGTCGTCAAGACTGGCTTGTGTCAGTCAAACATCATCGTAGTCGTCACTCGACTGCATGAGGACATAACAAAAGCCTCAGCGCTGCTTCCACATCATCAAGGTGACCTGGTCGTGAACTTGCGAGAGAAGCAGCCGGTGTGCCAGCCTGCTCCAGTCCCTGCTGAGTGTGTGCAGCTGGAGCGAGAAACAACACAATTCTGCTCAGCAAGACCAGAAAACAACCTGAAGCTGAACAAGTCCACTTCCACTTCTCTGAGCGGGTCATTGTACTGTTATTATCTGAAGAGAGGAGGAGGGCAACCATTGAGGGATGCTCAGGTGTAAGTCCCTGTAACAGCTTTGAGGAGGACTGCTGGATCACATCAGAATGAGTCCAACCATGAATCCCACACTGGAAACACTCTCCTCTATCCATGGTGATGAGGACAAGTTTATTTTCTGACAAAAACGAAAATCTCTACCGGCTATGAACTTGACCGGCCTTTTGTTACAATATGAACTGCTGACATGAAGGAACACAAATATTGCTAAGATACAATCAGCACCAGGAAGTCCGTCACTAATATTCCATGAACCAGACACATGACCACATGAACAAATAAAGATGTGGATGGAGTACACTCACCCAGCTGTACAGAGTGGAGCAGGGACGAGTCCTAAAACCTGGACATAAGTTAGCATGGTTGAATGGCAACTACCTTCAACTGGAGATCTATCGAGACCACAGCGGTTGCTGCAGACATTAAAATATCACGTGAAAAACAGGAATGTCCGCAGTGTAGCTGTTAATGACATAACGTTAGCTTTGCGCTTCTAACAATTTCATTTACTCTTAGAAAAGCATAAAAGTGGTGCGAATATGAGAAGATTATCTTGAAATGTGTAAATCTTACAAACTTTTGTTAGTAACAGAGCAACAATCCAAAATACAGTACAGAATTCCAATTAGTTGTGGTGGTGGAAAACTGTGCTAATGCTAACTTCTGTGTTAGCCTACAAAAGTACATCACATAATACATTCAATAGTAACGCTGCTGTCAAGGGAATTAACTCAATTTCTCAAGTTATAATTAGGTCTAAACCATTAAAGCTAAAACACGGAGCGTGTATTATTAGAGTGTTGCATGTTTTTCAACTGCAAAACGCCAGAGAGAACTTGAGGGGACAGAAGTGTCTGTCCCTGAGGGTGCAGAGCAGAACCAAGACAGGGGGGAAGCCCTGTATGTCACAACCTAGAGTCCTTTAACCCAGAACAGCAGAGAACTCTAGGACAGCCACCCCGTCCACCCTCCGTTCACTGACATAAGCCACACTGCCAGCTGGCAGCCTTAACTACATCTGTGCCAGGCCACACACACACACACACACACACACACACACACACACACACACACACACACACACACACAGTTCAGAAACCAGGAAGCAGTCACTGGTGCAAAGGGAGAGTACACTGAAGAGTATGTGCAGACACTATTATACTCTTGTGGCTGTCTAAATTCTATGTATCACACACCCAGCTGGGAAAGACAATTGAGTTTCGTCATCGTTCAGCAGGGGGCTGGAATTCCAGGCATTGGTGCCATGCTTTGCCTACTGAGCCTCTATTCATTGCTGGGAGTGTCAGCCAACCACTGCCACTGGGGTTATGGGGCCTTTCTTAACATACAGAAGGTCAAAGGGTGTAGCGTGTCAACAACACTGCCAGTCCCCTGATAGCACGGCCAGGCCATGATAGAGCCTCATGTCTGCTTTATCAGATCAAAGGGCAGCGTCTCCCTGGAGCAACAAGTGTGTTCTGTCCTCAAACTGGCAAATCAGGCTTCAGAGTTGGAACATATCAGCGGGCAGCAGCGGCGCACATGGCGAGGGTTGCTGAGCATGTAAGGATGTCTTTGTTTCGCCACACTGCCGTGGAGCTGCCCACCTCCTGTCTCGTGTCATGTGTCCAACACGTCTGTAGCTAAAACAGGCATGAAAATAAGAAGTCCCAAATTGGTGGAATGAGGCTCAGATTGACTTTGTGAAGGCTGACCATGAAGTACATGAAGCTCATGACCTGGACGTCATGGATTGTTACTGGTCTCCTCCCTTACTGCGTGCGGGGCCAGCTTTGGGATCTTGCTGGACCCAAACAATCTAGTTTTTGCCCCCGCACCCCACAGAACACAACAGCCAAATCAAACACTAGGAACTAGGAAGGAAATTTCATATAACCTGGCATTCGAGGGCTGTGGTAATTAAATGTATTTCTGTGAGTCCTTGGAGCAACCACCGTGTGGCCCCTCCTAGGAGTCGAGGCCCTAAACACCAGTGTCGTGTTCATGCCAGGGGCCGGCCCTGACTGTGTGTCTGGTGCGCAGCCAGTACTTCCCTCACAATATTCAGCATCCAAATATTTAGTAAAAAGAATGTCACTGCCATATTTCCATCCGCTATTGGTTCATGGATGTAATCAGTCTACTGCTAGTAAAGGAAGAAGAAGAAGAAGAGTGCAGAAGAAGATGCAGAGATGATGTCATTATTAGAACGCGTCAGATATGGATACCGACAAAGAAATTAACATCAGAAAGGATATAAAACTAGTCAAAGAAGGAAAATGGGGACTTTGATGATCATTTCATATGATTCCTCATTTATTCACTCAATCTTTTTTCATCACATGTATTTGTATTTATTTTGTATCCAACTTTTCCACCTCCCTCAAGTGTGAAAAACTGTCTTGAAATTAAAATGTAGCAAATTTTCTTTTTTTTCCTGTTTTATTTTGTTGTTGCACAGATTGACAGTAAAAGGAGCTGATGGAAACTCACCTAATAACAACCTGATGATATTTGAAGTAGGACTTGAACTGCATTTGATTCTTAGCACAACAGTTTGTGATGAACTGAAAGATTCCACGCAGCCGCGTATTTTCTCAGGCAAAGCGGTGGAATATCTGCTCCATTCCTGCTCTCAACTATCCGCCGTTTTAAATCTACCATCGGTCGAACAGCGAAACTTCACATAACGGGAGGATCTGCTGAGTGTAAGCAGCATGCAAGTGGAAGCGCAGGTGACGTTTATCTGATGAGGACAGCGAGGTTCAGGAACATCAGGACCGAAGGACCCACCTCAGCTGCTCACCGGTGACGAGCACCTCGGCCAACCGCTCCAGCTCTGCAGCCTTCTTCTGCATGGTGTTCCCGATGCCGTCCATGTCTCTGCGAACACAGGAAGGCAGAGCCGGGGCTAGTCTTGCTACGAGTCACCAGGAATGAAAAAATTACATAAACAAATATATAAATAACCTGCAGAAAGCGAAGACCCGGAGATGTTCCAGCTGACGCAAAACAAAGGGGTGCAAGCATCCACGCGGTGCTACATCCAGAAAATAAGCAAGGTGCCGAGCTCACCTCGGGGTTTGCTTACCCTTCTAGAACCATGGAGAGACGAGGACTGGTCCACTCGGTGACGAGGAGGATTAATCCTGCGGTGGCTGACCAGACGTTTTAGTCCATTGCAGAAGTAAATACAGGAATGAAACAGTGCACTGAGAAGTGGCAGCCGTCAGTGTGTCAGCAGCTCTATCAGCTGCAGTACACGTCTAATTCCTCGAAAGCCTCCGCCACCTCCTCGAATCTACACGCGCACACACACGCACGCACACAAGTATGCAGCCCGCTCAGTGTGTGCGTTTGTGTGTCCCGCGATGCACTTAACATGCCGCGTGCTGGGCTGCTCGGTCTGTCACTACCACATAGAATGGTGCACACGCAGAACGCAGGCAGAGCCATGCACTCAGCCTCCGCATTGGAAGGACTATGCTGACGTCACAGGGGGAGGCAACCCGGAGGGGCGGAGTCACAAAAGCGCGGCGATATGCTCGTTTCTTTTTCCTGCTTGTCAAGAAAACTCCATAATAAAGATGGGATCCATATGAAGTATAATTAGGCACCTCAACAAAATGTCTGCTAATGTCTGTCATTTTTGATAACATTTCACTGCAAAATGTATGGTTTTTTTAATTGCTTTAATGTCATGTGACTGAAATACTTCTGAAATACCATATATTACTACCACACCACAAATGAGTCCACATTACTCTGACTACACAGTTGTACTTCTAACCAAGAACTATTTTGCAATACATTTTCATTTATAATAAATGGCCATTTGATTATAAAGGGATGGTAAAATTATCTGGCATTAATTTGGATTCACATGATAAATACACAAGAATTTGGGGATCACACTGTTGGTCCTGTGTCTTTCTTTTTGTTGATTTCTTCAAGCAATTTTTAAAAATAAATTAATGATATTTACATTTTTTAAAACACTTGTAAAGTGTTATTTTGAAAAAAAATATGGTTTGTCTTTATCGACAAAACATTTGAAAAAGCACATAAATCATATATTTACTTGCTCATCATCTGCTGAGATGAAGAGCAATGAGGAAGAGACCTGTACCAATAGAGTCCAGAGAGACCAGAGACCAATATCAGCTAATAATAATGATAGGAAGAGATAATAATGATATCTCTTTCAAATGTTTGGCCATCCCATCCATTCCACACAAACGCTGAGGAGGTAAAACGACCGAACATTCTAAACAGTCCCTTATGTTAAGGTTCGACCGCGACATCTGCTGGCAGATGTGGGTATTGCTGGTAGGCTTGATATCGATCAACGTTCGCTCCTATTCAAAAGATTGCGTGTTTGATTCCTGACAGGCTCGACGTCTGTCAGCGGGAGTGCAGCATGTTGTCTGTCCTCGTCAACACTGGAACACGTCTGATTACCGTCTCACTTTCAGCGCCCAGTGTTTGACAGAGCCTGACTCTGGATGAGGCTCCCCTACTTGTGACTGATTATTAGCAGCGTCGTTGTTGAACCGGGAAAACGAACACAGGAATACTGCATGTTAAGAAATTCTCAACAGATGAATTTATATTTTATGGTATAAATTCAATGTATATCACTTGAAATGTCATCATCGGGCCAGTGGCGCAATGGATAACGCGTCTGACTACGGATCAGAAGATTCTAGGTTCGACTCCTGGCTGGCTCGGTTCATTTTTGAGGCAGAGATTTATTGTTTTGCTTTGCGATTTACACAACGACGAATAGAACTTTCCCAGTGTCTGTTGGAACCACCATGGAACCGTGTCAGGCGTTAACCGAATAAACGCGTTTACAGGTTCATTAAATTACTATGTATCTGAAAGCGTTGCAGATGTTGGTCCCCCAACCGTATGCATCCGGGTCTTCACCACACCCGTGAGATTAAATGTGCGCAATATTGTGTCTTAGTTCTGTTTGCTCGCAGTGATGCTCTAAACTTGTGTCACGGTGATGGCGGCAGTAGTACTAACGTTAGCTTAGCAAGCCAACACACGGATACAAGCAGCGGCCAGGCTTTCACAGTAGACGTAGAGAATCCTAAAACATCCCTGTGCAAAACGATATTCGTGATCGTCACCATCTGTTTTATGACACACATCTAAAACACAAAAGAATTAAAACTTCCTTTGAAAGTTTGTGGATGCATTTATTAAATAGCAACAATCTTACAACAGGTTTGCTCTTCATCTCAAATCTACAGCTGGCTATGAAACTAGGTGCTAAAAGGACAAGCAATATTAAGTTAGTTAACTCAAGAAAAGATTAACTTTTGGATGGCAAATGCAAGTGATCGATATTGTCCTTCCCTCTGCAAATCCATCAGTGTTGGAGGGATTTAGCACAAAAGTCAAAATTAAACAACAACAAATGAATATAGGCCTACAATAAACACCTTTGGAAAAAAAAACACTACTTTTGCAAATGTAACAAAATACATTAAAAACTGTCCTAATACTAGCCTCTTCATAGGTGCATAGGTGCACATTAGTGCTTGGAACAGATTGCGTGTGACAAGCTGGCAGTTTACGTACTGCAGATCATGATAACATGGCACTTCTGGGTCACAGGTCACACAAGTTATACGTCCTAAACAGGTTTTGGATTACTATTACAATTTATGCCTGCCAGAAGCACACAAAGGCACACTGAGCAGAACATGACGTCGTTTAATGAGAGTTCTTACACTGGATAATTTATTGCAAAGGTACTTGCATGTGGAAGACGACCACTTTTGGTTGTGTGTTCAGATCAATGCATGGAGGCGTCTCCCAGAGAGATCTTCGTGCAAACAAACATGTCTCTGTCATCAGCCCTGGTAACCCCTTTGACAGGGTGATACCAAGTGTGTTTGTCTGGTGATTTTAATAGGAGATGCATGACTGTTAATCTGTGCCTTTTATAATATTATTCAAAATTCATATCAGTGTCTTCATTTAGGATTGTTGAGTATCCAGATTGAACCTTTTTTTTTTAAGACACTAGAAATATGACATACGTGCGATGTAAGCATGTGCGCTGTGTATTTTCTGTCTGTTCTCGAAGGAACTCCATGGCCACGGGAATCTCTAGAGAGAGTGTGTTATCAAATAGCTTTGAGTTGTAAGTGTATTCTGACAACCTGAAGGCACGTAGTATTGAGAAGGAGATATTTACAATATTTACAAATGAATAACTTGGCAGCGCGTCTACAAAGTCTGTATGCAGCGAGAATGACACAATGCTTAACTGCATTCAAATAGGGCTTTTTGAGTATTGGGGAACTTCATTATTTGGTCATAACCTTTTTTAGGTGTTATGGTACATGTAGTAAGAACTTCATTAACATTCTCCTCAAAATCATTGTATGATTTGATGAATTAAATCAATCAATCCTCTACAACAAGAATTGTTCATGCATGTCCTCCTTTTCCTCTTTGGTAGTTTCTCCAAAGCTCCAGCAGGGGTCTCCCTCCTCCTGCAGGAGCATTAGTAGGAGGCAGCAGTAGAGGAGGAGGAGGAGGATGAGCCTGGCTCTATGTGCTTCAGGTGGCAGGAGTGGCAGAGGAGGTGGCTGTTCAGGGGGTAGCAGCGGTGACCCTCCTCATCATTCAGCTCCATCTTACAGTCCTGAAGGATGCAAGAGAGACATACAACTTGTTCCTTCAATTAAGTTACGTTACAAAATATGTAAAGAAATTAAGTGTCTTGTGCATCTTGTGGCCTCAAATATTCAAATTATGGAGAAAATGTTTTATTTCATGGCCAAAAAATATGTTGATGGAATAAGTTACATCTTCTTGCCACAAAATCTTTACAGAGAATAAACTTTATGACACAACACAACTAATAAATGAAACAAGGGATACTTGTTACGTGCCAAAGTTGTACCCTCAAAGACCCAAACTGAGGTAATAAAGCTATGTCTGACAGCCACAGAATACATGAAATGTGGGAATAAGTCATATCCTAAAGCATAAAGGCAACAAATGATTATTTTCTCTATATGACCACTCAGATAAAGACAGCAGTGGGAGAGTAAAAGATGCTGAAGTGTCACAGGTCTGATCTCATGTAATTTCCCGTCGAGCCTTTAAGGAGAGCTCTATTCATTACCATTATTATTCATCGGAGCCACAACACATCCGTGCACACATACATGGTTTCAGACTGAGTAATGTGATGTGTTTGTACTCACCTCACAGTGATAGCATTCCACGTGATAGTCCTTGTCCATGGACACAACTCGAACCGTTTCATCAGACCCCTGGAGAGAGAGCCGCACAAACAAACCAATGACGCCAATCACATTCTAATATTCGCTTCAAGAGACCAATAAAAGAGTGAAAGTATAGATGGATGCACTGAAGACTTCTCGTTCGATGTAATGATGATGAGGAAAAGGGCAAATAAACTGTTTGATTACGGCGAGACTCAAATGCAGCTGTGTTTTTTTGGTCTGTGATGTCACCGACTTCTAGGCTACACAGCTAAACAGAATGAAGGCCCTCCAATCAGGACCACCAGGATACACAAAACATGTTTAAAGACACACAAGTATGGAAGTGGCCTGCAGTCCCCCTCAGAGCTTCTGCAGTAATCCTTCTTTGGTTACAACATCACCTCCCTGAACATCCATCCATACCCCGGCTTACACTAACGCACATGACTAAGCCCCCCAGCCCCCCACCCCCAACACACACACAACCTCTCCTCTAAATACCGGCCTCACCGCTCACTGACAGGGGGAGGGGGGCAGAGGACAGGGGACATTCCAGCAAAGTCAGCTCTAATTTTGGACATTTCTTTTGTTTTGCCAGCATGTAGTGTGTGTGTGTGTGTGTGTGTGTGTGTGTGTGTGTGCGTGCGTGTGTGTGTCCTGTATGTCTTCCTCATCTCTCTTAACACCTCCCAGATATGAGGCCTCATACTATTATAACATGGAGCCTACGGGGAAATATGGCTATCCTGACCTGGCTGCTATTTGCACAACAGTGTGATGTGTTTGGGTCAAAGCTGAGCAGCACCAGCACATTTATAAGCAAACATCCCGTCAGGTTGAACATCAGCAGGTAAAGGTGAGAAAGGTGCGTCCCTCCATCCTGATGCGCTGATATCAGAAGAGCGTACAACACAATATGAGCTGGTCCTCCATGCAGCCTGATGCAAGCTTACCTCTGAGGGGAGGATGGGCTGGTTACAGGCGGCACATTTAGGCGCCAGGACCCTGGTAGGGTGAGATCGAAGAAAAACATTTTTAGTAGACTTGTTTGAAATGAGTGAATTCAGCCCCAACTATACGGCTTGAAGTCGATATTCTATGTCTCTGTCAACCCTCAAAAGGTTAACCTGTTTTCTCCAGATTAGTTTCACGACTGTGATTCGACCAAGCAGACGGCGGGTTTGCAGATGTGTTGGCTGCCCCTCAAACACGTGATTGCAAAAAAACCAAAAACGAGAGGAAAAGTCCACAAGCAAAATGAATTCATTATGTTAACACACGGGCACCTGAGTCTGAAGGAATAACAACAAAGGGCGTTGACAGTGCTGACAGGCAAGACTGTGGCTCCGTGTAGAGAACATGTGGTAGCTGTCAGACGTAGCTCGGCCACGTGTTCACTTACAGTGTACACGCTGTCCCAGCAGCCAGGAGAACAGCTGGAAGTGCAGCGCCAACTGTTGATAATTCACTCCTGATGAAGGTTCTTCAAGTTCAAGGTTCCTTACCCACACTGAACTCAGAAGTTCGTTGCTCAGTTTGTACCGAGGCATCACAGAGCCTGTTGAGTCTGGAAGAGAGGAGCTGTGGCCTGACGCCATCCTTCACACCTCTAACAGGACAGAGATCTCTCCACAGCCTTTCCTTCATCTCTGACTGCACTTCTCATGTGTCCACCACACATGGAAGGAAGAAGCTTGCAGTCTACACCGGCCGATCATTTCTTTCTGATCCTGCAGTTTAGCACATGTGCCTGGATAACCTAGAATATAAAACCCGAGACTTCTCTTCTCCCAGACTCACACCAAGCTAAGTGAACTGATAAACCCAGCTCCTGCTCCTGTGCTCCCTGGACTGGAGTGGCTCACCTGTGGTAGTCTTTGACACAGTAGATCTTATTTTCAGTGTCCACAGTGAAGGGCACTCCGTCAAGGCTCTCATTACAGATAACGCAGCGGAAACAGCCAGGGTGGTATGACTTCCCCAGAGCTTGCAGGATCTATACAGAGAATAATATAGGACATCAATAATCGTTATTCTCTCTCTTCACAGAGAGAAAATGGTCTTTCTGACGCATGTGGGGTTCCTGGCTCATCACAGCGGCCCAAAATAGGGCAAAACACTGATTAAGCTGGTGGACAGGATCTGCTCATCACATCTGCCGCCATTTAAGGCGAGGGATTTTTTTTATGTATGTTAAGCAAGTACGTTGAGCGATCATGACAGGACTTAACTCATGCTCCAAATTAGCAGAAGAAAAGTGAGATAAACAATCGGTAAAGAAATTACTGTACATTTTGAGATTTATATTTCTCAACACATACAAACTTAATTAGCTATCATACATTCTTTTAAACAAATAAAGTCATTTCTGTCGTGTGTGCAGTACTATTCAAATTAACAGTGTTTTGTTTTTCTTCCTGTGGTGACGTAATTGCACAGGCTGACATTGCAATTGGGAGTTGATGAGTTGTGCAGCACCAATAAACACAAATATCTGTTGTATATATCTGTGTGTGCGTGTGTGTGTGTGTGTGAGAGAGAGAGGGAGAGAGAGAGAGAGGGAGAGAGAGAAAGAAAGAGGGAAATTCAGACTGCAGTGTTAGAATAAGCACATGCAGAGCTAATGCTTCTTAAGTCTGTATCCAGATGTTCCCACAGAAAGCTCATAAAGGTTTATGCTATGATCACCACCCCAACACACACACACACACACACACACACACACACACACACACACACACACACACACACACACACACACACACACACACACACACACACTTACCATATCCATGATCAGATGTCCACATGCGTTGCACTTGTCTGCAGATTGCTGGAAACCTGAGTACTTTACCAGAGAGAAAGCCAGTGATGTCATTCTTTTTTTCTGTTTCAGACTTAACAACATCCGTCTGTCTCTAAAGCAACCGCTGTGTCACGTTTGTGTGAGCAAGCCACCAAGATGTAGGACCCAAAAGAAGACAGGTACAGTGACAGAATCATATTAATCCATACAAAGACAGTAAAAGTTGGGCTAAAATTAAATATACCAAAGAATCTTGCAAAAAAAACAGCATTAATGGACAACTGGGAAACTGGAGAGCCAAGTGGAAGAAGGGAAGAGCGAGGCTATAAATACACAGAAATAACTCATCAATAAGAAAAAACACCAGAAGACACGAGGCCAAACTAGCCAATCGTAAAGAGTTTGACAAAGAAACTACGATTAAACCTTACAACACACAAGAGGACAGAAATAAAACAGGACAGAATGAGAAGTCCAGCATACAAACATAGAAGTCCACACAGGAGGCATGACACGCTGTGGTTTAGCACTGTAGTAGCATAATCCCGTTATAGAACCTACATGAGCGCAGTCCTTTCCTGTCTGAGAACATCATCTTAATTTGCCACTAATGAGAGTGAACCCATTTTTCATAAATTGGCATCTAACTGACAGAATCTGAGTTATCTGAGCGTTATTTGTCACTATGTATGTACAGTATGAACGATGGCATCACTAACAGGCCTGACAGGAGGACAGATGAACTTACATAAGATGAATGTTCAGTGTACATTTTATTTTAGCAACCAGAGCCTGAGAGAGACGGAGAGTTAGATGAGGTTTTACTACAGTATCAAGAACTACTGACTATCAACAAATAGAAAAATGCTGGATTACACACAAAAACACGCCAATACCGGTAACCCTAACCCTAATCCTAACCCTACTAATGTGTGATACTGCTAACAACATTTCCAATCGGTTTTCAGCCGAAGCAAAATATGCATCTGCTGATTCGTAAAGTTGCCTGTTTTAGTAAAGAGCATACAGTCCCACTGCACTGGTGTGAACAGCCAGACCTCCCTACACCCCATAAACCATCGCAAAGCAGATTCTCCAATTACTGACCTTCTTCCAGCCCCACCAGGGGAGGAAACTGATATTTATCAGCTGTAAGAGATGCTGCAAAGTGGGCCAAAAGGTCAAAGTCGCTAACCTAAATTTCTGTTGTAGTTCAAATCTGACAGGTTGGGTTAAAACTAAAGGAAAAGAACAATTTTGGGTGGAAATACAATTAATTACAATCCTCCCAGGAGCATGATAAGAAGATTGATGCCATTCTTTCCTCTGTGTTTACTTTATGGAGTCGTGACCAGCTGACTGCTAGTTAGCTTAGCACAATGAATAGTCTTGGAAGGGAAGTGTTAACATACCTCCGTCAAAAGTGATCAAATATTCTTTTCTCCAAAACAGCCTTTACTTGCATTAACAGAAATAGAGTTTTGCATATCATTCATAACAAAAAAGCATTTTCACATTACTAGATATTTGAATTTTAGAATCAGAAACATAGCCAGAACTACTTTCCTGCCTGGGTGCTGTGATTTGATGATGCAAAAGGTTTATTGTACCTAGAAAAGCACCTGCTGCTGCTAATCATGGTTGACTTTGTACGAGGAGGAGTTCTGGATTTCCGAAGCTAAGCAGGCAGGACAGAGGTATGCTAACCCGCCCATCCAGTACAATACTCTGTGCTAAGCTAACTAGCGGTCAACTGGTCCCTGAGAGGCTCAGCTCCCGAATGCACCCAGAGTGAGGAAGGCAAATGAGCGTAACTCCCAAAAAGCTGGCATGTTCCTTCATGTTCTCGTTACAATACAGATAAGGACTGGTGAACTGAGAAAACTACTGTGTGATGTCTGTAATATTCAACTTGTCACATTTTAGTGTCATAACTAAGTCAACAAAACCACATAAAGATAAATATCTAGTGAGTATCAGCCACTCACCAGGAAGTCTTCTTCACAGAAAACCCTTCCTCCAACGTAGTAGAAAGCCTTCCCCCTCAGTCTCCGACCTGCAAACAAAAATGCTCATATGAAGCACATCTGTGAGGCAGGACACCGAGTGACCAGCAGCTCTCAACAACAACCTCTCTCGAAGGGGAAAAAAGTCTTCATTACTGTATTAAGATAAAACGATGTCAGCCGACAACAAAAGTTATGTCAGTGATTTCAAAGTCTTCGTGGAATACCTTGCAGAGGCACCAGCTCAGTCTCAGAAAATAGTTACAGCACCCAAGCATGAAAATGCAGTAATGAAATCCAGGCATTAATCTTGCAATATTAATTATATCCTGCTGCAGCTCAAGCAAATAAACAATCTATGGTGTCTTAATATAACATTGGTGGAGCCCAGCAGGCTGCAGTCAAGACAGTCATCACATCTGGACCAAACACATGTGGAGAAAATAATGATTGAATCCAATTACTGGACAGGTGAAACAGATTAAAGCATCCGTTCCACTGGATTGCATTACAACAACAGTGCAAGACCTAAAACGACCCACTACTCTCCTTCTTTGTTCCCTTCTGGAGTCTCTCTGCATGCTGGGTAGACTTCCTGTCTGTCTGTCTGTGTGCTTTAACAGTTGAACGGTCTGGATCTAGCTTCTCAAAAGCTCTATGCTCCCTTAAGGTTGCTATTCTTACCCAGGTCCCACAGGAAGAGGGAACATTCCTCACATTTTCTGAGAAGGGAGGTGAGGGAGGGGGCAACAGGGGAGAGGAGGGGTTCATCTTGGTGAACAGGAGCTGTATTTATCTCCCAGGCTCCATCTCTTGCTGCTTACCTGATGACTGTGTGTTCAGATAAATCCAGATACAGGGCGCTTCTCTGTGTTAAACTCAAGACATTTTTAAATACCAATTAGAATGACAACTTCAAGGCCAAAGTGCCAAAACTACATTACAGACATTGTGATGTCTTCAGCCTTGCTGCAGGGCCTTTCTACATGCTGCCACTCATAAATGGCTATATGCACACAGAACGGTGCAGCGGACACCTGCTGCTCACTGGCAAGAACACCAACGTTGTGTTTTCCCTCTCTTGATACTGGAGCCCCATTGAGCCCTTAAATCCAGAAGTCAGTTAATATTCTGCTTCATTTGTCTCACAGATTTTCATTGAAATGCCTGGAATAAGGTCTGCAGTTAACACGCTAAAGATACTTGCAGGTTTTGTCCTACTTGTATAAAATACATCAATAAATAACACAATTGTGAATTTCAAAGTGTTTTTGTGTATTAGGGATGGGCACAATTTATTAATGATCGATAACTGATGGTTAAGAATTTTGTCAATCACATTTGTAATAATAGATAAACAGCAAGGCAATTCATGCTCAATTCATCTCTGTAAACACACCCATAAAAGGCAAAAAGCAGGAAGAATGTGTTGATTCATGGAACTGTGGTGTGACTTTCACACAATCAAAATGGTGAGTTTACAATAGCAGGTTTTGATTTGTTTTAAAAGGATATTTAGCAGCAGTAGAACAATAACAAAAAGGGAAGTATAGTGACACGCGGCAGTGATAATATTTCTTGTTAGCCCTTAATTAACTAAATGTTTAAATGCTGAAGATTAGTAGCTGATTTTTTTACCAAGTGTACAAAGTCAGTATTCATTCATATTACAAGAAAACAACGTATGTTGTGATACAGAACATTACACACCCCAGCCACAGACAGAACATAGATTTGAAATTCATTTGCAAGGTGAAAAAAATCAATTTTAGTCTCCAAAAGTCAAATGAAAAGTTTGGGTTCTTCCCTTTACTGTCTTTAAATAACTTAGCAATTCTAGGAAACTCAAGGGCTGACTACGTGGATGACAGCGAAGACAAGCGCTTGTTCATGAACACTCTAGGATTATACAGAGGGAAGTAAATGGTAAAAACAGCACAAGCCAAATTAAACCTCACGGCTCATCATTTTAAATTGAAGGCACAGGGACAACTCTAAACCAGTTATTCACAATTGCATTATCTTGCTACTTTAACAGAATAATCATGGTCACGCAGCAAGTCAAGTCTGACCACTGCTCACGCAATGACTACCTCAAGAGGAGACATGTCTTTTTGATCAGGCTAAGGTGTGGAAATGGTCTTAAGTAATTACAGAACTGTGTCCCTAAGGACCAAGGAAACAATTAGGTGGGTGAAAGAAAGATATGGCCCATTCCACTTCACATTCCTTTTTTTCCCAGTAAGTCAGTGAGGAAAGGTTTGGAGCTTTGCGGTAAGATAAGAGATTTATTAAAGTCAGGAGTCAGGGCTGAGTGTTTGAAAAGCATCAGGATGAACAGTAACTGCTGCACCTTCATAAAAATGTAAAATACCTGTGGGAGGGAACAAAACACCAGGCAGTTTTCTAATTAAAAGGGACAAATTCCCTTATGTAATCCCATTGTGAAAATAAGCAAGTCACAGGGACCCCTGCCATCACATCTGGCTGGAGCCTCAACCCCATGCTGTGCTGTGAGATATACACAACTCTTTTACACTCAAGATTCAATCTCACCTTCCCATCATTTTCTGTCCTGCTACAGATATGCATGTTGAATTATCCTAGAAAAACACCTCCCTGCACTCACAGGAATTCTCTGCTCATCTGTGCACATTTCTCTGACTGAGTGCAGCACCTGGAACATTTGGTCAAGGCCCTGACAATCTACCCACCAGATGTTAACATACCACTGGATTCAGAACCAATCAGATTCTCGCATGTGCTCTCCAAAGTCAGTGGATACGCGCTTGATGTTATGAAAGCAAATCGGGGGTGGGAGAGATAGGGGGGAGGCTGTGTATAACCACTGTTCCAAACTCAAGTCACACTGCTGCTGTGTGTGGCCTAAAATGTATGAAAGAATCTCAAATAGGGAGAGGACATTGTTTTCTTTTTCCTTTAACATCTGTCTTTTTTGAGGTTCCCTGTTAATTTGGTTGGTTCCTCTCGGGCTTTGCTGGGTTATTCCTTAAGCTGCTTGTACACAGTTGCCTCCCTGCAAAACAGTGCTGAATCCCAGACAAACAGCTTGAACTCTCCCCTGCCTCACACTGGGGAACACGAGGGAGGGCATGACAAGTTCACGGTTATCATAAAGACTTGTTGCAACCCAGCAGGCGTGAAAGTTGTTTTGGAGGGAGAAAAGAGGGAACGTCAAATAAAAGTCCCTGAATAACTGCATCTGTGTGCTGCTGGAGGTTTACTGTGTTAATACAAGTATGAATACATGTGTATGTCCATGCATGTGTGTGCCCCCGCAGGCTGGCTGCGTGTGGCGTGCTCCCCTTGAATGGTCTCACTGTCTTACACTGTACTCTGTTGCACCCAGCTGACATAACAGCCCCCAGTGTCCTCCTGGAACCCAGCCTTCTGAGGGCCCCTATATCTGCATTCCTCCCCAGCTGAGATGCTCTTTCCTGGGGCGGCTCACAGCAGGAGCAATCTTTATTCCTTAACATGAAGCCAGCTATGAGAGGTATGTGGTATGTAAACTCCTACCCCCCCTCAACTTGAGCCATCAGCCTCACTCTGTCTCCTCTTTTTCATCTCACACACAGGCACACGCGCCCACACGGACGCCCACGCCTGCACACACACACACACACACACACACACACACACACACACACACACACACACACAGAGGAGGGAGGGAGGGTTTAAGAGGTGATGTTAATCATACATTTGGGGGCCTATCCAGCAAGGTCAAAGGTGGTGGTGAATAATAGGCTGGAGCAGGGGTCACCACAATGCCACAAATACTCCACATACCTGCCATCTGACAATTAGTACAAAGATTTTAACTGGCAGCAGCAGGAGGCCTGGTTACACTGACAATGGTGCTGCACTGCTATTGATATTTAGACAAGACACAGTAGGTCAGCCATATTTTGGACAGCACAGCCACAGTGGTGGACCTCAACTGATGTCAGCCTTTGCATTACTGGTTGAGTAAAATATCCAAACTTACAAAGTAGAAACACAAACAAAGTCATTACAAGTAAAATAAGTGGGGGTACTGCTGTCAAAATCATTTTTTGATGACTCATCTTGACACTGCAGCAGTTATCTATAGTCAAATGTAATATGGGGTGAGAAGTTAACGGACCCATCAAAAGTCCCACCTGACCATTGCTTGGCTCATTTCCTGTCGACCAATTGGCCCTGATGACTAAGCTGTTCCATAAATTAATGTTCCCTTGGCCCATTCTACCCCCCTCCACCATGTCTGGTGATACTTGGCCTCATAGTTTTTGAGTGATGCTGCTGACAGACAAATACCACCAAAAAACATGAGCTCCTTGGCGGAGGTCGTGATGTGGTTGAGGTTTCAATGACTCATTTCACCAACACAGATGAGGTGGAGACCAACTGTCCATCTCCATCTCCCTCTCTACAGATTCACATCTTTCTCTATTTAACAAATGCTCAACATGGACTAAGTCACACTCTGATCACATCTTTGAATGTGATTTATGTCTCCACTGTAAATCTATCAAGATATTTCACTTCGCTCTGAAATGCATTCACAAAGCTAAAGAGGCCCTGATTGCCATTTGACTTAAAACACCCACCATACACAAGCATGATTTGTGGTTTTAAAGGACCGTGTCAATTTTCTACTCTGCACCTGGACAACTAACTACTAATTACTTCACGGACCAGTGGATGTCTCTGGTTCAGGAAACAAAGCTTGCTCTGCTTTGTGTGGGCAGCAGGAGTGACTGACACACCCAGAAACCAAACACCAGTAGTACACCACAACCATACCCAAATAGTTGTTTAGTATTGCTAGGGGCACTAAAAAACTGAGGACTACAGAGAACAGGGTCAACAGCAACCTATTATTGAGGGGGTGGCACCACCGTAGAGAGAGAGTGAAAGTGTTTCAAGTATGTACTTACTGCAGGCGCTGCAGGTGAAGCAGCCGTCATGGTAGAGGCTTCCCATAGCCTGGCAGGCCTGGTTGGCTCCATACACCGCCTTGCTACACTTGACGCAGACTCCTGAGACACAACACAGAAAGACACATATTTCAACTGGATGTAACCACACAGTAAAGCTGTTTGTACCTAATAAACTCGAGTGGTGCAAGGATGTGTCCTTAAACCTGGAAATAATCAGTTGAAATGTCCCCTCGTCCCAGAGGCTTTTCAGTTAAAAGCAACGAACAACACAAGCTTGAGATATTTTATTACTTTGTTCAACAGCACAAAATATTTCAATAAATTAGCCACAATTATGGATATGTGTCTCAAAAACAGTGGACGCTAACAAGAAGCTGAGAGACCGAGACTGCAGAGGTTGTTGGAGACATTTAATGCCGTCATGCTGCAAATGGAAGAAGCGCTAAGCTAGTTGTGGTGACAAAGTCCTATATCTGCGGTATAGCATAACATTGTCTCTGTACTTTGAAAAATTATATTTAAAAAATCATATAAAAAGGTGATCAAATGTGAAGATTCTTTTTTTTCTGAATGTAATGTGTAAGTCTCATCAAATTTTGTTAGCCACAGAGCTGATATTCAAATATCAATGTCAAAATCCCATTAGAATTGAACTTCCATGCCAACAAGCATCCTGCAGCACTCTAGCCTGAGATACAAATCACATAATCATTTCAAGTAGCAGGATAAATACAAATTAAGTACGGAGGAGGCTTCAATCCAGAGGAGCCAAGCAAAACCAATGTAGACAAAGAGAAAAAAAGATCCCATAGTCAGGAAGCCAAGTTATCAGTCTGTATCACTGCAACAGGAAGCATATTTGACTTGGTTCAGAGACTGAGAAGTCTGTTAATAAAGACTGATACAAATCAAAGTGCCTGCTCTCACAACAGTCAGCCAGCAGCTAGGCTGAAAATACATTTGATTCCGATATGCAACAAAAATGAAATATGTCAAAGCAAGTTCATGATGCATGAAAACAAGAGATTTATTTTCTCCAGAGTGTTGGGTGAGGTACAACAGTTCATTGCAGGGGGGGAAAAAACAGATCACATGAGAGCATGACGGGCAAACTACATAATCACTTTAGACTTCAGACTTTGGTTTCTGTGTGATCAATATAAAGGGTGTACACAGCTTTTCAGCCTGAAATTCGGTTCACAGTCCACATTTCTGCAGAAATCAATGTCTACCAGGTGTTTCTAAGAACTTTCCTCTGATCTTTATTATGGCGTTACCATTTCATCACAATGTTGGTGTAGTTTCATTTAGAACGTTGAGATTTTAAGTTGACACGAGTGATTGTTTGGATGAACCACCAGCACGTTGTCATGATAATAATAAAGCATACTCCGAACCTTGAAACCTGAGCATTTCTCAGACTTTTAACACTTTCTGTAAACCCTGAATATACATTTGGAATCCATAGCTGCTTTAGGATGCGACGCGACTCTCCTGAGACCTGACCTGAACATATTAACTTGCTCTGCTTCACAGTCACTTCTCATCTCTCCTGCTCACCCTGCTTTGTATGACATAGCGTGATATGACAACTGACATCTGGGCCAGTGTCAGCCCCAATCAGCAGTGACCCTAAAGGGAAGTCAGTGAGCTGCTAAATTAATCAGATATGGTATAATAGGACCATCCAATTGTGAACGTATTAAGTTAGAAATGGTGGAGGGAAGAAATTTCTCTGAGTGTAAGGCTGTGTGTGTGTGTGTGTGTGTGTGTGTGTGTGTGTGTGTGTGTGTGTGTGTGTGTGTGTGTGTGTGAGGTTATTTATGAGTGTGTATTTTTATAGAAAAACTCCCTGGTGACAGAGAAAAAGAGCTGAGCAGCCCTGCCCAGCTCAGCCCTGGTCCTTCTCAAACACTGACAAAGAAACCTCTGTTTCCACTGTAACCGACACACATCATGTGGCTGCCTCCACCAAAAACACACACTTCCATTTAATAGCCTCCTTCAAATGTTTCTCCTGACAGACATGCAGTGATAAAACTGGGGCTATATATATATACATCAACTAAGCCTCTTCTAATGCCATGACTGAGGACACATCAGTAGGGGCCCTGACGGCAGGACAGAAGATTTGGAGATAACAGAGGGATATTATTAGAGAGCAAAAGAATGTTGTTGTTATGTAAGCCATTTTGTTTACATGAAAACAGAATAAAGTAGCCATGGCCTCAAAACTACTCAAATGAATGAATGGGGGGACAGTAAATTCTACTTTTAGCTATTCGTGATAATAGATATTGTGTCAAGAACAAACAAGAACAATTTCCAGATTTGACAGTGGGCCAGCTTTGACATTCATCTTTAAATGTCTTATAGCTTGGATTCGTAGGCCCCCTGAGAACAGCAATGCAATAAATGCCATTTTCTACTTCACTTCTAGTCATTGCCAGTTGGGCCACTACAAATATGCTGTTGGCCAGAGTCCCATATTCCAAAACAGTGAGATTATTTAGGGGACTTGCTCCTTGGTCTGAATGGGGGGGAGGGGAACCAAAACAGTACCCCTCCTTCCCACGCTTACCTTTCCCAGCTGTCAAAACTCCCAGTGGATGGCTGCTCACTGACCAGTATGCCAGTGGCTGCAAAGTAAAGGCCCATTTTCCACACACTGGGTGGCAAACCAGCTGTTGTCCACTCATTCTTAAGTATTTGCTAATTAGTCTGTAGCTTTTACAACTGAACAATTAATGCGTGAAAATATCCTAAAAATGTGTGGTTGAGTTCTATCTGTAGCAGCTGCATCGCAAGATAAAACTACAGTTAGGTATGTTGAACAGTTATGGATAGAGCTTTACAACCTATGGCGTCATGTTCGTACTCGTGCTAACTGTGAACACCACACCCAGAAGTGACACAACATATTAAATTCAGACTAATAAAAACACATTTGTAGACAAACAGACACAGTGACGAGCGTGGGGTGGGGGGTGGGGGGGTGTCACATCCACACACATAAAAATGTGCTTCCAAACGCTCCACCGAGCAGAAGCCAAGAATCCATGGGAAGAGTTAAGACAAAGCTTTCCACTCAACAGCCAGATGGGATAAATTAATCCTCCAACTTCAACACCAAACAGTGAACTAAAATGTCTGTGTGTGTGTGTGTGTGCGTGTGTGTGTGTGTGTGCGTGCGTGCATGCAAAATTTCTGTCAGCGTATTGCAAGCCTGGAGGCCCACTTAGCCTGAGCATCTGGAATTATATATTTTTCTGATATTTTTCAAGTGCTGTACAAGTTTGCCAAATCATTTTAGGGGCAACCTAAGAGTGGGGCTGTGCACATCATAAGAGAGTGTGTGTGTATTGACTAGTAAATTTGCGGTAATGTAGTGCAGCGTGTTTGCAGCAGTGTTGGGCAGTAACAGCTTTTCAACATAATGTTAGCTTTGTTACGACGATGTAACTTCACTGTTTTGTTTTTTTTTAACGAATACCTTTTCGCTAGCAAACTTCTGTCGTAGCATTCACACAAGCTGCACTTCAACAAGGATTTCCGGAGCTCAAACTCTGCAAACTTTTCTGCAATCATCCAACATTATACTGCTACTGATCAAGTTTATTGCAAATTCTTATCCCCTAGGGGTACTCTGTCAAGGGGCCAGCAGTTAATAAGTATGGTCGCCTAAAAACAAACAAAGAATTACATAATCCCATTCAGATTTGTAGCAGGGATGATTCAGTTTTCAACGCTGCTGGTCCTGAAACTAGGCATGGTGTCAACTTGTACTCACTGAACAGGGGGTGACTATGGTCAACCCTGATTGACTGGGCCCACTCTGTGGCTCTGACTCAATAAGAGACACCACCATCATCCCAGTTTAGTTTATCTGTGGGTGAATCAATGCAATAACTCCTCAAAAATATCTGTGGATACTCTCAGTCATCCAGGTCATGGTAAGTCTCAAAAAAGCATAAAAAAATGGCAACTGGACTAATCGCGTGTGATTAGTCCAGTTGCCATTTTTTTATGCTTTTTTGAGACTCCTCAAAAATAAGCTTCCAAATTTTGCTTGCCCTCCTGTTAAGGTGAACTGAAGGAAATCAGGTCCAAAGCTAGCGACAGTCTCTCTTAAGTTGGCTGACCTTCTGTGGGAAGAGCAACACCCCCACCCAACTGAAGTCAGAAAAAGAGGTCAGGGGGAACAATGAGAATGTCGTACCACTTATTTCCCTTTTGGATGAACTTGTCAGTGAATCTCATATCCTCAGAGGCTCTTTTAGCCGATGGCAGAGACGCATCCACATACTTGTCCCCGTTTGTCTAGTTGTCCATTCAGCCGCTCCCCAGGAACGCCTCAACCCCCTTTTTTTCTTTGTATCTATAGACCTCATTTCTAAAATTCCTAGCTCTCATTCTGCACACATTCCTCAGTGTTCCTTCAGTGCAGCCGTTTGGCACCGGACTCATTTTCCCAGAACTTCCAGCTGCGGCCAAACAGCACTCTGTGTACAGTTGGGAACGGGGTTGGTTCCCAGCCTTACTGGGTCAGCTCAATACCAGCATGACACTGGCAGAAAACTCTACCATCAAATGTACTGTAGGTAGTTCTGATGCACACAAAGAAGCATCATCTTTCAGTAACAGAATATTCAAACTCTAGATGAAATCTCTGAAGGGTGCATACCTCCGACAAGGCCAATGAACTGCAGTTTTTACTGTGTGATATCGATATGTTTACACTGTAATTCATACTACTAGGAGTCTTTCTATCCAATCAAAAACAAAGTAGGAGCACACTCCCAAAGGTTGCCGGGAGATTTAAACTTCCAGTTACATTTTATCTCTCTGAAAATGTCCTTATCATGCGTGACCCACTGTTTGACTGGCATATTGTGACAGAGCACCATCACCACGGTTGATTATGCACTCCGGCTGCCAAGAGACTGACTCTTTGGAGTTGCGGTCAGTTAGCCTGTTTGGTAACCTGTTGACCCGGATTCCTTCTAAAGCTTCAAGCACCTCAAAATTCTGTCACTATCTTGGAATGAAGGCAAAAGAAAATATTTCCGTATCCAACCAGTGATTCAGATCCATATCAAAACCTAATGGGTTCTTCCTTGGCCCATTGGACTCCACTGTAACAAGTTTTGTGAAATTCAGGCAGGTAGTTTTTGTGTAAAGAAGAAAAAGGGATGAGTTCAGACCTCCCAACATGCAAAGAATATAACAAACTCAAAGTTATTCTCTTTGTTCAACAAATCTGCCACAAAGTTATTGTGTTATTTTTGGCCCGTGCTACACTCTTCCAGCCATTTTTGTAAAAACTGGTAATTGCTGACAGAGATAAACAGACAGTCAGACAAACAACCAAAAGACTCGGGGCAGGAGAATATTACCTACCTGGCAAATGAGAGTAACAATTGCAAACACATTTCAAGTACTGAAAACCACTTTTCTGTTTTTCACATTTCTCTTTCAATGGAACAGTAGGGTGACAGTTTTGAGTAGAAAACTAGCCTCCACAAGTTTCTAATGGCATGAAAGCATGACTCAAAGGATGAGCCACAGTCTGGTGGGAAAGTCTGCACCAGGAATGTGTGTGGGCAATGTGGGAATGAGTGTGTGTGTAAAAAAAGACATATACTGTGTTACTTTAAAACCTACATTTTGGTTCAGTGCACTGTGCTCTCCCACACATCCGTAATATTCACTGTGCTATTTATGAGCGTCATCCTGACAGTGACGTACGCCAGAGCATCTTCCCTTACACACCATTAAACGTACACTGAGGTGGGGGGGCTGAAAGGGCAGTGGGCTGTAATCGTGACATACCAGCAGCAGCAGGAAATTCCTCCTCCGAGGAGGCGAGGGTGGGTTATGTACTGTATATGTGTGTAATAAGGGGGCTTTGTGGTGTCCTACACAGTATCGCCCATCTCATCCTCTCTCCACAAACACCGGCTTTCTTTTCATACAAGGAAAATCCCGTTTTCATGAATGGCCTTGACTCCAAACATCTGGCTAGTATGAGTAAAATCTCCCACATGATGGTCAGCCCTTCAAAGTGACTTGTCATTACATTAGTCCATGCACTGATTACAATCACAAGGCTTAAGTTCTCCTAACCAAATATAAAATGGAATGTAGGCTCAAATGTGAGGACAGATCAAAACAACTGAAGTAAGACGATGGCCAACAAAAATGTGGGTATTCGTGGCCTAAAGGTTAGAAGGGGGAGCTTGCTGTTCAGCCCCCAGACCAGCAAGATAAATATGGTTGGGGGGAGAGAAGAAGTAGCACTCAGACCACTGAGGCCACCTTGACCCAACAGCTCTGCAGTGAGCAGACTGTATTTATAAAGAACAGCTTCCATTTGTGAACATGAGCTGTTATATTAACTCTCCCTGAATTTAAACCACTCAAGAAAGCTCCAACCTCCTCTGCCAAGGCGAACGTCTGCGCTCGGGCCCTAATTAAACAAGCAAGCAGCCATGAGCAAGCCCTTGCACCTTTCACCCAAAGCAGTGTGTGTGTGTGTGTGTGTGTGTGTGTGTGTGTGTGTGTGTGTGTGTTCGTCTGCTCTGCAGAGGAGAGGGTGAAACCTGATAATATTTACATTTTGCATAGTGGAGCAGAGTAATGTGTGTCCTTTGGTGCGAATTTCACAGCCAGTGTCCATTAGGTGGTGCTAGAGAACAAAAACTATCTTATTATGAATACAACACTCAGTCATCTTGTCATACATCAAATGATGATTGTTACATCGGGTTTACTTCCTGCAACCCCTAGGTGGCACTATAACCGTGACTTCATTTCCATTCGTAGATGCTTTCACGCTGGGACTCTCATCTCAAGTGCGAAGTCTGGAAAAGATCTGACCATGTGGTGACCGTTTACACACCAGTTTCCTCTTCTATGGCAAATTGGTCTTGTCGCAACAATAACACAATTTAAATAAAACTAACTTTACACAGTAACTCATTACCAAGTTCTTAAAGTGTTTGACTAAATATCAAATGTATCTTGATGACTCACATCAAAGTGTGAAAAAAGGAATTTCCTGTTTCTACCAGGTGGCGCTACGACTACCGGTAATCTGGCACAAAATGTATTGAGTGCTTCCTTAACTCATCCTACACACTTCAAACAAATCTGGTGAAAATGCACTCTGTAGTTTTTGCATAATCGTGCTGAAAATCAGACACGGAGTCCCTGACCGAGTTAATAAGTAACTAAAACAAACTTCAGTTAGCCTTGCCTCGTTTGGCCTCCAAAGGACCAATCGCATGTGTTACTGTCATGCATTATGTTTTTGTGCATCTCCTGCAGAAGCGTGCATTCAACGCACGCAAAATGTAAAATTATGCAAGTGCAGTTCTGCAGCAGTGAGGTCACTGGAAAAGTAGTAAACAAGAGCGCTGCCGGTCTAACTAAGCAGGATGGAGCTTTTCTAACAGACCGAGTTGAGTGCAGACATGATGACACTCTAATGACTTTAGTTATTGATGTTGCCTGAGTAATAATCCATTAAACCATTGAAAGTTGAGGGCAACATTCTTCTTTCTGGCCGTGGCCCCACCTTTTACTGCTTAAGAGTTTGTTGTTTCTTACAAGAGAGCAGACATTGACTCATTATATAAAAACATGAAACAAATTAGAGAATGATTCTGTCCGCATACCAGTAAGGACTTCAGATGGTGTAAAGAGAGGGCCTCTCCATGGTGTCTGCCTAATAGATTCAGCGATTTAATGGCTGCCATGAATGCCATCAAACAAAGACAAATGACAACTGAGATGTCACAGAAACAAAAGTGTGAGTGTGTGTGTGAGTGAGTGAGTGAGTGAGTGAGTGAGTGAGTGAGTGAGAGAGAGAGAGAAAAAGAGAGAGAGAGCGGAAAAGCCAGTGGAAACGATATGGGTGACAGTGTGTGCATGTTTTATTAAAAAGCTAGATTTTATCTTTGAAAAGAACAGTGATCTTGGTGGTGTTTTTAGTCTGAACTCTTACCAAAGTAGTCCGCCTTTGGTTGGGCATCCATCTCTTTTTCCAGTCGCTTAGTAAGGGCTTCTAATTTTATTTCAGCTGCTGAAGGTTCGGTCTGCTGTGTGAGGAGGGGCTGGCAGGCTAGTTGGACAGACTTGGACGAAGATGATGCTTCTGCTTCGGCAGCCACCGCCTGTCCAAAGCTGGGTATTTGGCTCTGATCTTGACCCTGGCTGAAACTTTTGGATACATTGGCAGCGGATGTGATCTGGACTTTGGGTTGAGCTGTTTCAGTAAGAGCAGGTACTGCAGAGACTGCCACCACAGGCCCATTCTGGCTGGCGGAGGGTCTTGAGGTTGGAGAGGGTGGTGCATAATGAGCTGCAGGCTGTGTGGAGGGTTGTTGCACATGAAAATCAGCTCCTCCAGTGAAGGCACTGAGAGGCAATGCAGGGATGGGGTCTGTTCTCTCTGAGCCTGGGGGCTCTCCAGCCATGCCCTTCACTGACCCAGCAGAGGAGGTTGGACTCTGGTTTCCAGAAAGGGTACCAGCCTGAGACGGTAGACTGCTGGCAGTGGGAGATGCTGCAGACTGTTGCTGGGATGCCCTGCTGCTTCCTGACCCAGACACAGATGGGGAAAGCTGGCTCTCTCTGGATGGGGCCCAGGCAGCAGCTTGGTTAGCCGGGTGACGAGCATGTAGGGGTGCGCTATGAAACGCGTTTCCTAGGGTGGGGGCAGCAGGGGGGCTGTTCTGGTATGAATGTAGCTCTAATCGCTCTTTATTGTCGTAATTGTTTCCGTAGCCATATGCCCTGGTGGCTGGAGGTTCAGGATGAATGCCTGCATGGTACTTGTTACCGTCAAACTGCGGATGGTGGTTCCCCGCCGTGCTGCCCGGCACTGGGCCAGAGAGTATCGGGGGCTTCGCTGCAGCTTCACCCGGCTGTCTGTAACTGTTAATGGGTGGCCTGTCTTTGGTGTAATACCCGCTACTGTGACCCCCATTCATTTTTAAAGCTTGGTTGTTTTTTGCCATTTCTTCTTGGTGTTTCTGCAAGTGTATTTTAGTCATTTTAGAAGCAAAAACTCTCCTGGTCTCTTCAAAGTCAGGATTGTTTCCTGCATCCCTCCTCATCCGAAATAAACCATCTCTAGATGCTTCGTACATGTTCAAATCCTCGATAAACTTACTTGCCTCCAGTCCTAAATCCTCGTATTTATCCATTTTGGAGATGTTTGTGTCAGTAAAGTTCGTAACTAGTTCTCAAAGACCGAGGTCCAGACAAGTTGTACAGAGTGATACTTCCAGGGTGAATTGCTAGCTTACAGTCCAGCAGCTCTCGGTCCTGAGGGATCCGAACACGGTCTCAAACTTTCCCCGGTCTCCCCGGCGCTGTCGTCTTTTTAATTAATCCGTGAGAAAAAAGCAGTAACCCGTCCTCCTCCTCCGTGTATCTCTCCGTACGTCCCGTTCAGCTCTGACCCGGACAAACAGCCGTCTGTCTGGTTATAAATGAGAGCAGCAGATCCCAGATCCGATAGCCCGGACGACCCCACTAGCTGCTGCCCCCTCCTTCCCTCCACCTCCTCCTCCCGCGTCCAGTCCCAGCGGGCAGTCCTCATTCAAAACTTTATCTTCCGCATAAAGTCAACAAAAGTACTTTAAAGTTGCCGGAATATCGTTAATTTAGCGACAGATGAGTGATGAATTGATACGAAGGCAGGAGCTCGAGCGGTACGTGGCCACCGGTCGGTCGACGGTTGGGACTGAAAACGGCGAACGGATCGTTTTTAAAGGCGCAGTGTTTGAATCAAGTGGTCATGCCGCCACTTCGTATTTATAACTGTCTTATTTTAAATCAGCGTGACTCGGGGCAGATTTGTGTGTGTGTGTGTGTGTGTGTGTGTGTGTGTGTGTGTGTGTGTGCGTGTGTGTGTGTTGGCCCTTGTGACAACCTACATCTTTAAAATGCTTCGCTAAGTGAAATGACAGAATTGACCAGGGACGAGTGGGTGTGTTCCAGAACAATGCAATAACCCCAATGGAATTAGGAGGAAGTCCACTCTCTTTATATTTGACATCATCTCGCTATCACCTGTGGAAAAAGTTTTTTGTTTTTTTTTAACTCAAGTATTGTACTCGAGTTGAGTATTTGTATTTAAGGAGACTTTTAATCCAATACATCTAAGAGGGAATATTCTTTGACTCTTCTGCTCCCCCCATCAGTTATAACTTGGTACTTTGAAGAGGATTTTGTAGTGAAAAAAGTGAAAACTTAGGAGGATTATATATTTGCTCTAGAGCATTCAAGTACACCATAATGTATAATATGTACTTTTATTTTAGACATTTGGACAATACTCCTCTCATTTTACATAGAGAATTTCAAATGGAGACTCTTACTTTTACCAGTAGAACAATTTGATCTGGGTATTTCCAGTTTTACTTATAAGTTAAGAAACTGACAGACAGACAGACAGACTACTTTATTAATCCCTTTTGGACGTTCCGCCAGGGAAATTGCACTCTCCTCAACATTCATTCACAGCACTGTTACCGTAGAATAGACTATAAATATATAAAACTGTACACTCATTCCACCACTATTACTTTATTTAGACTCCAGGCTACATTTGACATATACATTTCAAAATTAATTTCGTTTATTTGCCCAGAAAGCAGAATTTTCCATTTGATAGCGCAGTCGCAGGGGTGATGGGAGCACATTTGGGTGAAATATCTATCACGGATTTGGTGTTCAACAATATAAATTCTTCTTTTCTCCTTATATACTGAGAAAATTTGGAATCTATCTAACGGAAAACGGCAGCTTTTTGGGATGTTATTTAGAATCCTACCCAGACTAGTAGACTGATAAAATTCTCTCTCCTGTGCTGCATAAGAGAGCTGAGACCATCAGGAACCAGCTGAGCGCTAGTTAGCTTAGCACAATGAATGGTAGTGGATGGGCAGATTAGCATACCTATGTATCTCATTCCAGAGGTAAAGGGACAAGGAGTTACAAATAACCTTCAGACTTTGCTTCCTGTCACTAAGCCTAAATTCAGGTCTAAAAAAATGGGCATCAAAACAAATCTGTCTGTAAAAACATTCTGAATAATGTGAGAATGTTTTAAGTCAGCATTCAATTTATAAGATATGCTTGTTTAAACTTGCAACGTAAGGAAAACACACCCATATAAATAGGATTTACAAGCAAAAATAAGCTGAGTAATTAAAATGTTATTTTTGGCTTGCTGATAGAAGTTTTTCAGATTCTTATGAATCATCTTGGCTCCATAAAACCCCCAGTTATAACTATTCCTTAACCACTGTGTATGGGTGTGTTTTATTTGTGGTCGAGGGGGGGCCACTTAGAGTCCCCTCTTGGTTGAGTGATGTCACACATCCCGGTTTATGAAACACTCACACTGACCCTCCCCCCCACCCCCACCCACTTCATCATGACCCTGGCTGGAATATATGTGGCTGAGGTGGGATAGAGGGTGAATTCTTGGGGGGGTGTGTGTGTGTGTGTGTGTGTGTGTGTGTGTGTGTGTGTGTGTGTGTGTGTGTGTGTGTGTGTGTGTGTGTGTTGGGTATGAAAAGATTTAATCTCCCAGAAAACACATTTTAGTTATGTCATTCACATTCTCTGTCTGTGTGTTTATTTTCTCACAACCATGAGAGGAAGTAAAGGGCCTCTCACCACACTGCGGTTGGAATTCCAACTTTAGCATGATCAGCTGTATGTTAAGGAAACATTATTCATAATAAAACCATCCCTTCAAGGACAAAACTTAATCTTTGTATGTTTTATTGGCTCACACATATTCACTAAAACACTGGGTGCTGTTCTCCCCTCCAGGAACATGCAAGCACAAAGTTGCTTTTGAGTTAAATGTTACATTTCTAGGTTTAATCTCCAAAGTGGATTCTCAGTGCAATTATGTCTCCAGGTCAAGTAAACTAAACAAGAGCTTTTGGAGAACTTAATTTAAGTGCTCCAGTTTTGTTAATTGGCCCAAATGTGTATTTAGCATCTCAGAAATAAAGAGAATGATGGGTTTTTAATCTCTCCGTGGATCTTCAGGGGAAAACAAGATCAGGCTCACAGTTTTTTCAATTATGTGAATGAGAATTTACAATATTTTAATCAGAGCATGGGGCCTTTTTTCAAAGTCAGGCACAGACAGTGAATCAATCCCACAAAAGCAAACGCACGCTGGTTTATATGTACATCTGCAGCTGTTATTGAAGAGGAAACAAACGAGTCTTTTGTGTATTATAAAATAAGGCATCTGCATATTTCAAGACTGAGTAAAATTCTCTTGGGGATAAGACATGGAAAGAGCGCAATTTGGTTCTGATGGACGTAAAATAAAATGCAATAAACCTGTGACAGCAGGTAACATCAAACAGCTTTCAGCATTAAACATTTCAAGCACCACTTTGAGAAGAGTTAATAAGTCGTAACTAATGTCTTTAATAACCATCACTCAATAATTTACTATTGCTTTAAAGGCCAGGTCAGTTACAAGCCATTAATACGAACGATCTTTCGTTGCCAGGCTGAGAGAGATTCCTGGGTCAGTACCAGTACGGGTGGCTTATAAATAGCTATAAGCGGGTGGTAATAAATAATCAGGGCGAGAGTTTAAACACCTTCTCAGACAACCGAGTGATCTGTTGGAACAATCTCCAGGATGAATCACAGGAATGAAAAGAACTCACCTGGAGGTTGATGTACTAAACACAACCTGGCAAAATAAGAGTCGTGTCCATCACCTCAGCTGACTCCCTGACCGTTAGCAGGACGACACCAAAATTAGACAGGGCAAATTTTCAGGAAACCTGATGGAAGGGAGGAGTATGAGTGAAAAAAGGAACAGGGGTGATACACCAAATATTAAAACAAGTTACCAAGAGCTTTCTAGAGAATACAGGTAAATAAAACCAAGAACACACAATACAATCAATACAAATAGATACAACAGATACAATACAAAAAAATACAATCAAGAACAAGAATATACAACAATAATGAAAAAGACAGACCGCACAAGTGAGTTTTAAGATTTAAAAGTTATAGGATACCAAGTTTGCCTTTGGCGTTCCAAAGGTGGTGGTGGGTGGGGGTGGGGTTTGGGGGGTGAACTGCATCGGCCCAGTCACCTTTAGACAAATATTAAACAAGTTAAACTTGCAGTATCTCCCATAACGGTGGCCCAGCAGTGGTTACCACTGTTGACTGGGTTCCAGCCAGTTCCTCACCCTGGTCCTTACTGTGTGGAGCCGATATCTAAGGGCTTTCCTCAGGTGCTCCAGGTCCCGCCACCACCAGAGACATACACATAGACACTGGCAGACAGACCTGGAGTTGGTCCCAAGGTGCTGAACCTGGTCACTCAGTGCTCCATCGTGAATGGAGTTTCATTGTACAGTTGAAGAATGACAAAAAAAACAAAAGCAAAAAAACATCAAATAAATAACTTCCATCATGTTCAACGGAGTAACCTGCAGCTGAAAATGTAAAAACCAAGTTGGTATCATGCATTTGTGTGTCAAACTCTCTCACTGCAGCTGAACCCGAACAGCTGACTAGACTTATCCTTGAATGCAGAACATGTCAAACTGTCGTCTAAATGACGAAATACGTATTTCACGTCTTTTATATGAGTATTTGCACACAGTTTGGTTTTTATCCTCAAAACAATTAAACGGATTAATGAACTGGCTCATACAATGAGCTCATACAGAAAATATCCACGGGTGACAAAATTACCAGCGTTGAGGTCATTGTCTGAGATAACGCAATATGGCGTTACTGCTTGTCCCCCCTGAGGAGACAGAGTTTAGTCCAGGGATTCGCAGAAGAGGGCGACTGACTGAGACACTGAGTGCTCCACCCCTTATTCCACCAGAAGAGTTTCTCAAGAGGAAGGGGAGCGATTTTGTAACTCATCAGAGACAGTTCATGCTGTACATCTCATGAGTAAGGAGAACTACGACTGCAGTCAGGAGAGAAAATGAGTCACGGTGGAATACTGTTGCCCGTTCAATAAACCTAGTTGTCATGGAAACTGCAGACCTGATGAAAATAAGAAATTCCTCCAGGGTCTGTCAATGACAAAATTAATCATCAGAAAGAATGTATGAGTAGAAATCAGAGCTTTTTTTTTTTTTTAAACAAAAACAGTACTTATGTTACTAAACACGTGGCGAACCCTGTTTTCCTGGTATTTCTGAGCCATTTTTGAGTGAAATGGCTGAGACGTTTCATACTTCAGTGTGCCTTCAACATATTGTTGAGGATGATTCAAGTTCAAACTGTTAGTTGATGTGATTATTAAGAAACGGTGAAGAAATGAAGAGAAATGAAGAACCACAGCAATAATATAAAAAGAGGAAAGATCACGGGGTTAACAGCCACTTCCTGTAGATCAGATTAATTCACACAATCAGAGTGAAAGTGTGAAGGAAATATTGGCACATTCAGAGGTGAGCTGTCACAGGTTAAATGACCTACGGGTCTTTGGCTACCACACTCTGATTTGCACGGTGATAGTCCATTTTCTACCACTTATCCTGTTAAGGGTCACGGGGGGGCTGGAGTCTATCCCTGTCCTTCAGGTGAGAGGCAGGGTTCACCCTGGACAGGTCACCAGTCCATCACAGGACCAACACATAGAGACAGACAACCATTCACACTCACAGTCACACCTACGGTCAATTTACAGTATCAATCAGCCTCGTCCCCTCTTGATGTCTTTGGACTGTGGGAGGAAGCTGGAGTACCAGAGAGAACCCACGCAGGAACAGGAGAACATGGACACTCCACACAGAAAGATGCTGTGCTGGAGCCGAGGTTGGAACCCAGAACCTTCTTGCTGTGAGGCGACAGTGCTGACCACTGCACCACCGTGCCACTTTCACTTAATTTAAACAGACAGAAATACAACACACACACACACACACACACACACACACACACACACACACACTCTCTATGCTGCTCTTTGCTCTTACTCCTGGTGTCTCTTCCTGTTATTCTCCATCTCCTGTTGGCCTTTCCTGTCACCTGATGGGTTAGAGATAGAGCACAGAAATATGAAGAAGAAAAAAAGGTTCAGAGGATCATTTTCTCCTCCTGTCTGCAAATTTTTAATAAAATTCCATCCTTCTGTTATTTACAGATACAGCGGGGTTCTTTTTTTTATCAGTCAAAAGTGCAGCTATAAAAATAAAAGCACTTCCTCATGCAGGAGCTGACCTTGCAAGTCTGATGGCTGAGATCACATTCCTTCGTTTTCATTCACACATTGATACCAGAGCACAGAGCTCATCAGAGTCACACACGCTAAAAGACGACTTGTATTAACAGGAGATGTGGGTGCTGCAACCCATGAAAGACAAGAGCTTGAGCATATCAAATCACTGCTTACTCATGCAGCCTTTAAATCCGAGCCAGTGGGTGTACACAGGGATACATTTCAGTTCTTATGTGTTCTGCTAACTGTGCTAATGGCTGAATCATGTTGGCACCACGTGGAAAAGAGCAGTGACACAGAAAAGCAGAGTCGATGATCAGGCACTTGCACTGGTGCAGAAATAGAAAAAGAAGAAAACACCTCAATTTGACCCTCTGATGGTAATGGGACCCCCTCAGAGGAGGCTGTGGATGCTGACGTGCAGCAGGTAGACCATCAACACTGCATGACTCAGCAGACCGGGAGGTAAAAAGATGTGGGTGTGATGATGAAAGTGGTGTTATGAGAGACAGGGGTGGACTGTGAGGTAGTGTTTGGGTTCAAGAAAGGTTGAGCTAACAGAAAAAGCATCATTTCATTCATTTTTATTAAAAAACAATAACAATATTTATAACAGTTTTATAAGCCCCTGTCCTAGTTTATGACATACAAGTTCCTCCTCTGTTCCTGCAGACAACTGAGCAGTGACAAATGTCACTCCTCAATGAGGAAGTTGATCAATGCTGTTCTGGGAGAGAGGATGACTCTCTTGATGCGGTGCTCGCTGAGAGCCTTCTGTCCAAGCGGGCTCTCCAGGACCAGCTTCTGAACCTGGTCTGAATCTTTAGACATCTGGCTCGGCACTGTCACTTTCCCGCAGAATCTGTTGTTGATCTGGTGGTAAGAATTAGGAATGAAATCAACTTGTTCAGCTTTCAGCTACAGTTCAAATTGTCACTCCTCCTGTGGCACAACAGTCCCAAAATAACACTCGTCAAACCTGTAGTTAGTGGTGGGTACAGAGAGGGCGCTGAGTCTTTGGAAGCAAGTCTATGTGTGCACAGAGTGTATGAGAACATCTAGAATTCTTGCTCGTGTGTGTGTGTGTGTGTGTGTGTGTGTGTGGTGCGAGTCTTTGAAAGTGGTTTAAAATTAATGGTGTGTGTGTGTGTGTGTGTGTGTGTGTGTGTGTGTGTGTGTGTGTGTGTGTGTGTGTATGCGTGTGCGTGCCAGTGTCTGAGTTGCTCAGCTGTGGCTTCCCTTCTGGGACAAACCCAGTCAGTGATTAGAGGACAGAGGGAGAGAAGGTGGAGGAAACCCACAACAGAGGGCTCCGTTAAGTAAAACCAACATCATCATTATCTGCAGCATACTGGAGATCAAGTCTATGTATTTTATATGTATGTATGTGTGTGTGTGTGTGTGTGTGTGTGTGTGTGTGTGTGTGTGTTTTCAGGGAGTGGCACCGATTGTGTAGGAAGAGCAAACAAGAAGTAAACAAATGATCTTTCATGCTTGTCTCTGGGTACGTCATTTCACACACACGCACACATACACACACACACACACACACATACACACAGATCTCAGGGGAGATGACAAGCTTGGAAGAATGAAGCTTTTACATATTAGTGCCATTAGCTAACAATCAGACTGATGTGACTCGTGTATGTGTGTGTGTGTTTGTGTGTTTTTAAGGGCTGGTGCGACTGATCCATGTCGATTTCCTGAACAGTCATCACAGCAGGATATTGTCTCTGATTGTCTGCACCACTTTGAAACCACACACACACACACACACACGTTCCTGATGATGACATACCCTACCAAAACAAGGGCTTTCACTATTTATGCTTCTGAGCTCATGGGAAGAACAACAAAAAAAAAGGTCCAAGAAATGCAAGTAACAAAGGGTATAAATAAACCAGTGGCTCTGTTCCTGGCTTTTAATTATTGACCCTTGTCTGTTTAGCTTAAAGCACCACTTGACATGTAAATGCACAAACATGCACACACGCAAACATGCACACACACTGGCTAATCACAGCCTCGCTTGAAAATTACAGACTATGAATGTAATCATGGACTCAGATTTAAGAGGGGAGAGTCTGAGAGTGAAATGCTGTTGTATGCAAGATCAAGAGTGTGTGTGTGTGTGTGTGTGTGTGTGTGTATGCGTGTGTGTGTGTGTGCGTGTGTGTGTGTGAGAGAGAGAGAAACAGAGACTATTAATACATGTATTTGCAAAAAATAAGAAAATATGGATGCTGAGCTTCAAAACCAAAATTAAGACAGTTAAGTGTCGAAACTTTAATTTGACAATTTTTGTTTCATACTGTTGTCTTGAACAGATTTTTTGAGGGTGTGGCACCAGTCCATCGCAGGGCCATCAGGAGCAATTAGGGGCTCAATATCTTGCTCAAGGATACTTGGACATGTTCACTGGGGGAAGTGAGGGTCAAACCAGCAACCCTTCAGTTGCTAGACGGCCACTCTACCTCTGAGCCAATGCCATCCCCTTCTGGGCCAGTATCTAAATAGTAAAGAAGCATTTCTGACACTTCTCAGGGTGCATGTGCAAGACATCCTACCTGCACAGAAACCTCCACATCGTCAGGAGCCTCCAGGTACTCAGGATCCACAGTGGGCCAGGGCTGCTGCAGCACGTCTCGGCTCCACTGTAGGGAAGAGCCGGGGGGGTGTTTCACCTTGCAAAGACCTGTGTAAGACACAGCAGAGAGACATTGGCATGACATGTCGACTTACTATCATCACACACATGAGATCACATCTTCAATTCAGAGAAACTGCAAAAGACTTCTCAGATCTGTTCTATTTCATTGCAGAGCCCTGATAAAGGGTCAAACCGCCTCGCTAACACGATGCCTCCAGCACTGACCCTCGGTTAGACCAACAAGTAACGTCCCCACTGGAGGCACAGGGGAAGGACATGAACTTCCTCTTTCCTGCAGCGTTTATGTGCATGTAAATTACAACAAACAAGAGTGAGAAGCACGACTTGTCTGAGTAGCAGAGGTCACGTGTGCCTCACTCGTTAAAAACTGGTTTTAACATCCCATAAATAAGCACAAACACAGAGCCGCTCACTAAAAACACACACGCCTCTACCTCGCAGCCATCGTGTGCCTCAGGCTATCAGCTGGATATTTGTTCCCGGCGTCTCTTTTATTTCAGCTTTGCACAGAAAGTTTGTGGGTCATCGACAATGAGGGGATGTCCTCCAGGGGAACACGCGAAACATGAGGCTAGATCTTCCCCTCTATTGTTTGTTTTCTCTACTCAGCAGCACGGCTTTCAGTTTCTATAGGACGACACTGAATGTACTTCAGGTGAACTCACTGACCTGATTTGATGGAATAAAAAAGGTACCTCACAGTTACCTTTCACTCGTTTCCTTAATGGCAGTTAGTTACATCACTGTTGGGCAATGACTGCTGTAAGATAAGCACCAGTGTCGATATTGTCTGACTTCCTCTTTCCAAATTTTAAAGTCCACCTTCTGTTACTCCATCATCCTGACATCTTACCTACATTGTGGCATATATATATTTAGGGTTAAATTGTTTATAAACAAAATAAATAAATTTGTGCAATATGTGACACCAACCTGCCCAAAGTTCAGAAGCCAGATGAGGAGCCATGGGTGCTGTCATCATAACCAGCGCGGCTAATGCTTCCTCAAACTCCACACTGTGCTGCAGAACTGTGACTGATGCACTCTGAACACACAGTGTTCAAAAAATGTCATTTCTGTCATCATAAAATGTGATTTTCCAATGTGCAGGAGTGGACACTCACATTGAGGGTATTGGTGAGGCCCATGAGGCGAGAAATGGCCACGTTGAACAGGAAGTCCTCTGTGAAGTGAGACGTGACCTGAAAATATCACCAACAAAGACACACACACACACACACACACACACACACACACACACACACACACACAAAAACCCAGCAGGTGACACAGTCAGTTATTCTGTGGGGTTACATTCAGTTTTATTTACATCCTCCTCTACGTGATCAAATGGAATATTTTCCTGTGAAGAATCATGACAGGCCTCCTCCCGTCAGTGTTCCTCTGCTGGGAAGACGAGCCCTTTTGGGAAGGGCCTTAGGGAGGAGAGGGGAGATCACCGAGGCTTTTCTGAGGGATGGATCAAAGGACAGGCGTAAAGCCAACAGCCTGAGGTGTGGAGGGAGAGAAAATCAAACCTGGCAGCAACAGGCAGCTATTTATATAGTGTGAAAAGCGACTGAGTGGTTTTCAAATCAATTTCCATCCCCTTCCCTTTATACTCTTTACTCTGGGGGATTCAAGTTACGCTGGATGTTCGGCAGCGGAGGGAAAAGCTTCACTGACAGACTATGTCATGATTGGCATTTGACCCTTCTATCACGCCATGTTCACTGATTGAATGAAGGAAGTCAAAGCAGATGAGGGGGACAGAGGAGTTTGAAAACAGGCTGATTACTGCCCCCTATTGGCCAGGAATGTTCCAGTAGCTAACCATTAAAAGAAATCAGGTGTTTATACATCTGCGGCCTTTACCGTTGGATGTTTTCCCTGATTTTTATTGTCAAAGTCCAGTGAAACATTACCTCATGTGTGTATGTGTGTGTGTGTGTGTGTGTGTGTGTGTGTGTGTGTGTGTGTGCGCATGTGTGTGTGTGTGTGTGTGTGTGTGTGTGTGTGTGTGCGTGTGCGCGTGTGCGTGTGTGTGCAGGAAGGCAGCGTGGCTTGTGGACCTTAGGGACATTATAACTTTCATAGATCCCTGAAGGAATGAAGCAGGACACTACTGTTGTACTTTCAAAATAAAAGTTGATGCAAAAAAAAAAAATTCTGAAAGACACAGTGATTTCTTGATTGATAAGACAGATCCTGCAGGCTGAATGTGGTATGCAGGCTGTCAGCTGATGCTCCATGAAATAACTGATCCCGCCACCAGTCCTGTTCAGCAATTTATTCAAGCGAGAAGCCGCTCTGAGGAGGTCCTACCTCCTGAATAGCAAAGTTCTTGTTCTCCCAGATCTTCTTGCACTCTGCCAGTTCTTTCCTCTTTAGTAAGGAGGGGTTGATGACATTCACGAGCTGTCGAGCCCCCCTCAGCTTGGTCACTAGATGCCACAGCCGAGACTGCCACCGTAAAACTCCAGGAAGTGCGTCCGCTGGTGCAGTGAACATACACACACACAAGGAATAATTTGCTAAACTGGGAGAAAAAAAAACTGGCACTCACATCTTGGAGGAAACACTTCATGACATATTGACACAGATTAATCTTAGAAAACTAACATCCTTCAGCCTGAAAGCATAACAATATCAGCTCACTCTTAACATTCCAGAGGATGTCCTGTTCAGGTGGTGCAGCGTAGAGGATGTAGAGTCGAACTGTGTCCACGCCGTACTGCTGCACCACCTCTTGAGGATCAAGACCGTTGTGTTTAGACTTGCTCATTTTCTCCCATGTCACCTCAACACGACCACCGCCAACAGACACCGGCTCTGTACCTGTGAGAGGCGAATTAGGAGTTAAAGATCAGAAACTACTGGACAAAACACATAAAATACAGAGGTTTTACTTTGATAAGCTAAAAAAAATACGGGGGATACTGGTGTCGCAACAAAAGCACATTAAAAAAAAAAAAGATAAATGCTGCCTTGAATCCTTTTGTGTTTATGTGTGTGTTTTCATGATATTTATGTTCTGTTTGTGTGGTTTTATCAAGCAGCGCCACACCGAGAGAAGCCCACTTCCCTCTGATCAGTTAAGGATGTGACACATTGACAAACACCCTGCAGACTCCGGCAGCACATACCTGTGAAGTCTATTTCTTTTCTCTTCAGGTACATGTTGTTGTCTGCCTGTTTAAAAGTCTGACCCTTAATCAGACCCTGGACCAGCAGCTTTCGAAAAGGCTCCCTGGAAATCAAGAAGGTGTATTGATGGACACAAAGAAACACAGAAAGAGTTGATGATGAGGAGGATGATGATGTTTTCTACCTGTGCGTCACAAGACCCTGGTCCCTGCAGAAGTGGCAGAGGAAGCGAGCGTAGTACAAGTGCATGACAGCGTGCTCCTTCCCCCCAATGTAGACGTCCACAGGCAGCCAGTGATCCACTAGGTGGCGCTCAAACGGCCTTAAGAAAGACAGCAGGTTCACTCACGGAGCAAGAACCAGGAGCAGCGGGTCACATAGATGACAGGTCCTTAAACACATGAGGATTTTTTTCACCCTCAATTTAGTCCTACAAGCAGGAAGCAAACATGCAAGCAACATGACTAACTTCCTGCTCCTCTAGTGACATTAAAGTATTTGCAAGTTGGATGAAGAACACAATAGATGTCAGGAGCGAGAGGTTCAGTTTTTGTTTCCTGTCTGTTAGAATAGATTGAGAGCTGAAAGAATCCCACAGTATGGAAGAACATTTCACAAATGAGGCCCCATGTTGGGTTGGAAAGTTAAAAAAAAAACAAACAAAAAAAAAACAAAAAAACAAAAAACAAAACATGAAGTAAGTCGTTCTGCACCATCTTTCTCTTCCTTCACCCTCGTAAAATATAGCTACCAATGGATGCCAGCTACTTTATTTCCTTTGACTTATTCCAAACAAACTTCTTTAAATATCACATGTACAGCTGCCAATTGCTCGGGAGATTGTTTTCACTCCAGAAAAAAAAAAAGAGAATCCCGATGAGCAGAACAGCTCTGATGTCCTGCTGAGAGGCTGAATCACTGTGGCAGGACTCAGTGAAGCAAAGCAAGACAAAAAAAACAAAACAACAAACGTCCACAATTTAACTGACAAGAGTATATACACACACGGCCTCTAGGGGGCAGGCTGAATCTGACACACGCATTGAGAAAACTGAAGCAGCCTGAAAACTCTCTCTATCTCTCTCTCCCTCTCTCCTCTTTGCTTCACACAGAAAGGTCATACAGCAGGAAAGTGTGTTTAAAGTTCAGCTATAAAGACTTCTACACTCAGCACATCATATTAGCAGGAAAGGGAGCAGCAGTACGTATACTATATATATATATATATAAATATAGAGGAGTCTGCACGTCTTTAGCTTGCCTGGCATGATGGTCAGCAGACTGCTATCTGTGTGTGTCACCTATCACACCAGTAATTACTCTCCTCCACACCTCTCTGCCTCTCGCTCTCCCTCTCCGCTGGATGGTGTCTGGTGATAATTGAACCAACAAGGGAAAAAAAACTGTTATGAACTCACAAGGCTGAAAATAATTCGGCCTGTTTGTTGGCATCAGGCCAGGCACTTCTAATATATGGCAACACATACACACACGCGTGCACACACACACACACACACACACACACAGTCCTACTTCCTTCCTCTCTCACTTCCCTCTTTCAACATGTCTTGCTTCCCACTTTTCCCTCCCTCCTCCTGTGCACATACGGCTCAGCAAGATGACTGAAATACACAAATAGTGTAATTACTTTTTCTGTTGTGCCATAATCTGTCTCGCTAAGAAAAGTGATGGCGAGCAAGCAGCTTTACGGCTGGGTCAGGGTACTGGGAAATAAATCTCTTTTGTTAAGCTCAGGGTATCGCCAGCATCCCAGCAGGTGACAGCCGTGGCGGCGTAATCTGTATTGGCAGGGAATTCAACTTCTAGCCGTGCGCGCGTGCACGTATGTGTGTGTGTGTGTGTGTGTGTGTGTGTGTGTGTGTGTGTGTGTGTGTGTGTGTGTGTGTGTGCATAAACACGCATACACATGCATAGTTGAAATGATTTAATGGGAAAGAGTGGGTGATATGTTTGAGATTAGCTTTCCTTAAGCTTTGGATACACAAAACAACTTTCATAATCCTGACAGATTATAAAGAGACTGGGAGTATACTCTACACTAACTGACTGGCTTCAGCAGTTTTTTTTCACAGTGGAGTTCACACATGTAACTACTGGGAATCACAGATTACGTGACTTTTCACTCAACCTCAAGGCAGCTGGAGGCATCAAACTCTCATGAAAAGTCTTGTGAGAATGAGAGTTTGCAGAGTAAACAGACATGGAGGCTGGAGAGCTAGCGGTTGTTTTAATGTGTGCCAACATTTGTGCCGAAAAATATGAAAAGTATGAAAAAGAGCATTTGGGGGAAGTTACGGAGGAGTAGACATGGGGAGTATGGACTTTATGGACTGCAGTACATCCTGGAGCCAGTGCCAGGCTCACGCTAGGTGCAGAAGATAGAGACAACGATAGAAAAAAATCTCTGTTTTCAGTGGCGAATGAAAGCACACCTTCACAGCCGCTTACACCCGCAGACTGTGAGAAGGTCAGGAGTCAGTCCCCCTCGCACACTAATGGGTTTTTGGAAACTGGTGCAGACTAGGATGGAGTCGGCACGATTAGAAATCTTGATAAAGTTATAAAGTGTGACTAACTAACGGACATGACAGAGAAAATGTTTATGTCTAACCGCTTACGGCTGCAGACACTTGTGAATCTTTTCCTGCTTCTCCATGTGAACCGACAGGGTGAGAAAAAAACAAAAAACAATGTGAGGGGGAAAAAAAAGATGAGAAAGATCTCGTCTTTGGTGGCTAATCTAAGGTAAGAGTGGAAGATCCAGAAAATCTCAGCAGTTGGCTTTCCATACCTGTCAGAGTTATGAGGGTCTGTGTATCTGAAGTAATACCAGGCCGAGTCCACAAATGTGTCCATGGTGTCCGTCTCCCTCGTCGCTGGACCACCACATCTGAGAGAAGACACAGAGAGAGCTGACAGACGCTCAAAAAAAAAATAAAATCAATATTAGGCTGACAAATTGGAGTACCGACAAATGAGCGATGCCTGTTTGTATGCTTGCAAAAATGGATCAGTATGTGATTACTGTGTGCAAAGCTGCTTCCATCTGGCTTGGGAGGTCATGTCCCTGTAGACAAGCACAGAAAACCAGACTGGCACCAGAGCTGGGTTCCTGCGCCCTGACTAACAGGCTGTGCTAACAGGGAATGAACTGGCAGGCCTCACACATGATGGTGTGTTTTTGTTGGAAATGCCACCGCGTGCCCCTCTCGGTCCAAGCCAAACAGCTCTTGCTACGTGACGTGAATCTCCCAGCATCACTTTGACAAGTGGAATGGAGGGCATCGGCAAAGACAAAGCTTTTTGGGAAGTGTTCTTGCTTCATATTTATGCACTTAATGGAATACTGAAAGCATCTGCCTTACACTTTATAATGAGTCTCAGTAGAGTTAAAAACAGTGTCCCGGAAAGATGAACAGAGAAGCAGTTCTGAGCGTTGCGATATGGAACAGAGCAGGTGTTCCTCTTCTGGGATGTCTTGTTGTCCGTCTGCCCATCCAACAATTTCCCCTCCCGTGAACATTTATCTCACACAAATTTGACTCTTACTGCCTCAAACATACACACACAAGGAGGCCAAACCCCTCAACCACCTACCATAACAGTCTATAATGAAGCTGTGATGAAGTAAGAGCTGAAGGTTGCCTAGCAACAAGGCTAAGGTGTAGCAAGGTTAATATTTGGGAGCCAGGTGTTATTTCATATGATGAAAAAGCCAGCAGCTCCACAAAACCCTTCCATTACAAAAGGAACCAAAAATAGAAATGAAGAAAAACATTTACTGCACTAAATTCAACCCTGGCGGGCGGAACTTCTCACCCTCTCTCCCACCAGCCAATCAGAAGCCAGATTGTTATGATTTAACTAGACAGCTTGTACTGCAATCAGACTTCATACCTGATGATACAGAGACACTCTCTCTGTGGCCTTTCTCTAAGCCTTGACAGGACATAACCAGGTAACTAAATCTGAAGCAACGTGTTCCTGGAAGTGTGTGTTTGTCGGATAAGCCAGCGGGAGTCAAAAGGCTTTCAAACAGATGAGGCAAAGGAGGAAGCCGTCCACTCCACCAAGGCTGTGTGTACACTATGGTGGCCTCTCTTCACCTGCAAATTCACCCAACAGCACAAACTTGCATGCGCACCTTCTCCGCCAGGTTAAGCCGATGCAGCTGGCAGCCCAATTTACAGAGCTGCAGAGGGTCGGAGACGAGACGAGCACACAGGAAATGACTTCCTCAAGGACAAATGAAGCTCCATCTCTCATCAGCCTGTTCTCTTCTGTGTTCCACTCAAACTTTAATTGGACGTGGTCGACGAGTGAAGAGAACAAATTTCCACAGACACTTAACAACGGAGGGGAGATGAGAAAACAGGAGATAGCGGCAGCATAGCGATTATTGCCATCAATCACCTGTGATGGGATGAATTCTTGTGGAAGTGAGTGAACACAATCTGATGACTTGTGCCATCTGCAACCGAGTGGGCTGTTGTTTTAATCAACATGGCGCCGCGACGGTGATTAGTCTTATTCAGCGAGGAATTCCCATGTCAGTGAGGGACTCTGGAGACGGCAGCTGAGTAGGCAATCTGCATTCCTGAACATTTCTAAACACACTCAGGGAGATGATGCACAGACAGTCTGATTTACATGTGATTACAGCCGCACGCAAAGGTGACTGTGTGTGTGTGGATGTACAGTATCAGTGTGTAAGTCTCATGGCACAGCTGGCTGTAACTGCCATCATCATCTCACGCTGCTCCCGTCACAGATGTCACTCATTATATAATCGCGTCAGAAGAAAAGTATTAATCACAGGATTTGCTCTCGATGCTCTGTGTCCTTGTAAAGCTGTCAGTTCTCTCAGCCTGTCAACCTGCTGAGTCATTTTGTCAGCGCTGGCCTCCTGAGGAAATACAGGAAGTACAGAGGAGGGAAACTGTCACTGGAGGGGGTTTAACCATTATTCAATTCTCACTCAGCAAACAACGCAATGGACAGGATCATTTCCCCTATTGCCTGTGTTGTGCCAGGAAGAAATAACACGTCCTCCTCCCTTTTTTTGCATCCCATTTACAACATCACACATCTGAGCGGAGCGGCTGATCTGCTAATGCAGTATGACTGTGTGAGGAGGTGATGTGGCGTCTATTGATCCAAGGCGCTTCTTCGGGGTCCAGATTTAACTGATTAAAGGGAGGTTGGGCTGAGGAAATTTCTTAAGGGAGTTTGGAAAAATAAAGCCAAAAGAAAAAAACCCAAAATGTTACATAATATTTATGTTCCTCTTTCCAATAGTCATTTTGCAACCCCTCCGATGTACTTTGGAGCACCATGTTTATGAAGACTTTCAGCTGCCTGAAGGTTATTAACTTCTTTTTCCTCCCATTTTATCAGCAACTGTAAATTGTCAGTTCAACCCACTAAGCTGTATCCAACCTGCACTGCACACAACCACATGCTTCGTCCAGAGCAGGCGATGGGGCAGCAGCACATACCCTCATCCGCCATTTTAGTTAGCATTCTGACGCTGACAGCTTCTATCGTTCTGGGGTCGATCGTTTGTCAGAGTGAGCAGCAGAGGGACGCTGAGGAGGCGGTCTTAGTGATGTGTGATGTGTGTGAGTAGTGTCTGTACAAACGATCCCCCTGGAGGCAACACAGGGAACCGAACCAGTGACCCCTATGTTGGTGAGGATGATATATATTGTTTGATATGTTAATTTTCAGCAGGATGTTATAAGTTGGAGACAATTTGAAACATAAATAATACCAATGAAGCATTTGGGTGAGTTTGGCGTTCTCATCTCCATGATCTCACCTCGGACATTTACAGTTGACCCAGTCATGGGCCGCCTCCAGTGGCGACGCACCCTTTCCCGTGAGAGATGGCAGCTTGGGCAACATAACTGGCAACTCCCCCTCCGGGACAGCAACTGGACCACAAGACCCACAATGCACCACAGGAATCGGTGTGCCCCAGTACCGTTGTCGTGATATCAACCAATCCCTGAGCTTTGAGCTAGTGAGGTGCCCCCCAACCTTCTCCTCTCTGGCCTTCTGGGTAATGGAGTCAAAGGCCTGCTTTCTTGTGAGGCCTGAGAACTGTACGAGGAGGAGAAAGAAGAAACAGGTTTTGGTTTTTATTGATAATTAAGACTTATGATTTATCGAGTGATATATAGTTATTAGTCATCATCACCTTGTCAGAGTTGATCAGAGTTTGTGTCCCATCGTCGAGGCTTTCGAGAACAGTTGTCCACTTTAAATTCAGAGTTCTGGCCACAGACAGATCCTCCTCACTGGAGTCCGGTATACCTGGCAGACACAGGTGCAGTGAGAAAAGGAGAAAACCCAAACGAACTTACAAGACACACGTATAGTACAAACAGCCTCCCGAGAGAGCGATAAAAAAAGCCTCCCTGTGAGGATGTGAAGCATCGTTGTGATGGGACTAATCCCTCGGGGTCTGTCACCACTCACTGAGAGAAAAACACCCTGCGGTTTCACATCATTAGTGTGTCCACAATACCGCATGGTGTCGACGTACGGTAAAGGGCAGATTTCCAATGCACATTACGGGCAGCAATAAAACTCTGTACTTCATCTCAAATGTCCTCATTTGTTGTTGTTGGCACAGTTTTCACCGGGGAAACTTTAAAATAAAAGTAGTGGTATCTCTGCTTGTACCAGCTCCAGGACACATAAAAACCAAGTAGGACCTAAAAAATAGAACGTGCAAAAACCGCAAAAATCGATAACTTACCGATAACAGTGTCTAGATAGTCATCAAACTTCTCTTTGCGAGATATGACCAGTGGAACCTCCTGGCCGGTGAACAGGTTGTGAGCGGTGACCTCTGTCAGGGAGTCTGGAGAGTAGAGGGTGGGAGGCGTGAGAGAAGCAGCGCTGCCTCCCCTGGTGGGTCATTATCAACTATCATTCACCGCTGAGACAGAGACCACCTCATGGGAATCCCAATTACCATTCAGACAACAGCGTCTTCTACAACCGAAGACAGCACGAGCTTCAATAAACACATTTAGACGAGGACACAGTTGCAGACATGCAGCTGATACATGGAGGAGAAGGACTGGGGACAAGGTTTGTAATACGTGTGACTGACACAGAGCTGCTCATCAAAGAGCACGCTGACAAAACTGAAATCACACAGTATACTTGAGTGTTTTTAAAGTAACTGACCTTGATTTCCTTAAATTGTCTCTTCAGGTTGTGTCTCTTCAGGTTTTTTTTATTTTGAAAGCTGGTTTTGATTCATTTCTAGCCTTCTGAATAAAATGCATATCAGTTTGTTACATTTAGTCATCTGATGACTGTTGCTTTTTGTAATATTGCGAATGAATTCTCCAGACGTTTAGTCTCAATCAACAAGATAATTAAGGACGAAGGAATTTTAAAAAGAAAAAAACAACAACTTGCAAGCACGTATCCGAGAGGTCCAGTCCTTACCCAACTCAAAAACTGGTGCCCAGTTGGAGCCTAGATTAAAGTTAACAGGACTTAACTGTTGGCAAAATTCCTTTCTGGAAGAGAATGGAGAGGTGAAAACTCAACCACTGAGCCAACAATGCTCACTGTGAATGACTTTTTATGCCCTTGTTGCACTGAAAAAGCGACACATTCACTTCTCACTTCTGAGATGCATGCTGAAGCTCAGTTGGTTTCCTCTCGGTGTTAAAGGGAGGGTTCAGATTTTTGGTTCTGGACAACAACTCTGCTCATCAACATCATTGGTAAGAAGAAAATAGGACTCGACTTCAAAAAATCTGTTCTATCGCTTTAAGAGACTGCTCTTACAGTGCGACGTGGGCATAAAAAAATCATCTCAGTCACTTATTAATCAAACGTCGGAGCAACTTATAGCTTGTGGCCATAAATAATGAAAATATGGAAGCAGTTATATCTTGTGGTCAAAACTGAATCAAGAAGTGGAAGCAAAATAAGTTTCCCAGTTACCTGAAAGACTTCCAGCTAATATTAGGTGGACAAGAGTTGAAGAAAAGCCTTTTAATGAAAAGAAATGGGGAAGGATGTGCTGAACTGATGTAATAATGGGAACGCTGTGTGTGAATATGCCAGGTGTGCTGTTCAGTTCAGAACAGTTCAGCCAGCCAGTTCAGAACAAATCTAGAAGAGAAACCTTCCAACACATCGACATCAAAACAAGCAACCACAGCCTGAAACGATGCCACAGCGGTAAAAGGAAATGAGGTGCCAGGGTGTGGTATGTGCTAGGAATAAGCCCGCGGCCTCTTTTTTTCACTGCAGTCAGTTTAAGAGTGATTTAGAGGCTCTTGAGGTTGGATGCGATGTGGAAATAGCAATCAAGGACAGAGAGGAGAGACAAGTGGCCGTGGATGTGAGACGGCTTCACGAAGGAGAATTGTGACAGAGGACTGATCAAAGCTATTCATGAATTCTTTGGCTTGATTCGCTGCGTGGATCGTGACACGAGGCTGGATTCACTGTGGCGCCTGATGCGCTGTATAGTCAGAGGAACCAGTCTCAGAGGAACCACACAGCGCTCATCACAAAGCTGCCTGAAGGCACGGTGTCCCAAGTATCAAGTGGAGAGGAGCAAGAAGCTTTTCTTCCATGTAGAGGAAGTACAGGACAGTGTGAAGCTCCAGAAGGGAGATAAAGTGAAACTGCCCATTCTACTAAACCAGCAAACAGGAAAACTTGAGGCCTGCAGCTGCAGACTCAGATAGAGGCTCAGCCCAGACGCGACGCTGTATCCTGACCATCTAGTGTGCAGATACTGTGGAATTATTCACTCAGGGAATACGAGAACTTGATTCATCACGTGTTTGCATATAAAAAAAATTAAAGTAAATATATGAATTTACATAAAGTCATTAGCATGTGTCTTTGTCCCCACTGATACTTGAGAGGGACCTTTTTCAAGCCACAGTTCCCTGCCTCCTGTGTATGACATACTTGACATATTTCTATAGTTATATTTGTATTTTACACATTTTTTTTTAAATTTTGCTAATCTGGAGAGAGAGAGAGAGAGATGTGTATGAGTATCTGCTCAACAACGAATCTCTGAAGGTTTTTTGGTGCTGCAAGTGGCAAGGGTAGAGGTTCGTAAAGAAATGTCTTTCCCAACAAATTGCTGAGAACAGACTGTGAGAACTAGGAGTTTGTTCTGTTAAGAATGTGTACATTAACCTTCATGTGATGAACATGAGTGACGCACCTGGAGACGTAACATAGCAACCACAGGGCTTCCTCTGTGCATCTAAATGTTACACCTCACTTTGACTGTGCATCTTATTCAGTAATTATGATTGTCCAAAAGGTCTCTTTGAAAAGCAGATAAAAAAGGCTTTTATTAAGAATTTAAAAAATTCCTAGGGAAAAATCAAAACACTCCTCAAAGCTTCTGAGGGACTGAACATGTTTGAGGACATCTAGCAAATATCAGAGACTGGAGTGTGTTTATATCGTCAAATAATACAATGAATACTCATTATATTATTTATATCTTATATTTGTTATCCATGCAAAATCTGTCCTCAATTCAATTATCCATCCATCATCCATCCATTGTCTTCTGCTTATTCCTGTTAAGGGTTGCGGGGGGCTGGAGCCTATCCCAGCAGCCTTCAGGTGAGAGGCAGGGTTCACCCTGGACAGGTCACCAGTCCATCTCAGGGCCAACACAGAGAGACAGACAACCATTCACACTCACAGTCACACCTACGGTCAATTTAGAGTATCAATCAGCCTCGTCCCCTCTTGATGTCTTTGGACTGTGGGAGGAAGCTGGAGTACCAGAGAGAACCCACACAGGAACAGGGAGAACATGGAGACTCACACAGAAAGATCCTGTGATGGAGCCGGGACTCGAACCCGGAACCTTCTTGCTGTGAGGCAACAGTGCTGACCACTGCACCACCGTGCTGCCAATTCAATTATCATATTTTATAATAAATAAAAATTCTTTTTTTTAAATCAATTTGTTATTCTTACCCAGTGAGCGTTGCATGTCAAGAGCTGTTACTGTCATGTTTTTCATATTTTATAAATTATTGGGTTGGTTTTTTGTAGTTATAAAACAAAAAAACAAAAGCGATTAAAAATATCTCAACAAAGAAAGTCAGCTTTGGCCTTCTGCTGGTGCAACAACTAAACAACTATTTATACTCCTTCTACTACAACTACCAGCACTACTACTACCAGTACTACTAACAATAATAAAAATTATAATGAGTACACTTACAAGCAAATATAAGCGATTTTAATTTTAATGTTAAAAGAACCACTTGCTGCCAAGAGTCCTTAAAAAACTTTCTGCTGCAAATTTCATTGCCTTTCAGTAAAATTTCGTGTTGGATATTAGAAAATATTGTTTTATAGCATCGCCTAGAGGTCTGAATGTGTCATTTTAATTCATCGTGTCAGTGTTGGGAGGTGATCTACTGCACTAAATTTGGTACTGATTGGAATTATTCTTACTGAGATATGATTTCTTTTTTTATGCCACCCATTGATCAATGTTCCTAAATTCTGCACAAAGCCTCAGCCATGCATGAGGACGAAGGATCCACAGTTTGATGATGACTGGACTTTGTGTTTCCAAGATATTGCACCACTTCCTGTTTATACTGCATGAAGCAGGACGTTTTTCCTTTATATCATCGGCAATTATGTTGCATTTTTGCAGTATTAAAAAATTATTTTGATTACTCTGTCATAGGCATCCATTTATCTGTGCAAAATGTCATGTTTGTGCTTCATGTTTTAAGTTCTCCTCATGGATGTCCTGTCTGAGAGGAGTTTGTAGGTTTTGTGATTTTTCAGATTTTGCACCAAAAAAAAAACGTCAGCAGAAATGGGCGTGGCCTATCTCAGGAGATTCAGTGAACGCGTAGATATGTGGGGCTGTTTTTCACTTCAGGTACATCACTCTCAGCCCCCTTGGATTTGGACCCTGAAAAACAACCCTAATAGATGTCTGCCTGGGGCCGGTGTAGTGCTCACCCGTGCCTGGCTGGAGGGCTCTCACCAAGGCAGAGCGGACCGAGCTGCTACCATGCAGCAGCCTGTGGGAGGGCAGGATGGCCAAGTAGGCTGCTCCAAACACTGTCTCTGGGGAGGAGCTGTAGGCTGACAGGGTCTCCCCCGTCTCCTCCTCGTTCACCTAGGAGGTAAGAGACATATTGTCTGCATGTAAACAGCTGCTGTCAAGCCACATAGTTTCATTGAAAACTCAATGTCTGCCATCAACATTAACATCACCATTAGCTCTTAGATCAATGTTCTGTTTATTCTGTCTGTATTAACTTGACATATTTTCAAATTTCTGTTTTTTGTGCCGACTGAGGCCATTGAGGATGCCAATCTTACTGTTAAGATGTCTGGTGTGTTGCTTAAGAAAACTTTGACACAATAGAAGACAGTAGTGGTGAAGCCACACATCAAACCACAGCCCCTCTCCCTCCTGAACCACGCCGCCCCCCTAAAACTAAAACCATCAAAGAGCAGCTTTGTCTCTGCCGCTGCACAAAAATATTACGTAACACAGAAATTGTCAGTGTTTTTGCTGGTTGGAGCCCTTATTCCAGAAACACAGCAACCAAGAATCACTAGATGTATGGAACATGTACCGCCTGTAGCTCTTTGATGCACAATATGACTACAAACCCTTAATTATTTGGATTAAAAATTCTCATTAAACAGGTTGTAGGGTAATTAGTGTGTCCTTTTATAAAAGACACGCTAATATCACGCTTTAACCCCTGGAGGGATCCCTCAGTTCCTACGACAACATATGATAATGTAACGTAACACCTCTGCCTCCATCCAATTAACTTAATAACCTCTGGTTTTAAAGCTCCCCACACATTCTTCCAGGGTAAACAATCCAAGTTCAGATATTTTTGTTACAATATTTACAAGAGGAGTAAACAGAGAGGCATCAAAGCAAAACACATAATCAGTGTTTGAGGAGAAAGAGATGAGACGCAGAGGCTGGGTGGGGGGAGGGTGGAAGAAGGTTGAGAGAGAGTAGTAATGATGAATGAATAAAAAGGAAACTGAGATCCACCTTCAGTTTGAAATCAAAATAGCAGCCGGTGCAGTTTCCGATCCAGTTGGCCTGCATGGATTTGACACCGTACCACTCTGGAAGGTCGGCCAGGGCGTCCAGGAGAGGCTGGTGGCAGACATTGAGACAAGACAGGTTTACTACTTTGACTGGTCTGGATGTTTTGCTCTGGACAGGTTTCTGGAGTGGGGTGACAACTTCTTCGTAAGTGTGTGATTATCTAGAATAAAGCGGTGGACTCGGAGTGGCCTCTTTGCAAACCCAGCAGCCAATTTACTTGGACGAAGCAGCAGGTTTGGCCAGGTCACATTATGCAGACAAAGAGGATTTCCAAAAATCCCCACCTCCACTTGTTCCACTTTCCTTTATATCAATAGCAATCGTATGGAAAGCACACACACTCTCTCTCTCACTCACTCACTCACTCACTCACTCACTCACTCTCACACACACACACACACACACACACACACACACACACACTCTACCTGATTAGAGAAATCTATGCATATCAACAAGGCCGAGGCCAAAAAGCCACAGCTGAGCCAAGGCCGGAGATGTTAAACCTCTCTATGTTGCTTTCAGTCTGTCACAATCTATTACCCACGACCCCCCTTCACTGTGCTGCTCAGCATGCAGTCCCTCATCAAGGCCATATTGATACAAAACATAAACGCCCGCTATAGTCATCACTCGCATGACAGTCAGTTATGGATTTTACTCTGGAGCACCAGAGGCGAGACATAAATCCCAGAGAAATGTCGTCAGAATGACAGGAAGTCTCTGGAGTTGACGCCGAGAAACAAAGATGTTACCAGAGAAGAAGAAGATCCCGGGAAAACTGATGATGACTGTAACTGCAGCTGTAAACGCTTTTATTGTCCTGGATGTGAAAATATAGTCAGACAGAGCAAGGAACAGTAGAAAGATGTACAGTGAGGACAGGAGTCTCCATGGCAACAAAGAAAAGCTTAAGAGAATAGCATCCAGGGCAATAAACAAGTGTGTGTCTGAGAGAGACATCAAGAGGACTTCAGACTAAACTGTTATGAATGGAACTGTAGACATTTCCTGAACTTGTCCAGGGATTAGAAGTTGATCTGTCATAGTTTCTAGAAGTTTGTTTGATATCAGAGCAACATTACAGAGGAATAATACACTCAGTGCTCTGGTGGTGAATCATTTAGATGTCAGTGGAATGTGCAGGCAGCATGTGTGCCTGAGTGCAACAAGTGTGATTATGCATGAAATTGAAAACTCCACGTGATAATTTTACATTCCGAACACGCTACATCAAAAATCCATCTTAGAAATAATAAGCAGTCGTCTGTGACATGAAGGAAATAAAATAATTGATGGAGAAGCCTTTTCCTGGAACAAACCGATGCCTGTTAAATAAATATTGTCTAAAGTTAATGTTGTCTCACAGACTCCAACGTGTACAGGCGGGCAGAGAAAACGGGGCAGGCAGGAAATCACAGTCCAATTACAGCACTTTTATTTGGCACACTGCGTTTTGACACGGTCCTCCTTGCTCTCCATCTGTCTCTCTCACTTCTTTCCCTCAACACCTTCCCTCTTCCTTCCGTCCCACTTCTCTCGTTTGTCAGAGAAAATTAGAAATGCAAAGAACATCTTGTCACAGTAGGCTGCCTCCACCTCCACTCATACCTCTGACATGGACAAGCATGGGCGACTTCAGCGCTGCCGCCAAAACGAGGTGAGACGTGAAGCGATTTGCTTTTTAATCAAATGACAAAACTGACAAAAGGATGAAGCCAGTGTGTTTTGTACTTTACTTCACAAATACATGTCCGACCTTTTTTCGAAAGCATGCCGGAAGTTTTTAGATCAATTTCACGTCTACCAAGCAGCTTTCATTTTTATTTTAATATAGGATCAAAATATTGTCGTTGTCCGATAATAAAAGATGATTTATTAGGTTATTTGTTGGCAGAGTTGGGCCCAGTGACCTGGGATCCCTTCACCCGCCTCAAAAAAGTTCAGCAAACCAAAGCAAGCGCCTAAATCGGGTGTTGGAGTCCCTGGGACACTGCAACTCGAGTTTGAAGGAGCCTCCACCCACCTCACCCTCTCTCGCCTGACTAAAGAGTTCCTAAATCAGGCAAAAACCAGCGGCACCATCCCCCCACCTGAGATCTCATGTATGTCCACGTTTGCTCAAAAGTAAATCTGTTGAAAAAGGTATAATTCACTACCGACGTTCTTAAAAGCACATTTAAGGTGCTTAATAATTCTAGTTAGTGTGACTATAGCTCATTTTGTAAGGTAGTGGGTGAGAAAATGCCTGAAAAAAGGATTTTTGGAGATATATTTAGAGGAACTTCCTCACACCAAATGTCTTGTTCTTCTCATGGCATCACATTACTGACTCAACTTGGAATTATTTAGCTTAAGCTAATACTGTACATTTATATATGTTGACAGAGGAAATTTCAAAGCTGTGTGTTGACCACAGACACCTGCTTTATCCACATTTATTATGCATGAACTTTCTTTCCTGAGGGGAACTCACGAAACGGTAAGGTTGTCATCTCTTCCAACACCAAACCTTTTCACCTCTGTGCTAAAAAAGGCAGTGGGGGTGGCTGCCGTGGTCTCTCATCAGCCATCCAGGCGTCCTGCTGGTATTACTCCGAGGCTGCTGGCCGTTCCCGTCAGTCGGGCTACAAATGACAGCTTCTGGGGGTCTGATTGCTTAGGCAGAGAGGCAAGGCTGCAGCTGCTGCGACTGAAGTGTCAGCCATGATTGTTATCAGAGGAAGCCGCTGCTCATTTTGCTGACCAATCATTCAAATGTCACACATGCGCGCGCGCACACACACACACACGCACGCAGACACACACACACACACACACACACACACACGCACTACTAGAGCAGTACCTTGCCATAGTTAGTGGTCTTGATGAACCATTGTGTGAGCATCTTCTGCTCCACCAGGGCGCCAGACCTCCAGGAGCGGCCACTTTCATCCACCTGCTCATCAGCCAGAACTGTCTGGTCAACAGGGTCCCAGTTCACCAGTGCCTGGTTGACACACACTCATATTAATGAGAAGAACCATTCGGTTCAAATAAAAAGAAGAAGCAGGAATTTAACAGAAGGTGCACAAGCTTTATTTCAAGGTTGTCCCATTTCATTACACATTATCAAAAGCTTTCCACCACCACGCCAGGCCTCTTCTTTTCATTTAATTCATTCTCTTCCAAAGGTGACGGGTGTGCCGCTGCAACCATTTCTGTAACTGTCAAAGACCTCCAACCTAAACCAATCACATTATACCTCTCAGAAAGAAAACCCGCATAAGCATTCGAGCATAAAGGTCAGTCCTACCTCCTTCTGATATGCCAGTCCTGCTTCGAAGAGCTTAACGAAGAGATACTGCGTCCACCTGTAGTAGTCTGGAAGACACGTGGTCACTTCCTGTCACACACGGAAAAGATTTCCTCAGCTTACAAACTCATTTCAGGGCGGAGGCGTACGACTGAACCCGTCAATATTGATGAAGATTTCAATGCAACGACCGTGTGTGAAATCTCTTTCAAGAAATCAAACTTTGCCTCAGAGGTTTGTTGGGTTTTTTTCAGCTCGAGGTTTGAATCTACACTGAAAACAAGATCGTCCAGATTCTTTCCTAGAACTGTTAGAACAAAGAGCTGGACAGAAGGCAGGCGTATCAAATGAGTCCTGCAGGCCTCCAATTGTAAAACCCGCCACAGATAAGACCTTTCAGTTCTGATCACCTATTTTAAGACTTTTTGAGGAAAACCCTGTTAAACTTTTGTAGTTGATGATCAGCTCACCCGGTCCCAATTAAAGCAAAGTCCAAGGCTGTCCAGCTGCTCCCGCATGGACTCGATGTTACTAAGGACGTAGAAGCAAGCAAGTGAGAGAGAGTAAAGGTGACATTTATTACTGACAGGAGATCGAATTTACCTTTTAGTCCAATCCTCTGGGTCCAGCCCTCTTTCAATAGCTGCGTTCTCTGCTGGAAGCCCAAAAGCATCCCAACCCATGGGATTTAACACCTGTAGATGGAGTGAGGCAAGGGTTTGCATTATTTACTGAGCAGAAACATGTTCTGTTTTCTTATGCAATTCCAGGATGTCCTATGAGTAGTTATTTAGACAACTATTACTCTCACAAGACTGGAGCTAAATTTGCTATAAAGAGCAGAAAGTCAGTCACCATTCTGTTGAAAGGCAACAATCAGAATCTGTATCAGTGTTACTGGCTTCTATGTTTGAAACACAAAAACTGAAGGTTTTTACCCTCTCTGGTGCTTGAAAATGAATGGAATCTAGGATGAATGAGCTGGAACACACAATGAGGCTGTAACATCGAGAATGAAATTTCATATATCAGCACAGAAGAATGAATATAGGCCACACGCATCTACGCTAGAGTCATACAATTCCATTTGGAGACATTGTAAAAATGCCTTCTCATATATAAGAAATAAAATCATGTAATGACATGTTTTATTTATCTAAACTGAACATGCCCTCACAACTGTGGCTGAATATCCATCCATCCATTTTCTTCTGCTTATTCCTGTTAAGGGTCGCGGGGGGGCTGGAGTCTATCCCAGCGGCTACGGGCGAGAGGCGGGGTTCACTCTGCACAGGTCACCAGTCCATCACAGGACCAACACATAGAGACAGACAACCATTCACACTCAGCGAGGGCTTGTCTTCAGAGAAGTGACTGAGGTAGCCTTTAGGAAGGTACTGCATCTGCAACTCATACCTGTTATTGTCAAATAGACGGAACAATTTAGCTGAGATACTACCCTCACACGGGCGGCACGGTGGTGCAGTGGTCAGCACTGTCGCCTCACAGCAAGAAGGTTCCAGGTTCGAGTCCCGGCTCCAGCACAGCAACTTTCTGTGTGAGTCTGCATGTTCTCCCTGTTCCTGTGTGGGTTCTCGCTGGTACTCCAGCTTCCTCCCACAGTCCAAAGACATCAAGAGGGGACGAGGCTGATTGATACTCTAAATTGACTGTAGGTGTGACTGTGAGTGTGAATGGTTGTCTGTCTCTATGTGTTGGTCCTGTGATGGACTGGTGAGCCGTCCAGGGTGAACCCCGCCTCTCACCTTAAGGCTGCTGGGATAGGCTCCAGCCCCCCACGTGACCCTTAAAAGGATAAGCGGTAGAAAATGGATGGATGGATGGAATCTTAGCTTTCTAATTACACGTCATGATTAGTGAATTAAAGATTACAGTTTAACACTGTCCTTTAATAGCCAGATGGCCCACTGGTCGGAAAGAGAATCAAATTCCCATCAGACATAAACGACTTGAAGTGTAACAGTGTATGAACGTTGATTTTGAGGCATTTGGTCCTCTCATCTAATAAAGGATGCGGACGGCGTCTCTTTTGAGAGACAAAATATTCAGCAAAGGAGCTTTTAGTTCTTTTAACTGCGGTGCACGTTTGCCTCCATACGGTAATGTGTCGGCCCCTGCTGATCTCAGCTCTGTTACACATGGTGGATAACACACACACACACACACACACACACACAGAGTAATTTCCATGCAGCTGTTATATAATGCCACTGCAAGTGGAAAGCAAGGTTAAGCTTAGATTGGAAGTTCAGGAAATAGGAGCTTTTAATACCTGCCAACCAGTCATGTCTGCTGAAGTGGAATGGATGAGAATGTCTTATACAACATAATGATCTGCTGTCAGAATTATTGCTTTTCTTTTGGTATCCACTGTTTTTTCTTTTTTTGCTACACCCCTCTTACATGCACTCTCCTTCACCTGAAGCAACTCAAATCGACGCCTCTCTCCCTTCATCTCTTTATGTGATTTTGTTGGTTGTTTTTTCTCTCCTGCTCGGTGAGAGAGAAATGAGATGAAAGCACGGGAGTGGAAGGCGTGAGCAAAGACAAGCCGAGTGACACGAGAGTCGAGGACTGGAGAGGATCGTTGTACAGACTCTAACGGGTCTGATGTTTCAGATGAATCGGTATCCTTGGTAACTGCATGGGCCTCATTTGTAAAGCCGACTACGAGATGGTATTAGGAAAGCTCCGCACAGCCGACCAGCGTGGCTGCTCAGGAGGAATACAGCCAGGGAGAGAGAGCCAGAGCCAGCTGATTTAGATACCCTGGCAGGGAAAAACATACACCTCATTAGAGTGGATGCCCCACTACATTGTTTATAGAAGTCCATTAAAAATGAGATGGTATTCATGAAGCGAGCTTACTGGGACCAGCTGTGATGGACAGGCTGTGTTAGTGAGCTCAAATCTCTAAGTTCAGAGAGGCAAATTATCTTTTCACTGCTAATAGCTGCAGTGCCACTTATCATTACATCCACACACACCACGAGGACCAGTCCGTCTCTTTGCGGGCTGAGTCTAATCTGCTATCACGGATTTTCAGAGGCTGAGTGATGACGTGGGCGTCTGTGGATCTGTAGAGCGAGTCAGAGCCGACCTGTGCCAGACATCCATCCAGGCTCTTCACTTTTAACAACAAGCAAGAAAAGGCGTGCAGGAAGATCGGTTTTGTGAATGTGTTGAGCCACGCTGCTACATGCATGTGTCCTCCCACATAATTTCAGCCAGATGATGTCCTCAATGCGTGCCAGCTCTGAAATGCAACAACAGCGTTTGTGTGTTTTATGGACTCATTGGTTGATTTGAAATTAAACTGAGGTAACTGCTCAATATTCAGCTTTTAAGTTTTATTCACTGAACACCTACAGACATAATGTAACACACACACACACACACATATGATTCTTCTTTGGTGTTCACTCTCTGGCATAAATTCTATGTATCTGACTTTGATTATTCAAGTAGCATAATTAGCACCCCCTTAGCACAAGCAACTACAGAACAAAGGCATTCAAATCCCTAAAGGGTCAGTTCAACCTAATTATGAAAAAAAAAAAAAACAGTGTCCCAGTAACAGATGTTTTTGCTTATAATAAGTAAAATATCCATCCAGAGCAGTAAGCTACATTCACTTCTTGAGTTAAGGTGGTAATGTCTAAAAAATGAGCCACTGCCATGCTACGTGAGAAGTGGTTCTATCTTGTACCAAGTGTGATGATATTAGTTCTAGCATAAATTAGACAAATATACCTGAAAAGACTTTGGTTTCACAGTTTGACATTTTAGGAAATATAATTACAATCTTGACAAAAGTGAGATGACGCATTTCTTACAGCTGAAAATAAAGCTAAGCTAAGAGCCGGTGCTAGCTAGACGGTGGGAGGAAGCCGGAGTGCCCAGGGAGAACCCACGCAGGCACAGGAAGAACATGCAGACTACACAGAAAGATCGCAAGCCGGGACTCGAACCCAGAACCTTCTTGCTGTGAGGCGACAGTGCTGACCACTGCACCACCGTGCCACTGCCCCTTTAAACCAGTGATGAAATTTTGTCATCAGACAGTGTACATGAGTTTTTGTGAGAATCTCGACATACAGGGCAATTTGTTGAGACGGAGCTTGATAGCATGACACAACGCTGCAACAGCACGTGCGGTAGTAAACCAAAACGAACAGCGACTTCCCTCCCATCGCTCTTGTCACACACACACACACACACAAACACACACACACACGCACGCACGCACGCAATGCTAAAGACTAAAGTACTCAAGAACATCTGCAACCTGGTAGCAGCCTTTAGCTTTCGAATCCAACAGGTGCACAACTGCTGCAGTGCAGATCAGCCTGTTTCTCTGAGGCAGAAATCACATCTTCGTCTTCACAGTAGCGCAAATCAAAACTGTTGTGCAAAGCTCAAATAAAACGGCAACAAAAATAGGTTTGGGTTCTGAACTCTGTCCTTCTCAGGGTGCCGAACAATTCCTGTGAAATCAATCGGTCGCCCCTGCAAACGTGGATTACTGAGTTGATTAGATGAAGGAAATATCTCGTCAATTTGAGCAGATCTGGGTCACGCCATTCTTTCAGTCACTGTGCTTTGTGTTTTTCTGCTCTCCTCTCATATTTTCTCTCTTGACATGTTTTCCCCTGTGCTGTCCAGCAACAGTGATGTATCATTTGAAACTCACATTAACCTTATGAACTTGGCCACAATCAGCGACTTAATGTTTGAAAGGTTTCTTATGACCCAATAAGCATCATTTTTCTTCCCCCGCAGTAAATTTAAATAATTAAAATCTGTCTGGGGGTTCTTAAGGAGCTCTTGTAGATTGGGCCGCAGCCTACGCCGGCCCGTGCATTCATCTACGCCTGCCTTGCGTCACCTTGCTCGCCTTTCAGCCAAGAGAGAGGGGGACACGTGATTCATTTGAACTTTAATCTAAAGAGAGAAAATTATTGACCCGGTCGAAGTTCTATTGTGAAGAGATGAGAATTATATTCCATCATTAAAAGTACATAAGAATGATCTCCCAAAGCAAGAAAACAGCTACAGGGGGTGACCATTGACAGAATGTACCTTCCTTAATTAACCAGCCAGCGGAGTAGACTTGAAGCAAACAGCAGGATAAGCTTCACTCTCAGACAGATGCTGAGAGAAGGTACACTCTGGGGCGGGAAATAGTTGCCAGTCATGTGAAACTATCTTTGTGTTCGGGGAGAAGCCAGACAGAAGCAGGTGAGCCAGATAAACACAGTGTGCTTGAAGATCCATCAGGAAAAGCAAATGACAAAGACAAGACAATTTCCCAAATGGAAAGGAATGAGCACAGGTTGTCACTCCTGGGGGAAGATCCGGACACTGGTCGCAGCTTCATCTGCACTCCCAGTTTAGTGAACTCAAACAGAGTGCCGAATATCGATCGGAACACTTTGACTGGGAACAGTCGAGTCAATAGCTCACCAGAGCGCTTGAGATCAAGAGAATGGATTCCACTTGTACCTTTGCAACCCATTTTGACAATAAAAGGAGAGCAGGTGGAGCAGCAGGTTGAAACGCTTTGAGTGTTCCAAACTGCCAGCTTACAAGAACATTTCTGTGTTGGTTAATAAAGATTTAATTGGTTTAAAAGGTCATTAAGTTCCCCTGCAGAAGAAAATCAAATCTTAAGAAGTGGGTAGAATGCTTTTTAATCCTGAAACATAAAAGGATAATAGGGTTTATAGCTAGGGCAACTGTGCCTAAAAACAATGCCATAAAAAAGATCAAATGGAGTGTAATATGTATTAAGAATGGATAGAAGCATTAAAATGACAAAGATGTGAGTAAACAACTAAGCATTGGAAATGAAAGCCCTCGTCACTTCCTGATGTTCACATATCTACATCAGCAGTCAGCTGTTACGTTGGCAATTCAATCAAAACAAGCGGGGAAACAATCGAATTCCAAGTTCCCTGGATGAATAACAGTGCTGCATGTTGTTGTGCCACCAGTATGGCGAGTAAACAATACCACGTACTCAATGCGTATCACAGCTCAGGGAGCAGCTGTGTGTCAAGGTGTGTAAACAGAGCTGATGTGGATAACAAGCTTCATATTATCTTGCACGTAAGAGCAGAGATCAAAAGGATGCAAAGATCAAGACTCGTACGCATTTTTTTTTTTTTTTTTTTTTACTAATTAAGACCTTTCTGTGACTTTGATGGCTCCACACTGTCTGTACAGGTGAGGAATGTAAACGACTCGAGGGGGAGGAGGTCACCTCAACCAATCACATTGTACAAAAAAAAAAAAAAAAATGCAGTCGATCATTATGGAAAATGGATCTGCGTGATCCTGCTGAGAAACGGCACCCAAAAACATGAAATCCAAACGTCAAAATTCACACTGATGACGACGCGTGCGGTGTGAGATGAAATAAACCCTTCATCAAGCTCAGTCCGTCTGACCTGAGCCAGTTAATTAGTGAAGCAAAAGTCCTTCAGCCTTAACCCTTAGTTATTTTAACAAAACCTCTCCTGAATGATGATGAGCCGTTTTCTACTTCCATAGCTTATTTTTTTTACGGGTTTTTCAAGAAGGCAGTACACAGAACTACCAAAATAACTACAATATTTTTGTGATATGAAAAAAATAAATCTGTATTTTCTTCTCTTTAAGTCCACATTGGGTCCACACCTCACCTGCACATGCGATTTCTTTTTCTTCTGACGTTTCTTAACTTGCTTCTTTTTTTCTTTTTTTTTAAACAAAGTGCAAATAAATCAACTAAATTACTAAAACCAAACTGTATTATTGTGTCTTAAATCACGTGTGAAGAATAAAAACCGGCTCTTTTATCACTAAATGAATTTAGTAGTGAACGGCAATGCTGAACCCCCAAAAAAAAGAAAAAAAGAAGCCAAATGTAAAATCTTGAAAAAAAAACATTTTAGCCTTAACAGGAAAGCAGATTCCTCACAATTACAACAGATTTCTATTTCCTCAAATTCCCCTCAGTGTGTTTGTGCCGGTTTTGGATCAAGCAACCGAAGTGAATATTAAAATTTATAAGCTTCCCAGATGTAATCGGCTTTATTTCAACGTGAAAGGGAATCCCACGTATTTTCAGTACTTTTGTGTGTTTTGCCAGCGTATTGATTCGTTATCAACACTGAAGGTACTTGACAGTCTTTTTTCAGTGCACAGTCCACTCATGTCAGTGCTCTGGAAAATCCCTGCTGAGATTAGTGCATGTTCACTGAGTGTGAATCAACACAGTCAGGACCGGGATAACACACAACACATAAAAGGCTTCTAATCTCCACTCTTACATAAGACAGCAATTAGAAACTCAATTAAGCTTCAAACTGACAAACCACTTTACTTTTATCTCCAAGTGCTTAAAAAACTCCTGTGGCGTTTTTTTTTTTTTTTGGACCGCCACCGCAGCGTGGATTCACCACTGTTTCAGGTGCTGCAGTAACCATGGCGATGACAGGACACATACCTGATGCCCTTTCATTCTCTGGAAGTGGCCGATGATGTCACTGATGGTGTACACTCTCACATGGCCCATGTGGAGTCGTCCGGATGGGTATGGAAACATTGAGAGGACGTAAAATTTCTTCCTGGTGTCACCCTGGGAAAACAACATGTACACAGCCGTTCGGGAATGTCATGAGCTGGGAAGGAGATCGGTGAAAATCGATTCCCCGGGTTTTAATCCCGAGAGTCTACAATTACAGTGTAGGAGTTCTGTTCTCCATAATTAGTCTGGCTCATGAGTGAGTCTTGTAGAAAAGATAGTGCATTAACCCGCGTAGGTCGGGACAGGAATAATGACTCTTCACATTCAGAGCCGGAGCACGGTCTGCTGCTGCGCTACTGTATGAGCCTCTACCAAATTCTGATTGCAGTGACAGTCTGACCGCTGATTATGGATGGTTTACAGTCACCACACTGTTACCACGGCAACAAAGCAAGTAGCGAGTAAATCCAGCTATATGTGATTACAGGAAACCCGAGTCATGAATTTTTCAATAAATTAATTAGGACCGGCGCTGTCACGAACGCACTTAATCACTGTCAGCCACACCGTCAGACCATTAGGATATATGATCAGCCAGTAATAGCCGAGGATCATTTGGACGGATGATTAATACCCTACTAATCCATTGATTTAAAGGTGTTTCTGATGTACGCATATACAGATTGGTCCATACGCGTGATGTCTTGAGTATTTTTTCCACATGTGTTGGAGTGCACTGCTCCAGCTCTGGTTAAATATTCCAATACAAAGGTAAAAGCTGAGTTTTTCAACAGTAATTCCAGCTGTTTTTTATGGAGCGATACAAGAGCGAGTCTAAAAAAAAAACAAATAATGCAGTATGATCAAACATCCGGGTCCCTTGCAACAAAGTCAATGGATATTTTTTTTTAATGGTTAAATAAATGAAAAACAATCTGTAGTTCACACTGGTTTTAGTTGTTTTTTTGTTTTCCTGGAGCATAAAATACATCTGTCAGCGCCGTGTTTCTGAGTGTCTGAGGTTTTAAGTTTGCTCCTCTGCTCTTTGGCAATTATCCAAGATCAAATCTACAAATCTCTTTGGCCTCTGGTCGAGCTACAAAGAAACATAACCCCTCTGGTTCGGCGCCACCATGAGCAGCCGGGGACAGGTTGGTTTATCTGAATGCTCCAGCTGGTCACATTTGTTCCCGGGAGCACCAAACCAAAAAGGTTGTAGTTCATTTCTAGCTCAAAGTTAAAAGTCTTTATGGATTTCGGAGCTCATGGCTGGATAAAGAAGATGTGGATTATACCAACTATGCACTTGAGAGTTTATAAATAGACATTTCTGGACAGTTTTGCTGTTGTTAGCCATCAGTCTCCCTTAGCTTCAAGCTAAATATACATGTCTGGTTCTCTCTGCATTCGGGACTCACAAAGAAGTGAAGTGAAAAACTCTTGTGTACTCAAAAGGCAAAATGCATACTTGGGTGGAGCGCTGCTTTATGTTGAGGACAAACTTGCAAATGACCACAATAAGGGCTCACAGAGGCTTCTGGATCAAGGATGGGATGACGTCATCCACATGACCAGACCAGGCGCTCATATACGTCACATGTCAGAATCATTCGCCACCCACCAAGCTAAAGACGTGCATGAGGAGAAACGCCGCCACCTTACCTGCTCCAGTGCATCCTTGCGCCACTGGGCCATGATCTTCGGCTGCCACCATTCTTCCATCCTGCGCCGGGTCTCTGGCCGGTACTCTTTCTCCCACACTCCTGTCTCACTGAACAGGGTTCGGGTGCTGGTGGGAAGGAGGCGGGGGAGGGGGTTCCGGAGGGTAGACCAGGCCACACCCAGAGGATGCAAAGCCAGCCTTCTCACAGACACCTGCATGGTTCTGTCACCAGAAACAGAAGGGACGGCAGAGCCGTGAGATCAGAGGACTTCTGGGATCAGTAATAATTAGTAGACAATCAGAAAACAGCACTTGTTATCGATGACTTTCATTTTCTACAATGAAAAGTTCAAATGTTTGCTCTGTAGACATCTATCACGTTTGGCCTTGTTTTTGATTTTCTGGCTTTTCGTGGAACCAAATAAAACAATATTTGTCTGATTATTCAGTAAATGTCCTCAATCATTGCCAATCATCATCTTTTTAAAGTCATCCAACCTGTAAACAAATGACTGGATTATAAAGAAAAAAAAGCGGGTTTCAAGAAGCCTCAGAGAATCTTCAATCAAGTGCATCTTATGTAATCTCTCTTGCACACGCGGGGTTTATTCTAGTCCACGAGGTAGACACAGATAAGAGCGTCTCATCAGGAGATGATCTGATTCGTTTGGCGTCCCTGCATACAGCAGCGTCCACAGCATCATGTCCACCAGGCAGAGAGTGACTGATAGCTCGGCTGGGCAGCTCTCCCTGTCATTTTTCCCACCACTTCTGTTTCACAGTCTGTGCACGCCGCCTCTCCTCATGCAACAGCACGATTTGACGAAATAACAGGTCTATTCAGCGTGATGTGATTAAGCTTTGCAGCTCTGGACAGGCTGTTCTTATCAGACCGCCTGATCACGATGTGGGATTGAAAATATCAGGTCATCCTCAGGAGGCCAGATCACCTCTACATGTCTCTAAGCTTTGTTATTCCCTTCAGAAGAGCTGAGGGGGAAATAAATGATGGACTGAGCCGAAGCAGGAATCCCCACATCAGGTTTACTGTGTATTGTGTAATAAATGAAAGAGGTAACCGGTTGAATCGTTCCCAACTAAAAATAGATATTTTCTTGCCATCAAAAAGCGTTCATTTTTCTCTGCAGCAGGACCTGATTTTCTCATGGCTTACGGGTCATGCAGTCGACCAAAGAGAAGGAATGGTCTGACCTAAATATGTTGTCCATTTAACACGTGCATGTAAGTGCACGCCATCGAAAAGACACCCTGACATCTCTGCCCGGAGAGAATTTTCACTGCAGCGACACCTTTGGCACCTTGTGGTTGAGGAAGACTTCAATGAGCGCACAAGTCCTCCAAAAAGAATTTCCAGCCCCTGGAATTCAGGGGCCCACAATTAAAGCTACACACAGTGATGAGGGGGCACACACACACACACACACACACACACACACACACACACACACACACACACACACACACACACACCCTGTGTCACCAGGTGGCAGAACGACTGATCTTCCTCAGCTATACATCACCCCTCCACCAAATTCGGTGCAAATCATCGAGTTACATTAAACTAGAAACAAGGCATGCAGGGAGTGACATCATCTGGATTTTTTTTTTTTTTTTTTTAAATGTGCCGCTTATAAACCACAAGACTTGTTCAAGACTCTGACCAGCCTGAAGGATTTACACTGACCAGGCCGAGTTCAATCCTTCACACGGCAGCAGCCGACACTTCCCGGTCCTTCAGGTGGAGGCCGAGAGGTCGAAGGAAAAAAAGTTTCTATGGTGACTGAACAGAACCTCCAGGGCTGTGTGACGGCGCAACAGCGGAGGAGACATTCACCTACGTGTCTTAAATCAAGGCTTTGTTTTTAAATTAAAACAGAATCTTTTCATTATTGACGAAAGTGTGCTTACAGATGAGTATCCAATTTATTGCTGCGGGATTTAGTGAAAAAGTAATATCATGACAATTATGGCGAGTTTTATGATGTCATAAACAAACGTATCAAGAGTCTCCTTCTTGGTTATTGAGACAAATTAAAACAAATCAGCAATAACGTGAATTCCTCATCTGAAACTTTAACCAGCATAAAAATGCAAAAACAGCCACAAACATCTTTGTGGTCATGTGACATTTTTACAGAGTTCATTAGAAAGCAATTACAACTTTTTTTTAAATAAGAGATATGACTTTATCAAAATATCTCAAATCTGTTCATAATATATGTATATTAGAAAAATCCTATTGAGTCACGAGAGGTTTCCCGCCTAGCGGGAGATGATGTGAACGCTCAAGTAAATCTGGTCGATATACTGATATTATATCAATACTTTGATGTCAGGGCTGGAGATAGTAATTATGACTGCAACTGGCAATTATCTTAAGCAAGTAACTTCTCAGATCCTTCTTTTGTTAATTAAATGCAACTTGAGGACCTTAAACAAATCGAAACAGCCTTTTCAAAGGAGTTCCCATTACAATTAGCACTTTATCATATTTCAACCATTAATAAATACTGAACCACAAAGACGAAGAACAAAAAAAAATCTTTTAAATATTTCTTTCAAGCCAACATGTCAAACATCTCTCTGTAGATTAGCGTTGTTGTTCGTCCCCTGGTGCGCTGGGAAGATGTGACTGGCAAATTGTGATTATCAAACTATGAACTGATTGGTGGAGGAAGTAATCAGCTAATAAATCAATATTAGAGAAAATCATTAGGTGGAGGACTAAAAGTGCCGTCTGATAGCGAATCTGCAAGCTCATTAAGAGATTTCTGGTGTCAGAGAGTCGGCTCATCAGTTTCTTTCGCTTCAAGCTGATTATTGGAAAGGTATTCATTCATTCCTGCTCCAGAAACACATTCGGACATTTATTCTGACACGTCACAGCACAAAATAGCAATTAGCGACTCATTTATTGAAGGAGAGAAGAAGAAGACGACGACGTCTTCCCTTTTAACTTACTTGTTGTCTTTCCGGTGCTCTCACTTCCGCGTTATGGTTGTGGTAATATCAAAACAAAAACCCACAATGTCAACTCTAAATAAAGCCTTTCAATACAGTAGAAATGACCTGTTTTAAGGCGCACGTCTCCGCCATGAGCGCCGCCATCTTGCTTTTGACTAAACTTTATGGACACGCAGCATGTTGACAAAAACAATGACGTAGCCGGGTCCCCCACAGACGATGACGCTCCCTCTCGTGTGTGTGTGTGTGTGTGTGTGTGTGTGTGTGTGTGTGTGTGTGTGTGTGTGTCTGTGTGTGTGTGTGTGTGTGTGTGTGTGTGTGTGTGTGAGATTACCCACACTTGCCCAAAAAATAATCAATTTGTGGGAGCAAGTTACATTTCATGGGCACAAATTGATCAAAGCATGACAAACTGTTGTATCATCTGGCCACAAAGTAGTGAACCCATAGGAGTGAGTTGTTTCTTTGCTACAGTTACTAACACTGGAAGAACATGCCATTTCTCAGAGCTGCAAATCAATTAATATTTGGAAGAACTTTTATCTCATAGCCCCAAAGTGATTAAATTGTGTTGACAAATTATATTATGTGGCCACTCTGGGGCTCCGTGCTCTAATTGTTAATCAAATACTGATTTTTTTTTCTCACAACTGTGTTCCAACTTCTAATCTAAGAAGATCTTCATGATGATGATTAAATAAGTTACCTGCCAGCTAGATTTCCAATGTTCTTTTCCAGTAGGTTTTTGTTCTTCTTGGCATGAGTATCAGTGTAATAAAAACCGTTCAGTCTTTTGGTTACCAAAAGAGACAGCAGGAAGAAATTGTATCGTAATGTCATCGATCAGCTTTGTTGGTGGGAGAGGTCTTACGGAGGAGATAGCTGCTGTCTTGTTTGAAGATTCTCCTGACTCAAATGTTTTATTAATGGCTCATCAATAATCTTTAAAGCATCAATGAATAATCTAATCCCACTATTTCACTTTGCATCAAGGATTTTCATCAGAATAGGAGATGATTACAAATGAATAGTTGTTGTTCTTTACAATTCTATCTTCTGGGATCAGTTTAAGGTTATTATTTTTTGAGATTTACAAAACTATGAAGTGGAATCATAATCCAACATAAACAATGACATGGTGACATGAAACTCCTTCATTTGAATGTCACCCTACTTCCTCAGGAGAGTTTCTGTTTTATGATTTCTGAGAGCAGCACCATTTCTTTGATGCCAACTGCCAGTTTAGAGGGATTGTTGTCTGAGAGAGCTGCTCATCTCTCTGTCCTCTCCATCACAGTGTAGAGGAGGAGGAGGCGGAGGAGGAGGAGGCGGCAGGGGCGTCTGATCACAGATTCTCTCCTTGTGGCTCTCACCTTTGATCTGGCGTGCAGAAGGAGGCAGCATAGAAGGAGGGAGGAGGTCTGGTGAGGAAAGACAGAAAGGAGGGTGGAGAATCATTAGCAGAGTCTCCGGCTGACGTCAGGGAGAGAGAGATAAACCTGCGGCTCAACTCCGGCCTGCCGTCGTACATCAGAGACAAGTGGGCGCCTCCGCCCAGGGCACAACAGGATGTAACTGGAGAGGAGAAATGAGAGGAAATGGGGTTTTTGACAGAGCTGAGACTAAAGATCTGCCAGCAGTCAGATACAAGATACTTGCCTTGCAGTGTTTGATGGAAGACTGCAGGTGGTCTTCATCATGTTTCAAATTGCAGACAAATTTGCATAATATATTCCCTCAGCTGTTTAGATGGTCCACTCTAAACGCACTAATCTGTAGCACATTATGTAAACCCTGCATGTTCAGCTCATGAGAGATGAACCAGGTGTGTGAGCAGCAGAGGAGGTTAGCTGGAAGGTCACCTGTCCTGGTCAACCTGCGCTGAAGAGCTTTCATATTTAGACTCAGTTTAAGTTTATCTTCACTAAAACGGACGCACCTTTCACTTACTACTGATGTTTCTGTGTGTTGTGGATTTGCAATTTAAAGGAGGGCTAAGTTTAATTTTTTTTAAAAAATAAGGCATTACATTGTATGCCTCTGCGATATGTGCCTTTCACAGCAACCTTGACCTTTGACCCTTGACCACAAAAATCCATTCAGTTCCTTTTGGGCAAGTGTGATGAAATTCTGTTAAGGCATTCCAGAAATGTCATGTCTGCAAAAAAGACACTGATGGGTGGGTTACAAGGCAAAAACATAATGCCTCATATAAAAACATCATCCTTGTTCAGGTTTTAAAAGAAGGATTCAAATCTTTGGGGATTACGGTCTCATTTCTCATCTGGATCGGACCAAAATCTGCCTTTAATCACCTCTCAATTACATTGATTATCATAATACATCATCTGCTTGATATAAAAAAAAAAGAGAGAGAGTCTCAGCCGGTTGCTAGGAAACCGCATGGTGACAACCAGTCAAAGAAATAACCAGGCGCATTTTCACTCTGTAAAACTTCTGCACGTTTGTCTGCATCTGTTGCAATCAGTTAAGAAAAAAATAAAATCATGACTGGCGCATGGAAGCAGACGTGTGTGAGGTCACCTGGGGGTTCAGACTTCACATAGGACATGATTCAGGGGGCTGGAAGATGGATGAGAAAGCAAAAGTTCAGGTCATGAACGATAAGATACAGAATTGCTTAAATGCCATTGAAATGTGGGTTCACAAGGTCAATAGTTTGAAAATAATGGCTGTGTGACAATGCGACAAATTGGGAAAAATGAGGACTACAACAGACCAGGAGCAGATGGAGGCTCCATGTTGTCAGGGGATGTTTGAGGTAGAAAAAACAGTTTATTGCTGAGATTTGATGGCAGAACAACTCACTGAAATCAAACGTGGATTCATTTCAGTCAAAAGTCAAAAGCTTTGTCTCCCAGTTTCACTTCTTTATCTTTTACTCTAATTAAAAACAGCATGGCATTTTTCCTCGATTTAATGGCAGCATCTTTTAATCAGTTATTTTTAGTTGTATTCAACTTTTTTTCTACATTGCCTTTAAGTCGCACGCAGACCCTCTGTTGTTTTTCAAACAAATCCCTTTTGAAAGCAACCAATCATCCTCCGTTTCTGCCCACATCCGCTGCTCCATCCCCACCATGACAAACAACCAATGGTAATCACCACCTTTCTCCCCTTTTTTCAGAGGACGATTGCATTTCACTAGCAGAGAACCAGATGACAAATGGCCACGCAGAGCTGCCGGAGCAGCAGAGTGTTAGCTAGAAAGCAAATGAGGGTGAGTTGAGGGGGGGTGGACTTGTCTTCACCTGTCCAAGGTGACCTTTCGTGGACTGGTGTGTGATTCACAATCCACATCTGCTTCAATGAGAGATGGGTGGGTGTTGGAGTGGTGCCACACCGAAGCAATCTTGCACCATCTGAGCTCCAGTGAGGAGAAGGCTGATGTGGTCTTTGCGAACCTTGGACCATCTGATAAGTGTGATGTGTTTTCCAGGGCCTATTTCATGTTGACAGCCCCATATGTCCTTCACTTATCTGTTCTCATGGAAGTAGAAAGGAGTTCAGATGTGTGGCAGCTCCACTGATCTCTCGTTCTCATGTTCCTGCTCCGCTGTGTGGCTTTCACTCATTTGGGATGAAAAATGCAGCAACAGACAGGCTGTTCTACTACACCACACATGTGTTATGTCTTCTCTCGGGCTCCCCATCCAATTTGCCTGATTTCAGAGCAGCTCCACGGCCATTAACGTTGCTAATTAACGTTCAGCTCCTCAGTCCTGCAGATCCCTCCACAGTCTTCTGAATGCACTCAAGACTGGAGCTCAGGCAGCATCCTGATGAAGACACCAATATATTAACAATATATTAAATCTAGTCTTGTTCCATCTGCAGTATCAACGGGATTTCTCCTCATGTGTATGAGCATTTTTATCACTCCTGAGAGGTGAACTGCAAGAATAATCAAACACATTACCAAAAAAAAAAAAAAGACATCTTGTTATCAGTGGAAGAAATCTGTCTTTGACTTAAGTGATCTGATCTAGGGCAGCACGGTGGTGCGGTGGTAAGGGCTGTCACCTCACAGAAAGAAGGTTCTGGGTTTGAATCCCACCTCTGGGATGCACAGGATCTTTCTGTGTGAGTCTGCATGTTCTCCCTGTTCCTGTGTGGGTTCTCTCTGGTACTCCAGCTTCCTCCCACAGTCCAAAGACATCAAGAGAGGACGAGGCTGATTGATACTCTAAATTGACTGTAGGTGTGACTGTGAGTGTGAATGGTTGTCTGTCTCTATGTGTTGGTCCTGAGATGGACTGGTGACCTGTCCAGGGTGAACCCTGCCTCGAAGGCTGCTGGGATAGGCTCCAGCCCCCCGCGACCCTTAACAGGATAAGCGGGAGAAAATGGATGGATGGATGGATGGATGGATGGATGGATGGATGATGGTTCTGATCTATGCCACAATTACTGTACACATTTCTATGACAGGGCACAGTAAATCAACTACTGAAAGAGATAAATGGGTGGGCATGGAGTAGTGAAGGGGCGGCATGGCTCAGAGGTAGCGTGTCTTTGTTGCAACCAAAGGGTTGCTGGTTCGATCCTCACTTCCCCAGTGACCATGTCCAAGTATCCTTGAGCAAGATACTGAACCCCTAATTGCTCCTGATGGCCCTGCAACAGACTGCCGACCCGTCCAGGGTGAACCCCACCTCTCACCCAATGTCAGCTGGGATAGACTCCACCCCCCTACCCTTGATGGATAAGCAGTATAGGAAACAGATGTATGGATAGATGGATGGATGCAGTAGTGATGTAAGTAATAAATTGGAGATCAAAGTCACAGCACAGAGATCACAGTGAGAGCACTGAGATCAAAGTCAGGCAATGGGTACTTGCACATGTACTCTTGTAACAGAGACGCGATAACACTGGCATGTTATCAGTATCGGCAGATATTAGTCGCTTTCAATACATCAGCAGGCTTTCAATCTGATTTGCAAACTGCTGGCCTGGTTTTGCTCAAGTATCTTTTTCTTTACTCATCACCTAGAAACAATTGAGTTGATTTTATGATGCATGAGCTTTTCCAAATGTTTTGGAAATCAAGAAAAATGTACTTTTCCATTTTTACCATATTAAATGTGTGTGTACAGAATGTGTATATAAGCATATAAGCGTCATCAAACATCAGCTATCAGGCAACTCAGCTGTAAATAATGGAAATGGTGGATCTCTGCGCAAAAAATACTTGTGCCTCCCTGAATAAAAACCATATATATTGCAGATTTATTGCTGTGCATTTTCTGAATAAATTCCATATTTATTGAAGGAGAATGTTACCATCCCATCAAGCACATTTGTGAGACCTTCCTTGTGTTTTACTCTGCCATGCTGTTATACTTCCGAGCTAATTATTAGTTACCATTTACCATTCCGATTGAAGTTTTCTTATATCCAAGAGCATAAAATGTGACGCATATTAATGGATTCAACTTCTCAGAAGTCGTTACATTTAAGTTCCACAACGACCAACAACATTTAACCGCTGCTTACACTTTAGTAATGTGCCAGTCTGAGAGATGCGCACAACAGTTGTGTTACTCAAATCAAGACTCTGGCTTTGCGCAATGTGATCTGACGTGGTTGCTGGAGTTGGTGAAGGTTTGGTCTCCTTGTGAATGTGTGAATCTGGCAGGTTTATGAATCTCCCGATGCGTGGTGAGTAGGTTTAGAGAACTTCCTCCTCTGACAAGCACAAACATGGAGGGAAAATTGAATTGGAACTTTGCTCCACGACGTTATGAATATTTATGGATGCTCTGATCTTAGTCTTGACACTGACACCAACATGAAATAATAATGATGCTGTACTTTGATTAATATCCTCCTCCACCACACAAGACAGTATAGTTCCTCATCGGTGGACACCACAGCCTCCGGGGAGCCCACCGTTTAGTTGCCGTGGTGACAAGTCCTGGCAGTGATTGGGGATGTGTGAGGTCTACTGGATATAAAATTGGGGGTTTACCCGGTTAGATGTGAAAAAAGGGAGCCTGAAGATTATTTGTGTAAAGTTGCTAAGACCAACCCCCTCCATCTTCAGCCTGTAATCAACCCACTGGCCTGTGAGCCGGTGGTTCAGACTAATGATGCCTGATCCGGTCAGCCTGAAGCCAATAACACGTCCTCATTTTAGTTTCCTGCAAAAAGAGCTTCACTTTCAGACAATTAATCTTTTACACATTTTCCTTTGGCACAAGAGAATTTTATCTTAGTCCCATTTGTATTTTTTGTCACCAAGGCAATTTACATTTTTATAGCATAATTAATGAACAAGAAAGACATTTACATTTCCTCGCTCTGCTTTAGTTACCTTATCTGATGTGGAAGGGGCAGCACTGGTGTGTATCTGACGAGTAAACACGATTGCTTTAGGCCAAAAAAAAGAAGAAAAAAAAAGAAAAGAGGTTGAGTATTGTCAACAGGGGACAGGAGGACGAGGGCTTTCAGGTGCAAATGGGGGCTGAGGTGTCTTTCACTTGAGCTGGCCCTCAAATCAAATACATAAAGGCAGATCCTCCAGAGCCAATTGTACCATATAAACAGCAGTGGAGAGAAAAAAAAGTGTTGCTCATGCCGGCAATGATGAAAGAGAATAATCAATCTCTACCTCTCCACCTTTAAAACATCATACTCTGCCAACAGCGTATTATCTGTTCTGTCAGATGGTGAAGCGGGGAATGATTTCTTCATCACCCTTTAAACGCAGCGTACCAAAGACAAGATGGAAGGACAATTAAGTGATTGACGAATGGGGATGACGTCTGTTTTCTAAGAAGAATGGAGAACCTCTTCAGGGGGCGGATGCAATAAGACCAACGTGTGTTGAAATTACAGGAATATAATGGCGCCGCTATCGTCGTAATGCTTCTTTTTATGTCTTTAAAACAATAAGTTGATTTGAATGTCTGACGCATGTTGGATTGTAATATACTGTAAGGCAAACCTCACTGCCTCCTGCCCAAAATTTCTCACACTGCTATGGAAGAGAAATGGATTTGCCTTCACCTGGACATGTTTAAATAGGCCAAATTATGATTAATGCAAGTTTTTTTTTTTTTTAAACGATGTGACGCAGATTTATATTTTTTTCCTCTGGCTAAGTTGTATAAATATGATATCCAGGAAACACGGTAGACCTTGTGCGTGCTGCGAGTATAAAACCGCCACTAAACTTACTTGAGAACTTTTTATTCGAGTCTACAACTGCATCCAGAACTGCAATTGTAATCAGATTTGCTGTTTTTGGAATGAAGCTGCATCCATGTGTCCTCTGCAGGAGCAGCCAGATGATACACAGCGTATACAAAAGCCTCCACTGCTCCAGCGAGGTGGGGGGATGGGGTGACATGTTTGTCTGTCTGCTCCTGAGTGAACAATATGGACAACAGCAGAACAGATGAACAAACAACCAGGGATCGGGCCTGTTGATGTTTGGAGAGACGTTTCCATCTAAACAGGAAGGCAGTGAGAGGTTTTGTTGGTTTTTGTTTTTTATCAAATGGAAGCTTATGTTTCCAGTTGATTGTGATATTAAATCAAGCACATTCTTTATAATTGAATGAGGCTAATCAGCTGGATCTGCTTTAATTGGCAACCAGCGGAAAGACAAACTCAGCAATCAGACATTAACCAGGGATATGAAGGAACAATTAGGGGTGTTTCGATTTTAACCCTGTCACTGCTGCATTTGGGTTCATACTTAATGGGAGTTGAAGAGCTTTATAGTCTGTAGTCATGTAATTAGTTGATTTTATGACTGAATGATGTTCTACTGGCCTTCCCTACCAGTCTACCAGATAACTCATCTCCTGTGCCCCTTAAATACTTTAGAAAAATGTACAAATGTGTAAGCTCTTAAATATCAGCTGCTGAAAAAGAATAGAATAGAAAATATTTAGAGCAAAAATAATAAACATTTGTTCATGTAAAGGCCATATCAGGAACTTTAGCAGAAACATAGGTTCACTCTCAGAATATTTAACTCTGTAAACCTGACACGTCAGAGGTAGAGTGGCCGCCTCGCAAGCGAAGGGTTGCTGGTTCGAACCTCACTCCCCACGGTGACCATGTCCAAGTACCCTTGGGCAACATACTGAACCCCTAATTGCTTCTGATGGCCCTGCGACGGACTGGTGACCCGTCCAGGGTGAACCCCGCCCCCGCGACCCTTAACCGATAAGCGGTATAGAAAATGGATGGATGAATTTGACGGCTCTTAACCAGCAACAATGGTAAACAGCAGTGTGATTTTTGCGGTGTTTGAACAAGACGACGTTTAAAAATAGGAAATTGTGAGTAAATAATAATGATCATGATGATAAAATGGTCGCCAGTTCAGTCACATTTAGCGAGGGACACTTGACAGGTTCCGGAGGCTGTTTATTTCTACGTTTGGCCTCTTTTGTTGCCCGTCTAGTCTTCTTACATCCCGAAGAGACAAACAGTCCTGCTGATGGAAGGGGGGTTTTGTCTCCGGGGTCAGTTGAAGTGTCGAAAGTTATACTGGGTCGCATTGGACTTGTTGATTTGAGGATCTATTTTTGTGTGGACGAGCCTGTCCCTGCGCACTGGAGGCTCTCGCCTCACCGCTGCTCCCTCCGTGAGGGGCCAGAGGCGGAGAGAAGCTGATGAAGAAGGCAGCGCACACTTCTCACCGTCTTTCCTGTACTCTGAGTGCAGGGCACATTTGGAGAGCAAGTCATCAGGAAAATATCCAAAGGGAGGGGGATGCGCGCATTTGACAGGCATTGGACGTTTCCATTTACACCAGTCGGGCAGGGTACTGAATCTCTCCACCGGGAGCTGCGTTGTTAAAAACCACCGGCGACCGGCATCCTCCAGCACTGCCTCCCTCTTCCTTCGCCTGCGGATCGCCACAGCACCATGCGAGCTGGAGAGACGCGCCCTGTGCCATGCTGAACAACTGTCCGACCCTCCTGCTGGCTCTGACCGCGGTGGCCGGACTTCTGCAGCGATGCCAGGGCTGGAGCGACGAGGACCTGCTCCTGCCGCCCATCAACTCCTCCAACAGGTTCCTTGCCAACCTGGAGGTGGACGTGCGTTTCTCCAAGAGGTCGGTGGAGGACAGCGAAGCCTCGTCCGACGCCTCATCCCTCCAGTCGCTGTCCCAGTGCAACGTGAGCGTCCAGAGGCTGCTGCCCACCTCGCTAGTGGCCCGCTGGGACAGCAGCTTCGGATTCCAGTGTGATGTTCTCATCTACACCACCAACAACCACGGGAGGGCTTTCTTCTCCGCGTCCTTCAACCGGGCCATCTCGCCCGTCGTCATCGAGCACCTGGGGATCACCGGGGGGCAGCAGGAGTTGAGGTTGTGCGTGGGATGCGGGATGTCCCGTTACCGGAGGTTCGGCCACGGGAGGTCGAGGGGCCAGCAGAGCGGAGACCAGATCACTTTCTGCTGCGTGGATTTCAGCCTGGATGAGCTGAAGGGGGACAAAAGTTGGAGGTTGAACAGGAAGCCCATCGAGTCAACACTTGTGGCTTGTTTCATGACTCTGGTGATCATCGTGTGGAGTGTTGCTGCTCTCATATGGCCGGTGCCCATCATTGCAGGGTTCCTGCCCAACGGCATGGAGCAGAGGAGACCCAGATAACTGAGACCAGCTCCAACTAGCCTGTGCTGCCTAACAACTAGAATTGTAGCCATTCTACTGTTCACCTGAACGAGCTTTGGATGACCTTTGACCCCTAATAGACCTCATCAGACTGCCAAGGTATGAATGTACGACGGGTGACTCTAGCCAATATAATCTCTACTGGGACCAATGTGTTTTTGTATAAGCCTTCCTATAGACTAGATGATGTTCTCTTTAAACAGTGTTTGTAGTTTGAACCTTTCTAGAAAGTTTTGCCTTATCAACAACAAACTGAACTTTCAAGTGTGCAATCACATATAACCTACAATTGTTCAATGTCTTTTTCCAATACATTCTGAAATCTAGATGTTGTTTATGATTGACAAGCAGAAGGTTTCAATATTTATATTGTTAGATTTATAATGTCGAGTTCAACGTGATTATTTGTATGTTCCAGCACTATAAATGACAATAAAATTGATTATAGGCCATATTTCATTGGATTTTTTGGGATTAAACATGAATTGGTTTACAGGATCAAAGATTAAAGGATTTGAGTTAAAAGAAAAATCTGCTCTTTTAACTTGCAGCCATAAATCAGATTTGAATAAATATGCATGAAATATGCCTTAAAAAATAAGATGAGATTTAATAAATTCCGCATTTTGTAGCATAGCTGAAACTTTTGTTAAACCGTCATTTCAGTGATAAATCTTTCTTTTCTGAGCTGAATAATAAGTCCAGTAAGCCTATCAAGTAAAAGCACTACTCAAAAATGTCCCCTTTTCAGATTGCTAAATTATGGATGGATTATGGAACAGAATTATCTGCTTCAAAGCAGAAATTCAGGACAGATTTATCTCCAAAAAAAAAAAAAAGAAAGCCAAGAGACTGTCTCCCAGCATGTCGTTTGGAGCACAAAGAGGCTGATAAAAGTCTGACTTATCAGCAGATCAGTTGCTCTCCTGCTGAGCTGATTTGTTTGTGGTGATAACAAACTGAAAATCAACCACATTGTGAGCATTCAGGCATTCCTGCAGGCACCAATCAGCTGGTTTTCTATTGCCTTTTTGAATCTTTTTAATTGTAATTATTCAGATGGGTTCATTCCATTTCTGCAATGCAACCAATTATTTAGAGGGTTTTTTATTTTGAAATTTGCATATATATATATATATATATATATATATATACATACATACACATATATATACATACACACACACACACATATATATAAGCTTTATTGAGCATACAGCTGTCAGATGTGTATTGTTTTAAATAAACACTATTTACATTAAAAAAAACAAGGTTTCTCAAAGTATTGACAATAAGCATCAACAAATGCTACTTTGCTAAAGCTTATTAGGACAGCAGACAATAAGTCTTGATATAGTAAGTACAGTTATTCAGTAACAGTGTTTTTGATTGTCAGAACTTTAAAGGTAATTATATTAAATTAACACACACACACAAAGGCTGGAAAAAAAGATTTAGAAAATCGTGCTTCAAACCTGCATTGTTTTCAGGTGTTTCACCGTGTGACGTTAATGCGCACTCATGAACTCTTTACCAAACTAAACGCTGACTGGCCACGCCCTCATTACCTGTGGTAACACTCCCTCGCTGCGGGGAGACACACACACACATACACACACACACACACACATATACAGGAAGTGAAGGATTTCTGTCCCGACAACGGAATCTCACGTGAATAAGAAGAAACGGTTACTTATTTACTCTTTATTTTGCCCAAACGCCATGAAATCATGCGCAGAAATCCAGTGATTCCCTCCAGGATCGAAGTCTCCGAGCTCGTTTGTCGGACAACATGTCCTCCTTGTCAGGAGTCCCAGTCTCTCTCCGGATCCTCCTTCTGATTCACTTTGTCTTCACAGTGTCAGGTAAGTTAGAGCTCGACTAATAACCCGTGTAATGTGAAATGTTGCTGTTGGTTGTGTATTATTGAAGGATCTGACAGATTTACTCCTATAATTATGGGAGTAAATGAAGTAAACCCCATCAGACTATTATGATTATGAGTCTCGCTGTTTCTGAGGTGCTTTTATTCTGCTGTTTACTGCTAATATGATGAATAGTGTGAGTGTATTGATTAGTCCTGTCAGAGCAAGTGAGCAGCGGCCGGACCAGGATGAGGACAGAATATAAATCAGGGCCCTGAAATGTCACTATAAACGTTCATTTTTGTACATTTTCTTTATTTTTTTTCAAGTAAAAGTCATTCAGCCAGATTTATTTGGAAGATTACATCAGTTGTGCTGACTTTAGAAATGTAAATACAGAAAGTTAAAGAATGTGAGAAAATGGCTGTGCTTGCTCAGGAAAGGTGCTTGATCTGAAGGAATAAGTGTTTGAATAAAGGTTGGATTGAAAAAAAAGAGAGAGCCCGGCTGTTGTAATCAGATTGAGTTTATCGCTGAATGAGGGTGTGTGTACCTAATCTCTTATCATATTGGCATCCAGGGGTCCAGAAGCTGACTCTCACCCCCGAGCGAGGCTCCGCCCTCAACATCAGTCGTGTCAGGGGGTCAGAGTGTAAACTCTGCACGGGGGCCGGACGCTCACAGTCATGTGACACATCCGTCCTGTTAAAAGATAACAGTCCCGTCTCGGTGGAGTTCAAATGCTCCAGACCTGAAGATGTGTTCAAGGTGGAGATTGTACGAACTATAGGTGAGACCTGGTCTGATGTGCTGGTTGAAGAGAGCCCTCTGAACGGTTGGCGGTGATATTAACGGATTGTTTCTCCTCAGAATGTACCACAAAGTCTTGCAACGGCCAAATCCACCAGACTGACTTCGGTTCAGGGTCTCTGATGGATTTTAATCGCAGCTTCACCTGGAAGCTGAAGGCCTCAGCACCCAAAGCGGTTCAAGTTGGATTTGCCAAGGTGGGTATGAGACAGATCAGCCCGTCTGTGAGCTGTGCAGATGGGCACACCTACACCCTCAAGGCCATCCAGGATACAGGGGAGGTGGTCATAGGGAGGTATTGCAGGACGGGGACCATCAGCAGTGCCCAGATCCTGAACCAGGGCAGCTTTTCTCTGGAGGTCCCAGCGGGTCAGAAACTGCAAAACGGCCAATTTGATGTTTCTGTCGGGGAGGAAATCAAATGTAAGCCAGCTTCCTAATAGATTCCTCTCTGTTTTGTTGTGTCAGACATTAATTTGTTTTTTTCTTCTTTTCCAGCTCTTGCCAAAATTAAAATATCACTACCACCAGGGACCTCATCATCTGAGCTGCTGTCTCCAAACTACCCAGACAGTTTCCCTGATGACGACGTGATGGACTTTTACTTTCAGTTTGAAGCCAAACAAAAAGCCACCGTTCACTTCCTCGATCTCACGCAGCCACGTTGTCTGAAGAAGGAAACTGCTGTTGAGTACCACAGCAGAGGGAGAGGGGCGCTGGTGCTGAGACTGACCGACACTCAGCCCGTCCAGAACCAGGGGGACTTCTCTCTGACGCTGAGGAACTGTGAGATGGACAGAAGACGAGCTGGTTCTCCTGGACTCTCCCTGAAACTCAAGGTGTCCACTTCCAGGGCAAGTTCACCAGGTGTGTACATCCACCACAGGCATCAGGAGGGTTGTGTGCTCAGCCCTCTGAGATGCTCGTGGAAGCGCTCTGTTTCCATGAAAACCCATATAAACCCATAAACCCACAGAAGCTAAAAAGATGTGTTCGAATGGACTCTTTTGTCCATCTAAAAGTCTAAAATCCCCCAAACATGTTAGTTTTCTGGAATTAATAGCAGCAAATAAGAGTTTGGAACCCGCAAACATTTGACAATTTTGCTTTGGAAAAAGGACTGAATGATTAATTTGTTATCAAAGTGGTTGGAATTCATTTGCTTTTAATGGAATTGTTGATTCCTTGTTTTGATGGGCTTTTATGACAAAACTAGCCCCGCTAATTCTAAGGCTTCTACGAAGAAAATGTACTCAACAATGTCTTCACTAACGGATCAAATCACGTGTGTTTAATCTCACCAGCAGCTCATCTTACAGGACGTTTTAGCTTCTTCGGTTGTGTTTTGTGCTTCTTCGCCTCCCTCCGGTGGCTCCCTGCTGGTGGCCGGTGTGTGAATACAGATGTTGGTACAGACAAAAAAACCTGATGGAAGCACCATTCGTACCAGTTACTAGAAGTGCACCGTTTCATGTATCATTTTATTTGTTTCATCAGTTTTTATCGCCGTTTTTGTGGCTGGTGTCATTATTTAACACTCACTTCGTCTTCTTTTAACCGGACCTTTATATTCGGTCCAGTTAGAGACTGAGAGCAGTTCATCACCTGTTCACCGATAACAACAACATCTCTCCCCACGGCTTCTTCTGGACTGTTTTAATTTCGTGACTCTGTAAGAAAAGCAAACGTAGAGAAGAACTAGAAACAGCGTGAGAACTCCTCAGACTTGTTCAAAGGCCTGGGTGTTCTTGGCCCTACGTGTCGCCGTATCAATCTGGTAATGGCAAAGGAAACAGAATTAGTTCTTACATTTGATCCAGAGGCATTTAATGTTTTATCAATGCTATTTTTTTTTTTTTTACTTTATCAAGATAGGTCATGATATGAATAATATCTGCTCTACTTGTCATGACAGGACTGGGATTATTTAAAACACCATTTATTTTCTACTTGCGTGTCCTGATTCAGGAGGATTATTGGGACTGATGGAATCTTCTGTTGTATTTAGACAGGTCTACTCATGGTGAGTAATGACTCTGACGGCCCAGCCTTCAGGTCAGGGGAACCCTGATATTGCCTAATCGTTGATTCATGAGTCATGAATGAGCGGCGCTTTACTGGAAAACACAGTCGGCCGGGGAGCCGTGTTCTTCTGCTCTATCAGCCAATTCAAAATCCTGCTTTGACAGCTTGGTGATGATTTTTGCTGAGATGCATTTGGAGGTACTTGATTTTCTCTCTCTCTCTATCCCTCCCTCTCTCTCTCTCCCTCCCTCACCCCCAGTGTCGTGTAGCGTGGACCTGAGGAAGATGAAGGGTCTTTCTCTTCACGTCGACAAGCGTAGACGGACCTCTGAATGCGAAATGAAAATAAACTCTGTGACCAGTGAGAAGATCACAGTCTCATCAGACGGCGTTGCTCAGCTGTCCTTCCAGGACTGCGTCTCCGAGGACCTGCAGGTCTCCGCCGTGACAGCCGTCGGTAAATCCTTCTTCCTGAGCCTGGTTTTAACTGTTGTTAACAGCCTCATGTAAATTCAACGTCAGATATTCATTCACAAATAATCTTTAAAGGGCTTTTTCAGCATCGATAATCCATCTAACAAGTTGTTGTTGTTGTTTTATATTCTCACAATTTAACAACTTTAAAATCCTCTCCATTTGTTAAGGCAAGCAAAGTGCTGTTGCTGCGTGACTGCAGTGAGTTTAAGGGGAGGAAACAAATGTGCAGTCACATTAAAATCTTTAAAATGCCACTTAATCATTCTTACGAATAAAACCCCCAGAATATATGTGCAAATACTCTCGTGATATCAGTCCATCCTCAATCTTTGGCCACTGGAGGCTTCAGAGTTCCACGTTAGCTTCCAAAATATGAGTGTTGTTAGAAATCCTGCTCAGGTTTTCACTGAGCTCTGAGAAAACTCAGCATGTGCATCATTCTACTGCGAATCTCAAACATTCAACGAGAAGAAGAAGAACACGTGTTTGCCTGGAGGCAGCTCGAATGTATTTGTAATGCTTTGGTGTTTCTCAAGAAAAAATACGGCTCCAGGCCTCCAGATGCCGGCTGAATACCAGAGTGAACTTAGTCACGTCAACAAATGAAGTCTTGTATCATGGAGATCGATTTGAAATGAAATGGACTGGATTTCTGCATTAAGCGAGACTTACACCAATAACAGACATCAGTTCCTTTTATTTTAAGAGTAACAACACAAAATATATCAATTGTTTTCATTCACTTATTTGCATGAAAGACCTTTGATGTCACTGACATAATGTTCTTGGTTTTTAACAAGCTATGTTTTGGATTGGGATTTAATTTTTTTTTTTTTTTTTTTAACAATTTTCCCTAAATTTGGCGAAAATCGGCCTCATGTTACTGTAATCCTGGTGATGGACGGACAACACTGAATAGATCAACCCCCTTAGTTGGGAGAGCTAACAGTGTTGTCATAGTAATAGAGGAGTGCTAGTGTCATCAGTAACTGGAGCACCAAGAAAGAGATAGAACTCGATTCATCCCTGAGAGGACATTTTGTTGCTATAGCTGCTTAGGTTATTGCAGTAAAATACAAAGACAAAAAAATGAAGTACATCAGTAAATCAGGAGTATGAAAATATATATGTGTAAATATATATATATATACACACACACACACATGTACATGTAAAGCTAACTGTTTAGCTTCCAACTTCCCTGTCCCACTCATTTCTGTTTCATCAGCATCCCTGTTTTGGCTCAGCTGCTAAACATGTTGCTGCCTACAGGGGAACCTGTTTGCTAGCATGTTCATATCAGCTTGTCGGGTCATAATGCTTTCATGCTGCTGGGGCTGTGGCAGCTGCCATCTTGATCTAACCAGCTGCTATGACTGTGTCACCCACATTTGTCCTCCAGGCTGTTCTCAACTCAAAGACTGCCCCAAACCTCCAGTCCCCCTGCTCGTGCCTGTGCTGCCCAGCTGTCTCCCCACCCCTCTGAGCCGTGTCACCTGGACCCTCCATCCCCCCGAGCACGGCACCGTGGAGCTGATGTCTTCTAGCGCACCCCTGCGGCAGGCCCTACCTGGGCAGCCGTGCAATGACAGCATCATCAACGTGTCTGAGGGGGACGGGACTATGATTGGACGCTTCTGTCCTCAGGGCCCCATACAGAAGCTTCAGATCCACACCAGCGTGACCGTCACAGTGACCAGCGCGAACGGTAAAGCGCTGCGGCCGTCTGTGAAGCCGGTGCTGACCGCATGTTTGAAAGAAGAGATCCCAGGTAACGAGTAGATTCAGTTGATGAACTCGACTGAGTTCCTTACTGAGCGTAACATCATGATTGATTTTTCCCCGAAAAACAGAAAGGTACATATTCACCGTCTCACCAAAGAAAGACGTACCCGTCCTGTTAGCTTCTCCTGGTTGGCCTGTGGGAATGAAGTCTTACTCCACCATCTCCTGGATCGTCTCTATTCCACCAAAGATGGAGGCGCACTTGATGTTTGCCAACCTCAGCCAGCCTAAATGCAGCAAAGGTCACGCTAACATCAGGGTGCAGAGATCTGGCAGTCTGGAGGAGGACTACAGCCGCAGGGAGGACGAGGAGGCCGAGAGCGAGATCACCGTCTCGGAGAGCTTCTACCTCAACATGTCCAACTGCATGCCTGAGAGAGGAGACTTCAGCGTCATCACCAAGATCACCCTGCAGAAGAGCAAGAGTACGCTGGTTTGCATTTCATAAGATGTTCTTTTTTTGTCCTTTTTTTTCTTGTCCTTTTAACCTCATTGGACAAACATAAAGTTACGGAACAAAGAAGATTTAGAAATACTGCAATATTGCCAATTTCAATTTTTTTAATCAAGGGAGAAAAAAAATGAGGTGATAAAAATAAAATTGTCACAACCCCAAATTTACCCCACACACCTGGATCCAGATCAAAATCTCTTCAAGGATGTGTTCCAGGAAGTCCCTCAGGATAGTGTGAGGTATTGCCAAGCCTCCCTTTCTTTTGTGGAGTTTAGCTGTCGGACGCTCTAAATATACAACGTCCAGATACGTCAGCTCATTTTCAGGTCAGGCCCAAATTTGTCGAGTCATTAAGAGTTAGAGGTGCAGCGGACACACAAGGAAGCTTAGAGGTTAACTAGATCACGTTCGTCGTTCAATCCTGTCTTTGTTAGAAAAGGATTGGCCCCTTCTGGTTTCCTTTTCCTATCGTGTCCTCCAGAGTCTCAGGAGGTGGTTGAACGTGTGTGACGCTGGATGTTTCTCTCCTGCAGGCCTGCTGCTGACCATCATCCTGAGCGTGGTGGCTGCTCTGCTGCTCATTTGTGTGACTGTGCTGGTGGTGGTCTGTGTGGTCATCAGGTGAGTGGAAAGACAGAAAAAGAGAATCGTCTTAATCTTTTCTACGTTCTCACTCACCCCCTTTTTTAAAGAAATTTTTTTCCCCATACTTCAAATATCTGGCGGATTTTTATGAACCCATAACGTGAAAACAGGATATTTTTCATCGGCCTTGATGGAGGTAAACACTTCCGTGCCCATCAAGTTGAATATTTGATTATTTACAACGTTACTGTCAGTTGGAGCACTTGATATAAAGTCGGACTCGTTTGTTTCAGCCAAATTGTTGAAGTAGGAGCAGATAAAAGCTCAGAGAAGTTGGAAATGTCATCATCAACATCATGAGGGTAAATCTCCGTACCGCATCCACGAGTCCATGTGAGATGGTTGAAAGAAGAACTTGATCACATTCTGAATCCGTCACCCAGAAGACACATTTTTTGGTGTAATGGTCAACATCTCTGAGAAATACGAGCATGTTGAAGTGGGATATTGTTATTGGAGGGATAATTATGAAGCTCCTGGGTATTTTACCGATCGTCTTACGGGTCGGTGATATGAACAACCTGCTTTTGGCTTTTGACAAGAAAATGAATGAATAGATTTTGATGATACGGTGTTGCTGCTGGTCATTAAGCTTTGCTTCCTGCCTGCAGCAGCACATTGAGGACCAAACAGAGTGGAAGGGCAAATTTGTGCAGTTGAACAAGTGCTTCCAGTTGGAGAATGGAGGTTGGCTGGAGGGTTGTGGAGTCTCAGTGCAGCAGGCAGGCCGAGCGAGGGCTCAGACTCTGGTGCAGGCTGAGCTGGGCCGGAGATCTGGCGCTCTGGTGGAGGTTGGCAGAGTTTGGAGGGAATGGCAGAGAGCAGGTAGCAGCTTGGACGTCATCTGGAAGGAAAAACAAAATGGCCGAGATCAACAGACGAGGGAATTCAGTTCAAAAAGTAAAACTAAACCTGAGAGTTGACATGCACATTGAAGTTCTAGATTAATCGGGTCCATGTGTTTCTGTCTTTGTGAGGACTTTCATTTTCATAATGTGTTCTCTGGTCCCTAATCTTGACCATCACAACTAAAGGCCTCATCCTGACCCTAGTCCAAGTCTGGACTTTCAAACAGACTTTTAAAGTTATGATACCTGTGTCTTCACACACAAAACACAAACACACACACACACACACACACACACATACACAGCAGTTGTCATTTTTACTACCGTCACAAAAATCAACTGTATGAGAAAGAAATGTAAGTACAGCGTTTCAAAATTAGCGTTAGCATTCATTGACTTCTATTAGTGAAATGAATGGTTCGCTGATGAATGTTGCACTATTTATTAGTATTTTTATGAAATGCATCGTAACTGTAACGTCTCCGTAACTGTAACGTCTCCGTAACTGTAACACTCTCTCACACTCTCATCTGCTCCCAAACAGGAAGAAGAAGAAGAAGCTCGACCATCAGGTGTCCATCTACAACCCCAACGGCACCAGCTTCCTGCCGGGACCGAACGGCTTCCCAAAATCACGTGAGGACAACGAGTCTCATGTGTATGCCTCCATCGAGGACTCGCTGGTCTACACACACCTGTTGAGAAAGGGGGTGGAGATGGGCGTCTATGGGGAGTTCGACACCTACCGGCCCTTCACAGGACACACAGACTCCCAAAAGCCACTCGTCTCTAAAGACGCCAGCGCTGACAGCACAGAGGCCGCGGCGAACCAGCAGTTTCAAGTACCGTCTCAAACAGGTCCTCCCCTTCCCGTCAGACCTCCGAGCCACGGCCGTTTGATAGTGGACAATGAGATTTACGAGACCAACAACCGCGAGGAGGGGGGCTCAGAGAGGATGGGGCCACGGCTGGATCCAGAGGGAGGGAATTGAGGACAAGTGTGAGAGCTTGAATCCCTGGCGTCTGTGACCTCCTGCAACCTTGCAAGAAACCCTCTTTTGCACCGAGGTCAGAATGACCGACGAACCCGGTTCAGACCTGCCTGCAGCTTTGACCTCGATGTCTCGGAGGAGGCCATTTAGCACAGCAAGCTGTTTTCACCGCTTTTAATTTACCCTGTTACTTGTTTCTCATTTGAGACATTGCGCAAGTCTGTGTGCTGTTTACGTGGGTGTTTTTTTTTTTTTTTTAGTTTTTCCTTGTTTATTGAAAAAAAACAACAAAGAAAAGCAGATGGATGGCTGTTGCACCATCAGCTCATGGTGGCCTACTTCATCACTGATCTGTTTGTGCCTGCTTGGACAAATGAAAGCAAATAACTGGGCTTTCCACAAAGGTCATTCCACTGAACAGCTTTAAATCCCAGGTGACAGAGAATTGTAGTGCCTTTGTTTTATTCTGGGCTTAAAACCAATCTAATTGTTTTCTTAATAAGTGATTTGTGTATCATAATGAATGAGAGCCTTATTTTATTTTACTATCGTGCATGTTGGAGTAAACCTTTTTAGTGAACTCAAATGAAAATCCTTAAATAGGCACGGATGCATGGAAGCTGAGGAAGGACGCGCTTGCAAATTATTTCAAGAATTCTTTTCTCAAGGATATCGAATATCCGATTATCACAAGATAAGTGGCTCATTATTGCATGACAGCAAACTTGAGCTGTTTTCTGAAGATGAAGTCATCATGAGTTATTATGTCATAGTCACAAGAATAGCGGTTTTGTTGTGTCCTGATGGTGAGGTAGATTAACCCTTTATGGCCAGGTAATTGTTCAGTTGTTTCCAGGTTACGAGTACAGCTTTTCTCGGCTTCCGTTCCAATGTGCAACATATTGTTTTCTTACAAAGCGTGTTTGCTGATGGACTAAACTCTGTTGTCGGGTAGATTATTTGTAATTGAGGATGCGTGAGAGTTATAATTTAACACGAGCGGTGAGGAGGAGGAGGGGGAGGAGTTGGAGCGCCAAACCACATCTTCACTGAGTTACATTCGACCAAAGATTTTTTTTTTCTTTTTTGTTTTTGTGAGATTCTGCAGTTGCTTTCTGACAAATGGACGCTGGAAATATTTGTGTATTTTAACCTGAGATGAACCCATCTGTTAGAAATTGGGGTTCGAGTCGTAAAGTTCACTAAATGGACAGCAGAGGGAGACACAGCTGTTACAAGCACAGACGGGGTGTTCAGTTACTTTGATTTTAAAGTCTGAATGAGATTTAAAGGGACTTTTAGATGATGCTTTGTCCTCAGTCACTCCGCTGCTGACATCATTGGGTATCCATGGAAATGTCTACACATGTTGATGTGGCGTAAGCTTCCTTTGGGAAACTAAGCTGATACAGAAACTAAATTAGGCTGATGGAAACTCTGTGTGTGTGTGTGGGGGGGGGGGGTGCAGACACAATGAGATGATGTTTTTACAACTGGAACCAGGAAATCTGCAGGGGGCTCAATAATAAATTTGTTGGAAATTTGAAATACTTTTGTTTTTTTCCGGAGGTTTTGTGTTTTTCTTAGTCTGTTGTTGTTGTTTGTTTTTCACCTCACGCGTGTGAAATGTGTCAGTCAAGATAATTCATATTTTTTATTCATATTCAAAAGTCTAAAGATTGTGTAGCATAACCCCCCCCCCCCCCCCCGTAGCAGTAGCAGTTTTTGTCCTCTGATGAAAAAATGTTTTTAAAAGCTGAATTTTTGAGTTGAGCAAGAACGGAACATTGGAATGATGGAAACAGAGATTTATTCATGTGATGTATCATGTAAGCAACATTAAGAGGGAGGATCGGTGCACAGTGGGAAAACATTTTCATTGTTTTTCATGAGCTTAAAAATACACAGAACAAATATATCAAAGAACATCCAGTGGGTTTTACTATGAAAGAGTTTGTGAATCCAGAACACTGGATGAAGAGAGATATCTGAATGGCTTAGTAAAGAAAGATTCAGCGCATTATCATTGCAACACTGGGATTGGTAGCATTCAAACTCCTTTCTGCATGCAGCATTCGTTTGTTCATCGAAACCGGGATCAGACAATGTTGAACTCACACACAGACGCTCTCTCAGCTCGACAGCTCTCATCAAACCACTTCCCGTTGGCTGTGGTGGACATTATGGCACAGTTTTTGCTGCGCCCCCCGTCTGGCTGCAGGGTGATCTCAGTCTCCCAGTTCTTAAAGCGCACGTTGGACCCCGATTGGTCCAGCCACTGGCCCTCAGTCACCAAGTCATTGATGCCGAGCCAGATGTGCGCCTCTGGGCCGACGCTCTGGCGTACGTAGTTGTAGAGCTGGTCGTTCTGGTCTCCAGTCACAGGGGTACTCAGGCTGCCCCCCTTAGCGATGCAGTCATCACTGGCAGCATGGAAGGTCTTCTTGACCGGATCAGCCAAGAAACACTTGCCCGGGACCTTGGTTCCTTTCAGACACACTGAGCAGGAATGAAAAAGACATCAGAGTTCTTCAAATGTCTGTTGTTGTTTTTTTGGTTCCTCCATCACTCGCCAACTGTGTCCAACAATCTCACGATGCCATGAAATCATGTGTCAACATGTTCCAGTGAGAGAATTCTACCTGTTTGTAAAGCCAGCTGCTCTTTCAACAGATTCAGCTCCTGAATGATGTCATTAACTTGTTTCTTCAGCTCCTCAATCGCAGCACTGTTTGCAGAGTCTGTAAAAATACATCCACAAAGACGAATCACCCGGTCAGAGCCAAAGAGATAACAGTGAGTCTTCCATGTTAAATCCTACCTTTCTTGCCATTCTTTCTCTTTGATGAAGTCTGCTGCTGCTGCTGCTGCTGCTGCTGCTGCTGCTGCTGCTGCTGCTGGGTGGACTGTCCCAGCAGGAGAAGACAAAACAAAAGACAAATGACTCTAGAGTCCATGATGCCTGGGAAAAAAACCAAAACCAAACCAACACTTGAAATCCTGCTTTAGTGCAGCGCCTCCGAGCCTCCTCACAGCTCTGCGTGCTGGCCAGACGCAGCCTGTTGTTTTACACGCCGAGTGTGGCGGCACAGAGCTGACAGAGGAAATCTAATCTGAGAGAACAAATGTTTCACAGATGTTTAATGCTGTGCTTGTAACCATGAAGGCAAAGATAGATGGTGATGGTGCGGCGCTTAACGGCGTTCAGACAGCCATGACTGGGGTTCCATATGTTCCATTTCAAGATGGCATCTGTGTGTGTGTGTGTGTGTGTGTGTGTGTGTGTACTATCACAGTTTTATTTCATTTGTTTGTTGTTGTTTTTTTTAATCAGAACGGCACCAAAAAGCAGCAACGATTAAGCTTCAGACATGTTTTCCTCTTCTTGATGTCAATTTCATCTTTATTTTTCTGGTCAAAGGTCGGTTGGGTTTTGTCGATGGTCCACCAGGCCAGAGGTTGCATGTTTTAGGTTTCTCCCACATCTGGTTCTCCTCAGCCTGCTGGAGGAGCTGCAGCTGGAACATGGTACAGACTTACATAATCATCTCAGTGTTTGTTTGTATTGAATCTTTTTTCTGCTCACTGACCTCCAATAACTGAGAAAAATGCTCTAAACACCCCCCCACACACACACACACACTCACACACACACAGATTTCATGCAGTTATACACAAACACAAAGAGTATATGGTTTCATCAATATATTTGAAGTAAAATATTTACAAAATAAATAAGTAATGAAGCAGGTACAGTAAGTATTTCAGTAACATTCATTGAAAATAATTCATTTATAATATACAAAAGTTCAGGCAAAGCCAAAGGCCGCTTGTATACAGATCCAGGGATGGGAATTGATACGATTTTATCGATATCAGCGCTGTTATCTAGTCTGCTTCTTATTCCCAATTCTCTCATCGACTCCCGATTTTAAAAAAAAAACCAAAAATCTCCTGTAATCCTATGTTTTATCGCCTCTGAACCTGAACACTGTGGGTCATCACAAGATTTTGTTTTTGAGTTCACTCTCAATAACTTTCTGGTTCCCTGATAGTTTTGCGCTCCCGTGATCCTTCACAGCAGGTTTCATCTTACTATGAGAGTCCTCATGAGCGTCTGCCACTGGAGACGTCTCCTCCACCCTTCAGGCTCCAGCTCTTTCATAATCAAGCAGACATCCTCTTTTACTGGAAGACTACACAAGCTATAATTAGAGTAGATCCACCATTACCCGCCCTGAGTACAGGAAGTGGTCATGCACGCTGGTCGTAGGGCACTGCTTTTTTCTGAACACGATAGATTATGAGGGAACGCAAAAGTTACTGCAAGGGAACGAACACAGCATATCTTGCCGTGGCCCTTAGTGAGCTCCATTGAGCACTGAAGAAACACTGTACATAAAAGTTCTGCACATCTGCCTGCAGCATTTGAACGGGATAAAATAAAATTCTTTCATCTTTCCACAGCGCAGACGCGCGACATCGTTGTCTCACGGGGGGCAACTGTCCGACAAACAATGCCGACATCGATAAAAGGAGCTGAAAGGCTCGGAGGAATGTTAACGTTACAGATTCGGGTTGTCAATTCCCATCCCTATACAGAACAACGACGCCCAATCACGGCGTACGCTCTCTCGTGCACGGCAGGGCACGCCGACGCACCGAGCGCCGCAGAGGGTGTAGTGGGTCACAGTTTAGTATTCACTCAAATGCATAGATAAGTTGGTTCATCAGTTTAGTATCGTCAGTGCAAAATGTTACAGCAGAGATGACATCACCACATTGGCTGTCATCACTTCAACGTCGACAGGAGAGCAAACGGTGCTGTGTGATATGATACGCTGCTATATTGACTCATTTATTTCTTATATTTTTAGATAGTTCTATGCAAATGTATCTTGTTCTTTGATATTTCTCAGAGTGCTGCTGCGTAACTTTACTGCTGCCGATCAATACACACTTTTGAAATTGTATTTATACTTTAAAGTCTTGCTTCTTTATGACTTTTTCTAAAAACAGCGATCGCTGCAGCTGCTGTGTTAGTAATACAAGTCAACCTCGTCCGAGCCCAGCACCAGGAGCCCGATTAATCACCAGATTAATAACAGCCCTTTGTATCACACAGTGCAGCGCCTCTGCTTCCACGTCTCCTATGTTTCCTATATAATACGCCATTCTTGCATATTCTTGAAAACAAAAAGCGCCATAGGTAAACAGATTTGAAAATCCAAAATTCTAAATAAATACAATTAAATATCAACACAAAAGGACACATATTGAGGAAACGACATGCAGGAATAAATGAAGAATACTTCATGTTTGGGGGAGAAAAAAAAACAAAAACAAAAAACTTCTCCTTGCCAGGATAAAGTAACCGAAGCGTCTCTCGAGTGTTGAACGCCATCATCATCGTCCCTCTGGTCTACGTCGGGCAAAGCACTGGAATAACAGCAGAGGTGAAAGTTAGCAAGCTGATGGAAGCGAGGCAGCATTGACTCATCACGGATGCATGACATCACTGGAGATAAAGAGGAGGAAGAACAGAAGGAAAGAAAGAATCTAACAGTCAACATAGACATATTGATCATAAAAAAAACAACATCTGATCGATTTTACCACCTGGATAAAACTTCTAGAAACCTAACATCAGCCGTGATTACTCAATCTAGCTCTAATCTACATGCGTGCATGAGTCTACAGGGGTCGGCCATGCTGTAGCCACAATGGCGCTGTCGGGGAGAAGGTCAAAGGAGAACACGGGGGTCAAAGTGTGCTGACGTTCAGTGATGGAAAGGACAGTGTCTGATTGTGAGTAACGACACCACAACGGGTCACATGTGTCACAAACCTCTCCGTCCGTCGCTCACACCAGAGCTAGCGAGTGTGAGGCAGCGTGGAAGATGAGACGTAGAGAGAAGACAAGGTGGAAACAGTGTGACAGGACATGAAAGAATGAGAGCAAATGTTTTAGCTTGGAGACACAGAGGCACCAAACTGGTCACTTGATATACTGTTGATGTACTGCAGGTGCAGGACTTCCTCTTCCTCTAAAGCATCGCTTGATGTCTTCGTGCAATCAACAATCAACCTGCAGGTACGAGTTCCTTGATACGGCTGTTTGTTTCGAGCTGCGTGGAACGGTGCCAGGAAGACTTCACACTATCAAGTTTGGAATACAGTGTGAGGCTGGATTCACACCAAATCAGAAGCTGTGCTGAAGCAAAGGCGCCAGCTCTCTCATTCATTTGAACAGGAAATGAGTGCTTTAGCTGCCGCTTTGTTGCTGGGGGGGGGGGGGGGGTGTTTACGGTGTAACATTCTGCTGATTCTCTAACAACAGATCACATGAAAAGAGAGAACGAGACGCTGACTGCAGTCACCACGTCCTTTCCTGAGCTGTACAAACCCCGCCCCCACGGAGCAAAGCGCCATGAAATCGCCAACCACTTTTGGACCCCTTACGTCACACAAACGGGCCACTTAGCGACAGACCCAACCGCACCATCACCGCACCACCTGACTGGGTGTGAAAGCAGCCTAAATAGAGACAAGCTCACCTTTAAGAATGTAGTCTGTTAGGAGACCAGGCACCTTATCGCTGTCGTCTCTCATTGCCTGTAGAACTGAAAGGAAGTGAATCAGTCGGAGGCAAAGCTCAGCCGTGAGAGATTAGACTTCACGGAGCAGATGAAAAAGAAACGTACTCTTGGTCAGGATCTGGAGGTCCTCAAGCGAAGGGGGGAGTCCTTTTTTCTCATATGGGATGACGGTGGTCAAATACTGTAGGTCATTACAGAAGAATGACAATGATGAGGGCAAGAAAGAAAGGCAAGACACCAAACGAGCCAGAGTCATCTGTGATACATGAACAAAACAGGAAGTAGATCAAGTGGGCGTAGCCGCTGAGAGAATTAGAGAGTAACCTGTCTTTCAGTGCACGGGCTCCCAAATGTTTGGCGAAAGCTATTTTGAATGACAGAAGAGAGTCCCTCAATGCTGAAGCGCTGAGGAGGAATGAAGAGAAGAGAAACACAAGACAAGAGGAGAGCAGAGAGGAGAAAAGGCCGGTGTAAAGGTCATAAATGAGCACCGCCAGCAGTGATAAGAAGGCAGGGAACAATACTCAAACACTTACCGATCCGAGCGCCTTCTCTGTGTGACAATGCGATGTACCAGCTCCACCTTTGAGCTTCTTTTTCTTCCTCAGAAGCTCCCGCTGCTCCTTCTGTCGGTTTTGGACATCGATGAGCGCTGAGATGAAGCTATTCTTCACCTCTTTCTCAAAGTCCAGCTCATCCCTGAGAGCGAGTTGCATCACCAGCTCCTCTGAGAACCTCCTGATGGTCGCCTCCGTCTCCTCCAGACGCTCGTTCAGCTCCGCCACACTCAGGCTCTTCATGCCTGCGCACAGTTGGTTAATGATGAAGGAGGTGAGGCATGGACACCTCACAAATCAGGAGTCACAGCTATTCTCAAGATAACGATGCAATCAGGTCATTCCATGAAACCTTTACAGGAAAATCTCCTGCCTGATGTGCTGCACATGCACAAGCAGGGCTGCTACGTGTGGTAACGCTACTCACGCAAACTATTTATAGGCTAATTGGCTCGCTAAATGCCATATTACAACGAATGTGCACTATTTCTTTTTCACAGGATTTTCTACATAAGTGGCCACAAATTAATATTTTGGGGTTTTTTTGGGGGGGGGGGGCTGTGTGAGGTGCTGTGGCACACACTCACGTTGATGGTAGCTGGGACTGGAGCGCTGTACATCCACCGAGAGCATGGAGAGGTCAGACTCTGAGGGATTGTGCTTTGCTTCCATTTCAGGAGAGTCCTGCATCATCTCCTCTATCTCCTCGATGACCTAAGCAGAGAATCAACACACACAAACACACACTAGAGGTGAAGATCGGTAATAAATCTCTATGGCAACGCAGAGGGATTGTAGCGTGTTAAGCCGCTGCTGCGTTTAGAGGCTTGTGCTGCATGTGGGACAAACGCTGCTGAGGCTGGATGTTGACGAGCAACAAACCTGCTCTGCTGTGTAAAGAGGCTCCTCAGCGATGGAGGAGACGATGATGGAGTGCATGTCCAGCTGCTCCCTCAGGTCCTCATCGTCTGTCAGCTCCGCCAGGATGTCACTCTTTCTCTAAGCACAGGATGGAAACAGGGGCAGGGAATTTAATCAAAGAGCTTAATGCCGGCACAATGAATATTTGGGAGATGAACAGAGGATTTGGAGGGTGGAGGTCAGGGCGGTGAAAACAAAGTGGGGCAGTATGGAAGGGAGGGGGCGGAGTCACTCACGGGCTTCTCCTCCAGGTTGAAGGTGGGGATGTGGAGGGAGCGAGTCCGGGAGTGTTTCCACTCCACGGGCATCACACGACCGTAGTTGTTGGTTAAAGCGTTCCAGATCCTGAAGGCACGTGAGAGGAAAACATCAGAACAACAGAGGTGTGAACGCCCAAAACCCCACTTAGTCCCTGATCCTGACAAAGACCAGGAACTGACTCAGGTCAGGGAACGTGGCGTTAAACTGTCACTGGAGTAACAACCACATCGCTTTGGGGCCAGTTCATCCATTACACAATAATTGCTTACAGGATGTAGAAACACAGAGAAAAATCACCACCCTTCTTCTGTCAGCCAAGTACTTCTGATACTTGCTGCAACTCAGTTTTCCCCAACAGCACAAATAACAAACCTGCCTGAAAACAAGCTGTTATATCTTACTGAACTACTGCCAAAGTATTCATTGTTTTAAAGTATTGATTATTACATCCAAGTACCCCTTGCTGTACAAGAGGAGGCTAAAAGCTTGGAAGTACTTGGACAGTAACCGGTATGTAGGCGGAGTGAAGCACGAAAGCTGAGAGTGCGAGAGCTGCGTGTTGTATTTTGGATCATTTCTGGCTTGACTTTGCACTTTTGCGGTCTTCCAGTTCGCTGGGGACTGAGCAGGTGTGAAATGACTCGATACTCTCCAACAGACACATACATATAACAGTTAATTCTGTTTTTTTTCCTGCGCATTTGGAGTTTTAGCGTCAAACAAATGCACAAATAGCAGCAGGATACACAACACTGGGGACAAATAGTATGCTGATAGTAGCAGACATGATGTCCTGGGTCATCTTCTACTACTACTACGAGTACTACTGCTACTACTACTACTAATACATCCATTGGGCATTGAATGAAAGGTCCCGCTGCAGCAGAGTCCCGTGTCGTACTAACAGAAGAACAACCGCCGCAGCAGCAGCAGCAGCTGCAGGCCCCACAAACACTCACTCGTCCGCCTGCAGCACCGTGTCCTCGCCGATCACAGCCACCTCATCCACCGGGGCCATGGTGTCCGTCTTGCCTTTAACATGTCGGAAGCACACGGACAACTTCGCCTCGAAATCATTCGCCAAGTCCTCTGGGGACTTGAAAGTGCCGTGTTCCCCTGGGGACGCCTCGGGGACATCACCCCCATCCCCGCCACCATCATCATCCGGGAGCAGCGTCGGTGTGGCGGACACTCGGCCTTTTAGCGGCTGATCCGCCACCATGCTGAAATCACCCACTCTCAGCCAGGCGTCGTCGAGATGTGCCGCCATAGCCCGGAGCAGCCTACAGGGGCCGGGTACACGATGGATGTTTAGAGGGACTGCCAGGCCCCCGCATCCTCCCTGTCTGCCCGCTGTCCTCCTGCAGCGAGGAAGCCAGCAGCGGGCAGTGCGATGGAGGCACACGGCCGACTAGTGGCCGCTATACACACGGGTGGAGTAGCGCGAACACAAAATTAGAAAGGCACGAAGAAGACACTTGACTCTAGAGAAAAAGACCACCTAGTCATGATTTATTCCATCACCTGACCGTGGGTACAGCTATTCAGCGTAATAAGTGAATTGAAAGGTTCAGTCACTCAGTGAGTGAGTCACTCAGTGGCTGGACTGAGCTGATACAGCCAGAGGAAGAGCTGTTATTACGGTCAGCCATGATGCAGCCTCCCAGATGACGTCATAGAGCATCTTTTTAGTCTGGTTTACAACTGCAAGCCCCGCCCCTCCCCTCTTTCACCCTCACCCACGCCCACAGATGATGATGTCACAGTCAGAGCCGCAAGGATTGACGATATGTCAATATATGACAGTTTGAAATGATGTCGGTCACTCTGTGATTGGACGCATGGCTTCCAAAGATGACAGCCAGGATTCTGCCTGGATGGCTTTGATGCTCTGTGAAATCATCTGGGTGTGAGATCAGAGAGATTTTGCGATGTACCAAACCCTCATGGCCCCGCAAATTGGAAGCGGCTGTGTCTTCTCTCCTCAGCCGGAGTCCAGGTCACCCTGTCATCAGGGAGCTTTCACACCGCGCAGTTTGCTCCGAATCCTTTAATGCTGAATTCAGACCAGAATTGCTCATTAAACTTTGACAGAGTTTCTATGAGCATTCAGCCTGTCAACTTGTTCACCACAAAGAAAAACATCACAGCAACCTCCAGTCTGTTTTCTAGCAACTGTCTTGTTTATTATTACTTACATATTATTATTATTATATTACTAACAGCAAAGGAGTGTAGTAGTTGAACTTTGCAAGTGTGTGTGTGTGTGTGTGTGTGTGTGTGTGTGTGTGATCCAGAGAAACAGCAGCCTCCTGTGGATAAAACAGGAAATGCCCCACCTCTCATTCCATGTAGAGTGTTGCTAACGGCAACAGAATCCAAACAAGGATTAAAAAACAAGGGTAACTCTCTGAAAAGGCCCCTGCTGAAATCATGAGTTCTCCTCTGTCGATGCTGAAGAAAACAAAGCGCAGGCCGCTGCTGGGTCCCGGCAGTGAGCCACAGTAGGTTCTTGTTGGCAAGTGAGTACAGAATTACTGTTATTATGCGACTGTTACACACAATTAACTGTTTGTGACCTGCAGGGGCAAACAAAAAGCACCATTCAGGAGGAATTTATCATCAGGTACGCCCGTCCTGCTCTGGCGCACAGCGCGGTAAAGTGTCACTGATTTGAAATAAAAAGTAAACCTTTATTCGTTGTATCATTTCTATCATTTTGTTTTTCTAGACGTGCAGGCTGATTTCCCCGCTGATGATTCCTCCAACTCAAGTCGACCTCCAGCCTCTCCAACTCTGCCCAGTGATGCTGCGTCCACCTCAAAGTCAAAGGTCCAAACAAGAGAAGGTGCAAGAGAAGTAAAAGCATTCTAATCCCAAAATTCTGGTTATTTTCTTCCTTGAACAACCAATTCATACTTTTGCTCGCTTTCCTAACATTCAGGTGCTGTACCAAGCGACTCTGTGCTGATGTCTGCCATGATGCAGCGCCTAACCTTGCTGGAGAAAAAAACGAGGATCCAAGAGCAGGAAATCAAACGCAAGGTGCTCTCTCTCTCTCTCTCACACACACACACACACACACACACACACGCGCGCACGCACACTTCCTCCAAATGAATAATAGACACATTTAACCAAATGTTAAAGTGACACTTTGTCTTTATTCTTGGGAAGGACAAACTGATTTCACTGCTGGAGGAGAAACTGAGGGATCAGGAAGAGTCGGGTAATCACATGGGAGCGGTTTTTCAAATGTTGCTGCAGTCACACCCGATGAAGTGTTTTTATTATGATGTGTACGTAGAGAGCGCTGGTCATGAGAGCCGCAGACGTGATCTGGAGAGGAGGTGCCAACAGCTGCAGGATCAAGTGAATGAAATGGAGGTACGTCTGTTTATAGAGCTTTGTACTCTTATATTTTTAGGCTGATCACCTGAATGCGTCTCTCCTGGCCTGCAGAGCTTCCTGAATGATTACGGTTTGGTGTGGGTGGGAGATGGCGAGGCCGGTGACCCAGCCGAGTGTGAGGACACACGTGGAGGTGGTTCTAAAATTCAGCTGTCCTTAAACACTTAATGGGAATCTGCTTCTTTTTCTCTGAACGCATGCTGGCTGTTTCTCCTGACAGGGGACCTGAATTTCCACATGAACTTTGACCTGGTGCTTCAGAGGATCAGGGAGCTGAACATCCTGGCTGGGGAGGGGGAGTCTTTTATCCGGTCGACAGCCACTGGAGCCCAGTTAGCAAGAAAAGAGCCTGTTAAACTGCAGCTCTACAGCAACGGTATTGTCATGTTTGATGGCCCGTTCCGCTCTTACGAGGAGCCCAGCACCCAGGTGAGCTAGCAACTGCCACGCAGGACCAAATAAACACTTTGGACTCTTGAGATGTCGACATCTTTACCTTTGCAGCAATGCATACAGGATCTGATGGACGGCTATTTTCCATCAGAGCTTCAAGAAAGATTTCCAGATGGTGTTCCTTTTGAGGTGTGTATCAATCCCCCTGAAGGACCTCGTGTCAGCACATAAATATGCAACATTTATATATTTTCTTCTCAAGGTTCATGACAAGCGAGATGAGGAGTTTATCTTCAGGCTACCGTGGGACAGATTTCCTGGTGAAGGAAAGGCGGTACGCGACTGGAAAAAGGAATCAGCCAGTTCGCAGCCTCCTGGTCTGTCTCGCAAACATCTGTTCCTCCTTAAAACGGTGCATGCAACAAAAAGCAAACATTCAATGAACCTCTTTCTTCTGGCTGCAGGGAGGAAGTTAAGCACAGAAAAGTTCCTGAATAGGCTGCCAAAAATGGTCGTGAAGGCTGGTCACATGATTGATATCAGGGACTCCGTGAGGGCGACCTTGCAGGTACATCCACCGCTGACACCTCTGTCTGTCTGGGACATCAAACTTGGTCTACGGACTGTCAGTACCTCAAGGGAGTACGGTGGTGAGTTTTAGGGTCTGGGTTTTGAGGATTTGGACTCTGAGATATTAGACCTAGATGAGAGGCAAACTGACTGAGATCAAAGAGACTCAGATATTGACAGGGAGGTTTTGAGACTTTTCCGCGACCCAGCACCTCAAAACAAGCACCACAATAGATAAAGGGGAGTGACTTTACTTCGGCATGAGTCCTGAGATTAAAGACAGACACCAGAATTTAGGGAGGTTACTGGACATCACACAACCCCTAAAACTACTGGCCATGTGGGAACACACTCCTGCTCTTGCCACAGTGAGCCTCATCGTCTAACGCTTCTGTGTCCCAGGGTTCTTCCGATGCCCACAGGAGGAACTCACTGATCACCATAGACACACCAGCACAGCGAGCAGCAGAGAGGTATCCAAAATGTTACTGTTGATCAATAATCTGCCCATCTTTAATTTCACATTTAACTGAAATTAAGCATCGTGTCATTTGTATGCAGCGTGTATGAATGTGTTGAACGGAGTAAAAGTCACGTGTGAACTTCACATTGGGTTAGAACTTATCAGAAAAGCAGGATTTAAGATGTTCAAAGGACCCCAAAAAACCCATGATGTCATGTAGAGACCGACTCAAACCCTGACTTGGCCACTGCAGCTGATCGAGGAGATTCATTTCTGCTCTGGTCTAAAAAACTGGGGCGGTCAGTACCCATTAGCTGGTCATGGGATCCACCCAGAGGATCCAAGAAACAGTCGAAGACATTATTGTTTGAAGAGTGTTAACATCACATGTACTACAGTCACATGTTGGGTTGTCTCAGCTGCTACACACGATGTCACACGTGATCCTGACTTTCACAGTGTGCAGGCCGTCACCTCAGACCACCCTTCACCTGCCCGCAATGTCATCACACTCAAGGTGAGGTCAGAAGATGGAAGTCAAACGTACATATTGAGAATGTGGCTGTCAGACACTATCGGGCACCTGCGGCAGCACCTGGACGCACACAGGTGAGGAAGTGCTCCCTTCTGCTTTGGGTCGACCTCCGCCTTTACAATCACGTCACAGTGTGTTACATTTCCTGCTCTACAGAGGGAAGGAGCCGCCAGGCTATGACATCATCAGCGCATGTCCTCGGTGTCGCTATGACGACGACTCTCAGACGCTTCAGTCATGTGGACTCAGGACGAACGCTGCCCTGCTTCTGCGAAAACGGCAACAATGATTCACTGAAGAACCAATGTCAACGCATAAACAAACGTAAATAATTTGATCAGAAGGCGCGTACGATTTATTAATTCATGACATTCGTGACATCATCCAAGTCACCGAGGTCACGCTGAAGCACGCCGATGGAATCCTGCCTCATTTCCAGATGTGCTTCTGCTACTGCGTCTTCAAAACGCCTACATCCTGATTAAAGACGTTTTCTTCACTGAGGGCATGAACGTCAGCGACCTTGAGCACCCATGTTTTCACGTCATCTTTGTGTTCATGTTCGTGCTATATTTGAAGAAATTTCCTAGAGGCATTCATGTCACGTGAGGTGGGAGAGCGACCTTTGACCCTCCATGACGTTTTGAAATTCATCTTTTAAATTTCAGCGGATGTTTGGAGAAATTCAAGGCGTCCAGGAGACAAACTCACCAACTAGAATGGGACGCGTGTAGGGAGCAACCCATAGAAAATCAGTAGGACGATACAAGAACATTTACCGTGTACAGGCTTTGAATTCAGTGCATGTTAATAAATGAATCTTCAACATCAATAAGGACAACGTCATCTAGGTTAAACAGTGAAGTCATAAAAGGAAAAGATAATCTGAGTGTATTTCAGTTTGTTCACAGGAAATCTTGATACAAGCCACTCAATCAACAAATTGCTGTTGCTCAACTGTCTCTCTGAACTAGAAAAACAATTTTTTTCCAATTTTTTTTTCTGAATGAATGAGACTAAGGCCTGAACTAGAAGAGCAGATTTAAAAAAAAAAATAAAAAAAAATTTATTACTCCACTACATTTTTGAACTTGGGCGATGAACATGCCGAACGAACCCGACAACGAACTTATCGGCAGACGCTGTGCTCGTGTACGTTCGTTACCTCCCTGACCCTCCATGTGCGTTCACCTGTGCACTCTTCTATTACTGAGTGTTTATTGCCGACCCGTTGAAGATCCAAGACGGAACAAAACCCTGTCTAATAAATTTATACGGCTCACCATGAAAGCGCGTTCATCTTTCTAAGCCTTTCACCTCTGCGACATGCATGTCGCTAAATTGCCCCATAAAAAAAAAAAAAAAACGTATCCACATTTTTCCATTAATAATTCACAGCCATTTAAATCCAACGAAAAGGTTGAACATTTTTATTTCTAAAATACAAACAGGGACAAAAAAAAATATGAAAATATAAACATCTTTTCCCTTTTGCAAAACATTAGAGATGTTAAGGCATGCGGAGCTGGACTTTCCACAGAGAAATTTTGTGCTGCTCTTGTTTAAAGGTCCCATGAAATGAGAAATGGCTTGTGTCCCTGGGCGTACTGAGCTGTACGGCTGTCGAGAAAAGTTACTGTTGCATATTTTTATGTGAAGATCCCTTTTCCCTGTCAAGTGTTAATAAATGGCTTATTCTGCACACAGGGTAAATATAAAATTCCATCAAATCAAATATGATGAGTCACTTTGGGGTGATCCAGCCAACCCCTTCATCACCATCATCATCATCACGGGGGATTAAAACGTTCCCTCTCGACACCAAGTCCCGCCCCAGCACCCGATATTACGTAGAAACCACAGGAGAAAATTGCGATCTAACAGCCACTTCATGGGACCTTTATACATTGTGGATGCCAACGTGCGAGCTTTATTACTACGGCAACACATCAGGACCCAAAACACTTTCATACAGTTGTCAACGCAAACAAAATAAATAATACTGAAGATTAAAACTCATTCATACATTTATCAGTTAATTAGCCACTGTTAACCTGAAATGTACAGTAAATCGCGACGTCACTCATCTACGTAGATCCTCTAGACAAGCAGGTTTGATCTCAGTCGTGTATCTACCCGGAACAACAAGAAATCTGCTACATTCAGAGTCAGGGAATGTATCGACTATCCTACTGGTTGACAGACTGAGAGACAGGTCGGACCGTCTGCTGCAAACAGCCCTTGAGCTTGGTCTACCATGAATTAGCATTGTGGTTGTTACACAAAGGCACCTGTTGGTGTTCATTCACGACGCGGTCTGCAGCAGGGAGAAGCACTCGCACATTCAGACTTTTACTCTTTGGTAGTTCAATGGTTGGAGGCCCGATGGTGCGAAGAGTGCCGATTTGGTTTGAAGTCCTTCAGTCTTTTACCTCACAGCAGAGTCCGACGTTACAGCCATTTTAAATAATGGCACCTTAGTAACATCTTTTGAACTAAAAACACATTAAAATAGTTTAAGTTGATTGTCAACCACGTGTTGCATCATTTCCCTATAGGTGGGAAATCCTAAAGTTAAATAAATTACAACTCAGTGACACAAATAGTCATCTGCTAAAGTGGAAAAAGTATAAGACTGTTTGGTAAATGATAGCACGTCACCATTATTAAAAACACGCACACGCACACACACACACGGTGCTGAAGGATCAAGTATTAGAGGTAAGTTATTTTCTGTTAGCCCTTGGACTGAAATAGATGAACTCACCAGGGGGATGGGGGGTGGGGGTTCTGAGCTACAAGCAGGCTTAAGAATCGTACAGTCAGGGAAGAAGAAGCTAAACCATTTGGGCTTTCCCTTGTCCTCGTTTTAATAAAATCAAACTCCAGTCCTGCTTCTGACATTCAGTAAGTGGGCATGAAAGGTGAGCCAGTAGGAGATGCTTCAGAGTCAAAGGGGGGGGGTTCATTGGGTGATGCAGTTGTCTCCCATGTCCTGGGCATAACGGTCCAGTATTACGTTCCGTAATTCCTCGACATCTCGTCGAAGCTGCTGAGCTTCGACCAGCTTCTTTTGCAGCATTTCAGGAGTCATCCAGTCCTTGTCCTGCTCTGCTGCTGGTATGGGGGCTGTGGACAAACACACGACACTGATTCATGTGGGGCAGAAGATTCCCGACAAGTATTACACTCTGAGAAGTTGTATCTAAAATATTATCAAGAAGTTCAAGCTCACTTGAGAGACCGAGAAGCAGGGAGAGGTTGGGGTCTTGTCCCTGGGCCCTCTGGGTCAGAATGTGACAAAGGGAGCGCAGATCACTCAGGCAGGAAGCAATCTCTACATGAAGCCTCTGTGTTAGACAAGCCCCCGCAGGCTGCAGGGCCGAGGACGCCTGGTTGGGGCTCCTCTGCTCTGGATCACTCAGCTGCTCCTGCAGCGTCAGATTCTGCTCCATCAGTTCCTGGTTTTGCACTGACAGCTTTAAAAAGACGTTTTCAACATTAGCAAACAAAGGACAAATAGTTGCAATAACTATCTTCAGATAGTTGTTGTATCAAAGTGAGCATCAACATCTCACCTCCTTCATGGCTGTGTGGAGCTCTGCCATGCTCTGCTCTTTGGCCAGCACCTCCAGTCTGAGAGCCTGAGAGCTGTTCTCTTCCTGAGATATCTGCACTTCTAACGACTGTGAACACAAACAAAAATGATACCCAGGTGTTTAGAGAATGTAAGAGGACAGCAACAACACGGTCATTTAGACTGAGAGGTAGACATACCTGGATCTGGGAGCCCAGCTGCTCCATCATCCTGTGCTGCTTCTCAATGACCTGGCAAGAGAGGACCAGAACATTAGAGCCAGCAGCTTCTTCAAAGACACAGATTATGATTCACTTGGTTTATAATGAAGTACACCATATTAGGCCCAGATTATGAATGAAAGTTTTTTTTTTTAAGGAAATAATTGTGGGTGAAATTGCGAACAAATGTTTAATACAAATTATAACTTAAATGAATCCATCACTTACTTCCTGAAGCAGTTATTGCTAAATGAACTAAACATGAATTCTCGTATTCACTTCATTTCACTGCATATTACTACGGCGAGATACTCTGACTCCACCAACGTTGTGACAACACACTTTAACCACAGTAACTGCTGCCAACACACACTTCCTCTTAGCTAACCCACCCAGTCATTCTTCCTGCTGTGCAGAAACCCCATGAAATGTGATACCAATACGATACCTTTTTAAGTCTCTGCTGCTCTTCTCTCAGAACATTGTTATCTCCTCTGAGCTTTTCAACATCCAGTGAAGGCAGCCGGGCTCCATCCTCCAGACCCTGCTGCACCCGCTGCTGAATACTGATGAGGACAAATGTAAACAAACATTATGGAGAGTTATTACAGTCTCTGCGCGTGGAGTGAAGAGACTAGGCAGGTATGTGCACATACTCAGCAATGGTGGTCATCAGGTCTCTCTCCTTTTGTTTCTGGCCCTCCACCTGTGCATCTCTTTCTCCAAGCTGTGCACGTGTCGCCTCTAGACATCCCTCCAACTCGTTCACCTTCTCTTGCAGCTGAGCTGCCTGCTCCTCAGCCTCCTGAAGCTGATACAAATACATACATGTTCAGGTTTAAGGTCCCTAATGATTTAAACACGCATGTACAACTCTAAATGATCCTCACCTGCTTGTTCTGGCTCTGGTAATCCTCCATAGTGGGCAGGTCAGCAAGATAACGTTCCAGCGTCTCGATGCGCTGCTGGTTCTCTCTCTTCATCTCTGCCTCCTTCTGATACTTCTTCTTCAAGTTGTTGATGTGCTTGTCTCGATTGCGGATCTGCACAAACAGGCCACAGTAAATGGGTTTTCATGAAATCAACAAGTGAATTTTAAGCGAAATGTGCAAATGTCACAATAAAATATGTATTAAGTGAGTCTCAATAAACTAGTTTGGAATAAATAATATAGGCAATGAAATGCCATCATAAGATGGCAGTTTTGGCGACATCATGTATGACTGTGGCTGTAGAAGTAGAACAAGAGCCATCTACCAGGAAAAATAGAGAAAGGTCTTGATGAACCACCTTTGACTGAAGTTGTAACGGTTCTTCAGTACCAGATAGCTTCACACATGTTGCTGCTGTCCACATGCAAATTTAAGAATATGGTCAGAAATTGTTCTTTATTATTATTATTTGAAAAAAGATGCAATCCATCTTCCATCTCCTGTTTTTGTAACTGGGGTCCTTCCCTCCTTTGAATATTCTCTACTTATAGCAGGAAGGTATATGAATATGCTGGTTTGAATCAGCATTTATTGACAGTTACTAGTACAGTTATTATCGTTAAGCTGCTCAATGTAATTTTTTCTACACGTGTCTGTGGTTCATTTGCTTTCAACACTTAATAACTGGAAGCAATATTCGGAAAGCCCATACCTTTTCTTCCAGTTTCTTAATCTCCTCCGTATGCCTCTCACATGTTTCCTTCAGGCTGTCAGTTAGTCGGCGTGTTTCAGCCTCAACTGCTCCCAGCCGTCGCTCTGCCTCCACTTTTTCGAGGGCAGCACAGTCCGTGCGCTCGGCAAACTGCGCCCTCAGGAATGCATTCTCCCTCTGAGCTTCCTGCAATGTCCCCATGAGAAATGTGAATTTAAGTGACATTCTCATAATGAAAATCTCAGAGAGAGTGATGTCAGCGTTGTGTGTGCCAGCCACTAACCTGTAACCGGAGCATGCACATGTCCCCGTAAGAAGCCCCTCTGCCCAGAAGGGCGCCGTGGACTTGAAGCTCACTTTCCCTCAGACGTTGCTCCAACTGGGCCATATGCTGCTTTTGTCTGCACCATGAATGCAAAGAGTCAACTCAACATGAACTCCATCAATACTTTACAAAATACTCGTGTTTGAATTATTTTACAGAAAGAGAAAGGGACTTTGATGTAAAAACGTCATTTTTAGATATATTTGGCATCTATCAAGAGATAAATGAACAACTACCACAGGATTAAGATTGGGAACATGTATGTGACATTTCATGGGCGCTACTAAGAATAATGACATCAACAAAAAGGTCCCTGTAAACATCCCAAACACGAGTTAAATTACTGCAGTAAAATTATTGCAGACACTCACCGCTCAATGATAAGCTCTTTCTCCTTCAGCAGACTTTCATTGGCTTTGACCACAGCGTCCCACTTGCTGGCCTCTGAGTGCACAGACGCTGGGTACAGAGACGGGTACTGACCCACCCCGGCACTCATTAACTGAGACAAGGAGACAGAAAGGGGGGCAGTCAGAGCTCCATCGTGGCATAAAAATACACAACCATGTTGATAGATGGGGAGAATTGTACATTTTCAGAAATGTGCCTACTGACACAATGGGGGAACGACAACACAATATAATCATCACTTTTCAATTATGATGAAAAATAACTAGCTAGTGAAGCCCTATGTTACAGTCAAAATGGGCATTTTTGTCTTGTGGCCCTCTGCAGTAATATGCAGTGACGTACAGAGAGTCACTCTTTATGTCCCCCAAAAATAATGAGAAACTACTGAAATGGTAAGAGAGTGTTGTGAATCAATTCATGTATGGGTCACAAAATGGATGCAGAGACATTAGAAGCAATTTTCTGGCTTAAAGATGTAATAGGGTCAAACTATTTTTTTGTGAACCTGCTCCCAGACACCGAGTATCCTTTGAAGTCAATGTGATTTTAACTTGTGGCTGATTGCTTTGACAAATCCTGCTTCCAAAATAGGACAACGTGTCTGCATGCCTCCAGGCTTTGTCTAGTCAGAAGCTCATTTTTCCAATGGTGAGCTTTGTGTCAAGTGCACAATTTCTGGTTCAATTTAAATTTTTCCAAAAACAACTGACTTTCCTATGTGTCTACCGTGATGGCCTTTTATTATTTTCTTTCCGGTATCCACCATCTCACCCTATTCATAGCAGCCATGATGACATTTGTGTTGCAGCTGTGGTACTGTGTGAAAGAGTGAAATCAATGCCTTTGCTACGAACATCTAAAAAGAGCTGTGTGACAGATATGAAACGCATTAAAACATTCTACAGGCCTGAGTTTGTGTTTCTTCATCACATGAGCGGTTGGTTTCCAGTCCAGGAATAAAATCTTACGTGCATTTGTTCCACTTGCATGCGTAAACTCTCCAGTTGCTGCTTCTGGTGCTGTTGTTGCTGCCAATTCGATAGATCACTACATCTGTCCTGCCGCAGTGGCTCATAAGCCTTGGTGCCTGCATGCTCCCTCAGCAGGGCCTGAGTCTGCAGGCTGTGAGGGCTTACATAGACACCAGCAGAACCAGCTCCACCAGGCTGACTGGCCCTCTGACTGGAGGGCTCTGTTGTGCCAGAAACCCCACTCCTTGCTTCAGGCAGAACCTTATAGTTGTGCTCCATGCCTCCTCTGTAGGCCTCAGACACACAGTCTGGGACGTCTCTAATCCCCGTCGTCTGTAATCGGAGTCTGACATCAGGGCAAAACCCCCCCAACAGCGCTGACTGATTTAGCGTAGGTTCCACTGCAGGAGTGTCAAACCTGTGGCCCTCATCCACCCGTGTATGATCCGCAGGGAAGAGAGAGTGGTCCAGCCCATTGACAAGACTTCTGTAGCGGCTCAAGCAGTCTTGCTTTGACTCCACAGGATCGCTTCCTATATCAGCCTGAGCATCCAAGTTGGGCGAAGATGCTGATTTGGAAAGAGAGGAGGACTTGGTGGAGCTACTTGGGGTTCTTGAGCCAGAAGAAGACCTGTGACCCTCAGCTGAGGACCGCGACTCTTCCTTGACACCTGGCTGAGGCTTGGAGGCTGGGGCTCCAGCCGTGGATGGCATGACATGTGCAGTGGGTATGGGAATCTGGCTGCGAATGGGTTGGAAACGGGGGCTGCAGCTGGAACTGCAGAAATCTTAACAGAATGAAAGAAAGAAAGAAAGGATAAATACATCAACACTGGATGATTTTATCTCACTGTTACATGTACCTTAGTAAATCAGTGCTGAGTATCTAGAGCACTTCTGCGGGCCATTTCCTCTATTTTCGGTTGGTGATGTAAAATAGACACAGCAGGGTTTGTGGGTGGCCTACTTTGTAGATGAGTTGTCAACACTGAGAAAATTAACCGCCTCTGACTGATTAAACCAAATGGAATATGCTTAATATAGATCAAGTCCAAATGAGCAGATTTAAAGCTCAATATTACATCTAAAATATGTATTTACTTTGAATTGAGCTGGACATCACTGCCATCTCACTGTTTACATGTGCAACCATTATAATTATTTGAAAAAGATGAAAACAAGCATTTAGTTTTGCATAATAATTACCAGGGATCCATTAACTAAGAAACACCCTCAGTGAAGTCAAGTACACACCCATTCCCCGCATAAAGCATGCACAAAAATGTCTTCAGTTGGAAACCACAGCTCACGGCAGGAAAACAGCAAGAGAATGAGACGTAACCACAAGTCTGAACACAGCTTCAGCTACATCACTCTGATTTAAAAAATATTACAAACCTGAGAGACTTGTCCCAGTTTGGACACCTGGCAGTTACTTGAACGTGGCAAACCTGTTATTAGCTGTGGCATTTTTTCTACCATTAAAATGAGGTGAGCCGAGTTGTGCAACACCTTTCATCCAAACAGAAGTCTGCCGTCTGCATTTCTCAAGCTGCAGCAAATTGATCTCACAAACAAAGACTGACAGCAAAGCAAAAAGATGTATTGTCCTCTCAAGCAGCCCTACCAGCCTGTACCAAGCTCCCAGCAAACGCATACAAATAGGCACACACAGGAAAGGTTAGGGGTATTTATAGCCCACCTCTCAAGTTACAGAGTGATCTGTGGGTGCCGCTTATTTAAGCACCTTGCCCCCTCCCACTGAAACACCCATCACACACGTGTACATCCACTATCAGAGGACTAAATGGGGTTTTTGTTTTTACCTGCTCTGGTTAAAACATGTCAACAATCTTTGAATCCCAGAACAAGTAAAAAGGCCTGTACATGAATCAAAGACTATAATGCTAACAAACAAGTTAAAGGCCCAAATATTAAAGAGGCCTTCAGGCTACCTGATTCACAACTGGCTGGAACAAGTCTGAACTTCTCAGAGAGGATAGTGTTTGCTCAACAGACATTCCTACCTTTGCAAATTATGCAATCTAATGCAGTTACCTGTAGCTGTAAAAAACAATTTTTGGATAAACTTGAGGGAACTACAATTAAAAAATGCAGGTGCCTTTGCTTGACAATCAGTATTTAATTTACATTCTAAATATGCTTCTATCCTGCAGTATCAACAACAGTTCATTATTGTGGTGAAATATGGGGTTAATTGTCATGTTACTAAGTAACGCTGTCACTTGAGGGGGAAGGACAGCTGTGCAAGTACCAGTGCCATGATACTCAACAGTTGTGCCAAAACAAAAGTGAGGCTGGTGATACCTTAGGTCACTCCAACATGAAGACAACAACCCTGACAAAAACACATCCAGCCTGAAGGGTACTAAGAGGCAAATGTTTCTCATGTCTCTGTGCATTTTCCTCTGTCATGACTCATTCCAGGCGAGCTCTTCCACAAACAACAACTTTTTGACACTCAAGCACTACAGACTTGTTTCATGTCAAAGCCATTTATCCTATGACCCAAGAATTACACCAAAATGACACAGAAACTCCCATTTCTGTTGTTTGTACCAATAAATACGGACAATACATGCACAGGCACCTGTTGAATTCCCCATTTTCCCAGTTAAATGCCCATCTAAAAACATAATAATGCAAACTGTTGAATTTGACAGTGACATTTCACACCAGGGTCCAGTTTCCATTTAGATGTCCAGTGCTCCTATTAAACTACATTCCTCCCACTTAGTCTAAACACCAGAATGGCACTGCAGATCATCGCTGCACTTTAGACTTTAATCTATCTCTACAAATCTGCCTCGCACCAGCAGCGGTTTATTAATGTTTCTCACACTATAAATAGCCTAAGTGAAAACAATACTAATTGATACTAAAATAATACTACAAGATTGGGGAGCCGTAAGGCCATACATTACCTCACTCCACAAAATATGTTATATGACTGTTTTCAAGTGTCCTTAAAAGCCAATAAAATGTACATTAGTTTCATGATAAACACTTGTGCTGTAGGGCACATATATCCTAAATTCTGTGCCACTCTTGCTGTATAGAGTGCCAACTGCTGCTCCATCACCACAGACAGACCTCAAATCAATATTACTCAATGCACACCACATGCAGAAAGAACAAGTAAAAGTCACCTTCTGTACTGTCCGACACTGAGGTGCCAAGTCCAGTGTCCCCACTATCGGATGTTCCAGGCCGGCGGCCAAAGCGGCTTTGGAACTTCTCTGACACAGCTGGTGTCTGCCACTCCATGTCAGCAAATGAAGCTAATGTACAATTGTGAGAAAGGGCAAGAGGAACAGAGGAGAATATCAACAATGCACTCTGAGCTGAGACAGAAGTTCATTTAGGTAACAATGTGTCAACTTACCCGCTGGTCTGGAATTAATGTTTCTCTGTGAGGTCGTCACTCCAGGCAAGACAATATCACCTGATCAAGATGAGGGGGGGGGGGGGACGGGGACACAGACTTTTCATAAAGTGAACTAAATGACGTTTTACTGTCACATGAATTAACAATGAACAAGCTGAGGAAATATTCTACAGTAGGTACTTTAAGTGTATATATAACGACAATAAATGAGTTATGTTTAGAATTATTTCCGTAAACACAAGTTTGTCTCACTCTTACACAAACAAACTATTATGGGCTACATGGTCATAATGTAGGGATCAACAGACTCATTTGACTCTAAGCCTGCCCTGAAGACCTCGTCAGATTCTTTTGGGTAGCAACAAAAATAACAACATGAACACATGTTCAACCGTTACATAATCTGTTACACAAACATTTATACCCTCCAGAGGCTTCAGGAAATTGTTATGCATCATTTGTGACAAGCAAATATATTATTTATTAAATGGCTAGACCTTATTAAACGAAGCTAATCCTCTTCACAAGCTACTTAACATATAAAGGAAATGCCTCGCTAACACTGAACCAGCCAACGCATGCTATCTGCTAACCGTGACAATTCCTAAATTGACTGTATTCAAATTTCATAATTGGGGGTTTATAAAGCCAAGGGCGGCTATTTTGTCCCTCAGTTTCTCGGCTGTTTGAACACGACGATTCGTTTTGTTTCCTCACATTAACGTATGCAATGCTGTAATGTGATGCCCTGCAACATTTAGCTAGCTAATCCATGACAAATCCGTTTCCGTTTTACAAGCTAGCTAACAGCTAAACCGACGTCGGCGTTTCATTAGCCACTTAAACTTACCGAGAATGTTACACATTTGTTTTAGTTTCAAGCTTTAAGCGCAGTAGCTAAGCTATTTCTGGGTGCCAACAAAGACATTGACATTACCTTACCTTCCGCTTCACATTAATGAAGTACCAAATCTCGGTTTCAAGCTGGCAACCGGAGCCGAATCAGAAGCATCCGCTGCTGCTGTTGTTCCGCTAACCAACTGGTCGCCTCTGCTGGCAGGCGCGGGGGCTGCTTGTTTAATGACGCAGCGCCGCCCGCTGAACGGTAATTTCAACCCGTGTCCGGAGCCGTTTGTACACGGGGGCTCATTCGCCAACGGGAGTAAATATGTAGAGTAAGAACTCCGGGGGCTGTATTCTTCATGCGTTTTAATGCCGCTGAAGACGCTTTCTTATTTATTTGAGTTAAAACACCGCTATACCGCTACTTGCTATACTAACACGAAACGAACCAACTTAAATAAGATTCTTTGCCATGACTGGAAAAGATAGAGACTTTTGTAAGGATCCCCAGAGTTACAGAAATAACAATAACTGGCCAAAGAGGGTTAAAATATTATAATATATTAAAAACAATCGTGTCTTTGAACAGGATGCACAATAAACCAAGCCAAGTTGTAAATGAAACCTCTTCTAATGTAATTTCTAGTTTTTTTTTTTAAGATGTGTCTTAGTTGTCTTCTTAACAATCTTTTGATTTCAGTTGAAAACCCCATCATAAAACCTCAGTGGAGGATCTGCTGCCTCTAGTTTTTTTTCCTCATGATCTATGAATCGATCTGTGTGAGCGTACTATGATAATGAGGCTCTGCGAGTAGAACTCTCAAATTTTCAAAGTGTAGTACAAAAGTACAAAAATATATGAGTCCTTCTTTTCACTAGACTCTTCAGATCTCTTTGTTGCCCCTCCCCCCCACGCACACTCACACAAACCCTAAAAAGAGAGAAAGAGTTCCACAAATTCAGGATATGCTTCAGAAAGTTGACAAGTTTCAAGAACTGTCATGTATAAGTACACTTATTTGCATAAAGGAGACGGACTGTTCAAGTTTTTTTTTCCCCTTTAGAGAAGTATGAAGCATGAAGACACTTTCTTCAGAAAATATTTGCCACAGCTCACTGGGATTCAGTATAGAACAACAATTACAACATCTAAAACAGTGGCTGTGGTGGGCTCAGCTTATTTCCTTATTAGATATCCATATTAATATTAAACATATTATTAGGATAAGCGTTGAAAAAACTTGATGTATGGATGGACGTGTATGTGTACATACAGAGAGAGAGTGAGAGAGAGGGAGAGAGAGAGAGAGAGAGAGAGCCTTTATTCTGAAATGATAAAGTAGATCGGAAGTGAATGTCTGTTTTAGCTGCGTGACACGCGCACTGCACTGTGGGAGGGGGTTGTTTTCAAGTCAAAGAAGGTACTGCCGTGAATCCTGTCAACAAACTCCCATAGAATATGATTTATCACTTTTTTGGAGACGACATTTCTCCACAAGGGCCTTTTTAGGCCAACGAAAGCGGTGGGAACTCATTCGCAGTCGTAAGTCTCAATGAAAAGGCTGCAAATATTGTCGTAACATGAAGTGTACGTGTTAGCTAGCAAGGTAACACAAATACGCTAACGCAAGCGACTTGATTAAAGACAGCCCCCTTAATGCTTGATAGTTCAGGTGGCTAGCGGTTCTAGCAGACTTCCAGCTCCGTCATGTTGTAATGAACGTGACTAGTTTTCGAGCAAAATTCTGTCAAGGCTGTCCTGAGCACTTAGCTAACACAAGCTAAAGCTATTGAGCTAATAAATTTTGTTAGATGGTGCTGGCTGACGTGAGCAGGGTCCCTTGTCCTTATCTGAGTTGTGAGCTACGGCAGTGGGCCAGCTGATGTCATAGGATATGCTCATATTTTAGTCTTTATCAAGCAAATAATAAGTTGGTAATTCAATGTGAAGTGACCACACTGTTCTGTAACAGACTAAATCGTTTTCAGATGGTGTTATCTTAACATTTTCAACCTGTTCACTACTTATTCTTAAGAAACACAGAATGAATATCATCTGAGCTGTGACCCCTGGATCCTCCCACCAACAACCAAGTTTATGTTTTGTGGTGAAACCATGACGTCTGTCAACATCACCCGAGATATCCTGCACAGGCAGATCAGAGTAAGCAAAGATTCTGGCGTAGTTGTTGGACCCGTGTGCAGAGCTTATCAGGGTAGCAGTGGCAAAACAAAGATATTAGGACTTTGAAAACTGAGGTTTTGATTCATGTCTGTAGGACAAGAGAGCACCAGGTTTCCAAAGGGTCTACCATGTGACAGACCCCTTCATAAAGAGACTTGGATTGGAGGCTGAGCTTCAGGTCAGTCACTACAAGTTTGCTTTTATGCCTGGTGAGAGAGACATTGAGAGGATGCCACTGCACATCACGTCCTCCTCTAAAAGATTACCCTGTGTGTTTCTACAGGGCCACACTGGCTGTGTGAATTGTCTGGAATGGAATGAACATGGAGAGTAAGACGAATTTCCTGATACAATTTAACTATGCCAGATGTCTGTATTGACTTATACTTGAAGTACAGTGACATCCTTTGACTAACCAAACAATTCTTGATTTGCCCTGCTGATTCTTCTTTATTGCAGTCTTCTGGCATCTGGCTCAGATGATCAACATGCCATCATCTGGGATCCATTCCGACATAAGAAGCTTACGACTATGCATACAGGTCATGCAGCAAATATATTCTCTGTAAAGGTAAGACATGTACATAGCAACATTCATCAAGCCCATCAATTGGATTCATATAAACGATTGGATATCGGATCAGGAGCCTTAGAATCAACTGCTGATACTAATATTGTTGGCAGATTGAAGACTGGAATGATAGTGCCAGTCCTGATTCCATAGCTTGTATTTGACCATGAAACTGCTGAACTGTAGCATAAAATACAACCCCTACATACTGTACAAATACATTTCTTTGGAATACATTCAATGCATTTGTATCTGTTTTTTGCTCTTTAATTAGAAGTGCAATTTGTTTTACTACAGTCTCACAATAACAGTAGTATTAATAAAGTATCTGCTGATGTGTAACTGAAAAATGTGCATCGGTGCGTCAGTAGTCGCTGTACGAACCCTTGTAAACATCTGAATGTCTATGGCTTAATCTATGAGTCCTGGCAATAAGCGGATTAGCAGATTATTTTTCTGTGTTTGTTCTTCCATACAGTTCCTCCCACACTCCGGGGACAGAATTTTGGTAACTGGTGCAGCCGACACCAAGGTCCATGTGCATGACCTGACGGTAAAGGAAACCATTCACATGTTTTCTGATCACACTAATAGAGTCAAACGCATCGCCACAGCACCCATGTGGCCCAACACCTTCTGGAGCGCTGCGGAGGACGGCATTATCAGGTTCAAACCCAGGAGTTATTCATGTATTATTATTACATCAGTAGAGATCTTACTTTACCCCAGCTGATATGCTGACTCTGTCCTTGCGTACACAGACAGTACGACCTACGGGAGAGCAGTAAACGCTCCGAGGTGCTGATTGACTTGACAGAGTTCTGTGGTCAGCTAGTGGAAGCCAAGTGTTTAGCTGTTAATCCACGGGACAACAACTACCTGGCAGTTGGGACCAATGGTCCTTTTGTACGCCTATATGACATTCGGATGATTCACAACTATAGGTCAGTTATAGTTTTCTGTTTGGTGCAAATATTCCGTGAACAGTTACTTGAAAGCATCATGCAAACTTATTTATTAATTTATTTATTGACTTTCACAGGAAATCTGTCAGTCAGAGCACATCAGCAGCAGTGCACACCTTCTGTGAAAGGCAGAAGCCCATCCCCGACGGAGCTGGGCAGTATTATGTTGCAGGTGAGTAACGGCCTAATTGGTATATGTCTAATATTTTAACTAAGCCATAATAACATGAGGAAATATGGAGTTGAAATTAAGTGTTGTTGTGGTCTGTTTCCTCCAGGGCACCTGCCAGTGAAACTCCCAGACTACAACAACCGTCTGAGAGTCCTGGTTGCCACCTACGTCACATTCAGTCCAGATGGCACCGAGCTGCTCGTCAACATGGGCGGGGAACAGGTGAATTTTCTTTAAACATGAGTGAGAGCGAGTGAAATATTGTTTTCAGATTTCAGGTTCAGTATTGACACGTTTGTTTTTATTCTGCCATCCTCCAGGTGTATCTGTTTGACTTGACTTTTAAACAGAGGCCCTACACCTTCTTACTTCCCAAAAAGTGCCAGTCATCACCAGGTAGGTTTGTATCTTAAATGGCCTCCGTTACGTATTTTAAGTTTCTCGTTTGTAGATGAAACAACAGTTTGTGAAACTCTGGCTTCCCAGGAGATGTGCAGAATGGAAAAACAACCAATGGTGTTTCCAACGGAATTCACCTGCCAACCAGCCATATTCGATTTGCTGAAAGCAAGATGCGATTGAGGTAGTTGTCGTCACAACCTAGCTCTTTGATGGCTCTTGTACATAGATTAGAGCTGCACACTCACTCATGCTCTTGTCCTGTTGTTGTTGCAGCTCCACTGAGCTCCCTCCACACTTGGAGAAGATAAAGCAACAAGCTAACGATGCATTTGCACGCCAACAGTGGACGCAGGCCATCCAACTGTACAGCTTAGGAATTCATCAATCCAGCTGCAACGCCATGCTGTATGGGAACCGGGCGGCAGCCTACATGAAACGCAAGTGGTAGGTCTGGTTGTGTTCTAGCACCTGCAGGGATGAGTGGAGGCTGTAAGAGCAACACTTAATGTTCGTCTATGTCCCTGACAGGGACGGAGACCACTATGATGCGCTCAGGGACTGTCTGAAAGCTCTTACTCTAAACCCAGGCCATTTGAAGGCTCATTTCAGGCTGGCACGCTGTCTGTTTGAGCTCAAGTATGTGGCAGAAGCTTTGGAATGTCTGGATGATTTTAAAGGAAAGTTTCCGGAGCAGGCGCACAGTAGCGCTTGTGATGCCTTGGATAAAGATATCAAAGCCGCTCTCTTCTCAAAGACTGAATCAGGTAGGAAATCTTTAAATAAGCCTTCACACCACATGACTGGAACCCTCAGATACTCACACGGTCTGTATCAACAGCTTGTCTAATAAAATGGTGCCTTTTGTATCACTTAAAAATATAATGTGTATATATATGTGTGTGTGTGTGTGTGTGTGTATATATATATGTATATATATATATATATACGTATGTACTATTTTTTATTCTAGCTGATTCAAATGGTAAAAGTAATATTAAATGCCTATTTAAGAGGATGTAGAATGGAGGTCTTCTAGCACTGAGCAAAGAGATTAGTTTCAAATAAATAAGAATATATAGTCTTGCTTTATTTTTAGGAATAAAAACAATCTTCATTTAAAGAAGAGCGTACAAATTATAAAAGGAAAGAAAGAAACAAACAAAACTTTTAATATAATAATTAAAACATTGACTGTAATTTTGCTAATAATAGATGTGTATAAATGCCTCCCAGCTAATGTGAACAATTGTTTTTTCCTAACTTGCAGAAGATAAGAAGACCAACAGTTCCATTCGATTGCACTCATTCAGTCGTAAGGAGTCCATCCCTGAGGACGAGCTGGTGCTGAGAGAGCGCAGCTTTGACTACAAGCACAGATACTGTGGTCACTGCAACACTACCACTGATATCAAAGAGGCCAACTTCTTCGGCAGGTCAGTGGATTTCACCCACTAGGGGGCAGTGTTGAGCCGTGTAGAGAACACAGCTGCAGTGGAGTAAGAATGCGCAGTGTAGTGGCGCTTTCATCCCATCTGCTCTGGAGGTTGTGTGGTGTTTTTTTTTTGTTTTGTTTTTTCATTCCCCTTTGTGATTCGTGGTGCGGCGCCGGAACATAATGGGCCAAAAAGGAATGTCACTCACTTTCTTTAACATTGCGAGAAAGGTCATTTATTTGACATCGGCCTTGGCTGAGGATTTCACTGTCCAAGTGGCCCTCCAGTTAATAAATGCTGTCTCTAAGTCATGTTTTACAAAGTTTTCTCAATTGGTCCAACAATTTTGAGTGTATAGAATATGCTTCAGAAATGAGGATGCAACATACTGTAAACATTACCGCATGTGTGCAAGCAGGCTCGATACAAACAAAATCCAGTGCAGTACTCCCTAATTCTTTGGAATACAGCTTTTAACAACTGCAACTGTGTGTTGTTATTTTCATGTTTGATCTCATTTGCATAAGGGCTCGAAATATGTATCAGCCCCAAGCAGCCACAGCAAATTCTGTGACACGTGGGCAAACCTCTTAGTCTTTTCTGGGCTGAGTGAAATACTTAAGCTTTCATCCAAACGTAGTCATCTTTAACCAGACTTGTTGTGTGTACGCTCTTTTTTTTGTTGTCGTTACACAAACTGATAATATCCCTCAAAAGAGCGGGATGGAAATGCACCTTGTGATGCGTAGAGAATGTTGTTATAAAATATTTGTTACATCAGATTTTGTTTAAGGAGGATGTCACCTGGTCCCTCATCACAACACTGCTCAATTTGCCACATTTCAAATCATTTGGAAAACAAAGCTAAAATCGGGGGCAGAAATCAGTCCATGTAAGTTGGTCTGTCAACAGAAACAGGAATGAATAATGGGGGGAAATATCCATTCCAGAAAAGCTCAGAGTACCTTCATATATTGAGGTGTTAACACACGTGAAGGGTCATTGGTAAATAGAAAGAGTGATATGGTCCGTTGCCGTTCACACCAGAACTGGGAAAGCCTGTCATACACAGGTGTAGGCTGGCTGAAGTGACCAGGATACTGTGAAACGCAGTCTGAGTGGTTGTAGTTCCTCTGCAGTAAAGGCCAGTACATCGTCAGTGGCTCGGACGACGGCTCATTCTTCATCTGGGAGAAGGAGACAACCAACCTGGTCAGGATCCTGCAGGGAGACGAGTCCATCGTCAACTGCCTGCAGCCCCACCCCAGCTACTGCTTCCTGGCCTCTAGTGGTATCGACCCCGTGGTCCGATTATGGAACCCCAGACCAGAGGTAAACAGCAGACACTTGTCTTGGGATTTTTATGTTTCCCTGTTAGTAAAAGTCATGGCCAGAGTTTTTACATTTTTTGGGTGTGTGTCCCATTCTCGTGAACACGTTATATTAGTAATACCGTCAGTGAATTTCTTCAAATTTGGCACGAACATTCACTTGGATTCAGTGATGAAACAAAAACCAAAGGGGTTTAGACATAAAAACCTGGCAGTACAGCTGTTTTGTAACATGCTCTCCTATTTACCATTCCACTAGGGGGCACCCCAGACATAGAACCTCCACTCAGATTATTGCACAACCCCAAAGAAGGAGGATTGCTTAAACAGAGACCCATTTCAGTTTGTTGACACTTTATGTAAAATATTGATTGCATTTGGTGGAAAAATACCCCCCCCCGCCATTCTTTTCCAGCATTTATCCTCTGTGTGTAAACATAAAAGTCTCAGATATCTTTGGGTTGCACACTTGCATGTCGACTTGTTAAGTGGATTAAGTTGTGGTGGTCAAGCATCGCTGTGACCTCACAAACAACTTCATAATTCACATGTAAATTATATTAAAAAAAACAACAACAACAACAACTTTCACACAAGTGTGAAGTGATGGTTTGTCCTCAATGTGACATCATAACATCGTGCCAAAACACCAGACTCAATGTCGGGCTCGCTGGCGTTAGTCGGCTGGTTTGTGATCGCTTGACCGTGATTCATCTTCCAGGTTGCATGGCTGACAGAGGTTTCTTTGTTTGTGTAAGTACACTGAGGTTTGCAGGCTCCAATTTTGAATGACAAACGCAGATTACTGCCACATGCTGGTGTCACACGTGCAGAACGTATACGCCGCCTGACTGTCGCCTCTGACCGGTGTGTTATGTGGCCCACGAGCTGCTGTTCTGGTCTGAGACGCTGCTGTTCTGGTGTGACTTTATTTTAATCAGTGGTCATTGGTTCTGTCTCAAAATGTCTTAAATATATAAATAACATTCCATCACAGCTTGACATCAGTACCTGTCCCTCTGCTTTCTCACAGACGGAGAGCGAGAACGGACGTGTGGTCGAGGACATGGAAGGTGCTGCTCAGGCAAACCAGCGGCGTATGAACGCTGATCCGCTGGAGGTTATGCTGCTCAACATGGGCTATCGCATCACTGGCTTGCGCGGCGTTGGCCCAGATGGTTCGGATGATGAAGACAGCTCGGAGGGACAAGTGCAGTGTCGACCGAGTTAAAGAAACTGTCAGCCATTCTGTAGAATGGATGTAGGAAGCAAAGCCCTCCACCAGTTTCAGTTTGAATCGTAATTCGCCCCCCTTTTCTGACAGAAACATTGAGTGAATGTCATGTCACATCTCAGCACTATGCATCGTCCTTCCCTGTCCTACGAGAGGACCGGCGGGGACCGCTCGGGGGAGAGGAGTTCAGGAGGGTGGAAAAGACGCCTTTTTTGCCCCTTCAAAGCACTGACACCTCAGTCCCTCCCTCCACCCTGTGGTGGCAGGGGGGCACCTGCGAGGCGAGCACCTTCCACATTACTCCCAAGTTTCTCACAAAGAAGGAGTTGAGCACTTATTCCTCCTCAGGTTTATGTTGGAGAGACACACAACACGTGGGAGGAGGTAACTGACCTATTTTCAGGTCAGTGTGGCCACACAGTCCCTGTGTCCTCCATGGAGGATCAGATCACAGAGGTGCTGAGGAGCATCTCCTGTCTGCTGGAGCTAAGAGTCCCAGTGCACACTCATCTCAGAAAGGCTGCACTCCCCAGTCATGAGTTAGTCCTGATCTTATTTTCAGTTGGAGTTTCGGTCACAGGAAGCCTAGAATGAATTCTCTCTCTGAAAGCTGCAATTCTTGCAACTACATGTGTTGTTGTTGAGTTTATAATGTGTTCTTCTGCCAAAGGTTATCATCTGTCATTTCAATGGCCAAGGATTCATGTTTTTCTGTCGTCGTTTAGAGGAAGGTTTTACTACAGTGGTGTTGCCTCGACCAACCAGATGAGTAAATATTTATGAATGAGTCACTTTTCTCATAGATTTTTTTTTCTGTTTTAAATTATACCCCCTTGGATGCAAATACAATTTGGCCTAAGACTTTGATGTGAAACGTATGTTGTGTACAAATGGGACACGTGCTAATTTGCAGTATATGATAACTGAGTGGCGACGGGGTGGGGTGGGGGGTTCCTGCCTACTTGCTGCGTGGCTCTAGCACTAGTCCTCCGCTGCAGTCCTGCTTCCATGCGGCTTCTCCGACCATAGTTGCGGGCAACATCATTTGCCCCCAAACAAGGTCAGTACGAAGGAGCAGATCCTCCAAAAAAACAACCATGCAACACTAGGCTTCCATGTGTTTTACTTTGTTCATTCATTTGAGATGTTTTTCTTTAAGGAATCCTGTAATAAACTTTGTTTCAAACAAAGCAAAGAATAAATATCTGAACACTTAATTGTCTGCTTTATGTGAAACATGACTGATCGTTTGTCCTTCAGGTGGGACAGTTATGAAGCAGACCTTGCAGCAGGACTTACTAGTTTGTGCTCTCTGCTGTGAGCTTCCTGTATGCTGCCTATACATCAGTGACTGTCCTACTCTCTGCTTCTGCTGACTGTTAGGCTACATGCATGCACAGTCCATCACCATTAGATACGGGAGCATCTCAGGCCCGTTGTCTACAATAATGAGGTGACCCAGCTTCAGTCGTGGAGGAAGTTACAGTGATGAAGCACGAGGCTGACAGAGCAGCCTTGAAGCTAAATGGGCCTCCAAAGCAGCAAAGGTAAGCTCTTCCAGCTGCTGAGACACAGAGAAAATCACCTTTTTTCTCTAAAGTGAAAAAAACGATTGAAAAAATACATACTGCACACTAACATTTTAATTCATTTATATTTTTCTGTGTACCAACTTTTACCAAATTTATCACCTGCATAGACATTTACTTAAAATATTTTCAAAATGTTGCTCTCATCTATCATTACATTTTTATATTTTATTCCCCCCCACGCACACACACAAACTGAGTCTAACGTAATCAGCTTGCCTGATCTCTGTGTCGGCACTGACAGTTAGAAAACGCGCATCGGGTCATCACAAGCTTCAGCATTTCAGAAGTGACGGTAAATGACGTAAAAATCATGGTTGTAATTTATTTAGACAAATGAAGACACTACATGCTGACAGTACAAACCGCAACTGTGTGTGTGTGTGTGTGTGTGGGGGGGGGGGTTAAAAAAAGTGGTACGCGAACGCCGCATTTGACACACGTACGAACCGTGTTGCGTTCACTGAATTCGTTCACCGAGGCGCCGTTGACTGCGCGCGTCCGCCTATCCACTGTGGTGTCCCGTCACTCCAGGCAGTGATGGCGGAGGTGGACGATATCGACATGATGATGAACTACCACGGAGATTTCTTAAAAAGCGACAGGAAAAGCAGTCGGTACCCGTACTGCATCGTCTGGACACCGATTCCCCTTCTGTCGTGAGAAGCAAACCCAATTATCTTGTTAGCTTAGACGCGACAGACCTGCTAGCTTGTCTTGCTACGTCAACTGAAACGGCATTTTGTGTAGTAGCCGCTAGCTTGGCTTTGTTTTGTTTTACCGGTTGCAAATGGATGCACGTAGTTTGCATGATATTTATAATAACGTTGATGCACCGTGGAATAATCGCAGCGACCTTGTGGATCTATGACTTATTGGTTCTCTGGTTCTGGGTGGGTGCCTCCTGCAGGTGGGTGCTCCCGTTCATCGGTCACATGGGTATCTGCACCTCTTCTGGAGTCATCCGAGACTTTGCAGGATCTTACTTTGTGTCGGTGAGAGTGGCTTTTGTTGTCAGTTATCAGTCCGTGACTATCTACAGCTGGGTCAAACGTCACATGACAGAGGCTACATTTTTTCCCCTCTTATCTTTCATTCTTTGTGTCTGCGATGCTTCCACGATAAACTTGTCTTTAATTGTTGTTTACAGGAGGACAACATGGGCTTTGGTAGACCGACAAAGTAAGTCACCTGTTAATCTAACAACTTCTACGTAATTGTTTTGGTCATTAAATGGTAAATGTTGCAGGTACTGGAAACTGGATGTGGATAAAGTTTGTGGCAATGGTGCTGCAACCTGGGATAAAGCAGTGCTCGACGCATCCGAGGAATACAAATGCAGGCCGGTGAGAACACTTAAAATGAAGAAATACATATCTATTTAACATAGTGACAGATAAATTCTTGATAACTGCTTCCTGTGTTTCGTTTTAGCACAATCTGTGCTTCGATAACTGCCATTCCCATGTCGCCATGGCCCTCAACCTCATGCGCTATGACAACAGCACGTCTTGGAACATGGTGAACTTGTGTTTGCTGTGTCTCATTTATGGGAAACACGTGAGGTAAGAATTGAGCCCTTGTTCTGCCGTGGGTTAACATCAAGAGTACATATTGAATCAGGTTCTCTGAGTTTAGCATCAGGTTCCCTCTCCTTAACTCATTTAGCTTTAATGTAGATGCTATCTTAATCCCTGAAGGGGAGTTGTGTTGTATTCTTAGACACACACACATGCAAGCACAGTGTGTGGGGAGTCGGAGAGGATGAGGTGCCTCCTCAAGGGCACTTTGGCCCTTCTGAAGGAGGGGGAAGCTGTGTTCCTGCACCTCCCCCACCCACATTTTCCCTGTTTGTTAAGGAAATAGAACTTTTTAGTACCAGGTCCGCTTCTCTTCATCCGTCACTCAGAAAAGCTCACAAAGGCACAGAGATCTAAATTGAATGGTTACAATTGTACTTTTCCTCATTATGTTAAAACAACCATTTTATTCAAACTTAAACCCCAGTTTTTAGGAAGTGTTCATAGTCCATCCTCCCCTGAGCCAGAGAAGAAGATGGACACTCTTCTCTTCTCTGTGTGCTCATGAAGGAGCTGAGACCTGTTTACTGCTAGTTAGCTTAGCACAATGAATGGTAGTGGATGGGCAGGTGACCCGCCGACTTTTGAAGAGCTGAGAGGATGATCACTGCTGGACAAACTGAGTTCCTGAACACCGAAAGATATGCTAACAACTCTCATCCACTTACCATTCATCGTGCTAAGCTAACTAGCGGCCAGTCGATTTCTAAGGGTCTCAGCGTAGAGGAGAGAACTGTAACGGTGTACTCTTCTCTAGATGTCCGCAGCAGATGAGGGTGTGTAAACTCCACAGCATTTTGAAAAAGCTGTTTCAGCAGTTTGAACTGCACAGAACCGGCGCTGTAACCATCTCCACACAGGCACAGCGATCTGTTCCTCCTTTCCTTCTCTGTGTCCTGTTACACAGATGGCAGTGCTGTGTAAAACTGGTTACTGGCACAAACCTCATGACAGCCTATAGTTGTTATCATTTTTTCATTCAAACCTCTGTCTGGTTTTGTTTGTTGCATTAAATGGTTTTCTTTCAATCGCAACAGTTGAGTTTTTGGTTAAAGAAAATGGACAGATGTGTTATTATAGCAGCAGTGGAAGAGGTTTTACCATCAGCACTGCACCAATCCAGTATGAACCATCGTCATCACATGCACGGTCTATTAAATCTGCTCTTGCGCTGGTTGCTTGTGCAAAGCATTAAGAGACATATGGCTCCCAGAACCCCCCCTCATTATTCTCCGCTGACCCACATAGAGGGAGCTGGCGTCACAGTTGGTACTGCCTCCGCACATCCACTCCCACGCCACAGGAGTCTTTTAAACAGAAGGGGAGTCGTGTAATTCATCACTGACAGAAGTCCGCCCCTCTGTGTCACCATTGGAGGTCACCTCTCCGCTGGGGCTCCCTACGCTGGGTGGGTGGAAAGGACACTGGGACGCAGGCGAAGGTGCAGCAGTGGTCCTCTGGGAGGAAAGAGCTCAGATACTTCAACACATGTCCTTGTCTGACCAAAATATACAAGCCAAGGGTGTTTTGTTAGCCACCTTGCCGTCCCCCCCAACACACACACACACACACACACACACACACACACACACAAGAATCAGGTGCTGGTGAGTCCTCTAACACTCTCTCTGTATCCTTCAGCTGGGCAGCATTTCTAAAGACCTGGCTGCCCTTTGCCATGCTCAGTGGGGTCCTCGCCATGTTCGTCCTGACGTTCAACCTGCAGTGATGAAGCCACAACAGAAGACGTTGCCTCCGTCTCTGACTTGATCGAGTGTCACGACGGGACGGGGCGAAGTGATTCACGGAAGGAAAAAAAGTCAAAAGTGTTTGTCATTCATTCAAGCCTGCTGGCGCTGCAAAACCTCGCTTGCAGGCTCACCATCTCTCCCACAAAGTGGGTCCTGTGTGTGTTTATTATCCTGAGGATTATAAAGAATGACGCCTCTCTCCAGATTACTACACAGCGCTGTGATGCATTCGAGTTCCCCATGTATTTTTCATGAAGAACATGTTGCCAGTCTGGCTAATGTACATTTCAGTGATGAAAAATAGAAACGACAACATGGATCAGGAAATTTTAATGCTGAAAGAATTCATTAATTATTTGAGAGATTAAGAAATATGAGCCGCTCTCAAAGATACAACCATGGACCCACACGTGAGAAACGGTGGTAAAACAACAACTTCCCACTGGCGTCGAAAAACAGTTGAAGTCTTTTAATTTAAACATGCAGCACTTTTTTTCTGACAGAATTTGATTGCTCTTCTACCGCAACCTCATGCTGGAATGTAAATCATTAATTGTAACTTTGTTGAATAAGTATTACGATGTCACAGTAGTATTATCGGAGTATATTTTTATTTAAGTATTTATTACAGTTGTTTATATGTTACGTACCTAAAGAGCATATTTAATGTCAATATTGTTTCTGTAATTACATACCTTGAGTGACTGTAAAGAGGGGGAAAGTATTTTGTTGCTTTTTGATTTCTTTCTTTTTTTTTGTGGCCACCAGATATAACATGTTTCCCCCGAATTGATTATTGTGAGGCATCAAGCTTGAACTTGTTCTCTCAAATAAGTTATTTTGAGTCCATCACATAAAACCTAATCCTCTCAGTGAAGTTAATTAGTGGCCACGCGATATAACTTGTTCCCTCATTTTAGCTATGTGGAGGCAATGATGCACAACGCGTTTTTGCAAATTCAGTCAAAGTGTGGGAAAGGGTTATCTGATAAACCTGTGGCCACAAATCCATCAAATAGAAGGAACAAATTATTTTTCATGACCACAAATTAATTGAATTCAGGGAACAAGTTATATCTTTTAGTGACAGCATGCTACCCCCCCGGCCACCTCTAGATGTGTGGATGTGATGTACCAGAGCTGCTCCAGGCTGCCGTGCAGGTCACAGGCTGTGATCGTCCTCTGTACCTTTAAGGGAACCACACACACTTTTCTCATCCAGCAGATCCTGCATGATCTGAACTCACATCAGTTCACTGGAACCTTTATTCTCAGAGTGAAGTCGACGAGGAGAGGAACAAATACCGGAGCGCTCTTTGCCACCTCTGCTGTTTTCCAATTAGTTTGCAAGATCCATCTTTTTATCTGTCATTCATACTGGTGTGTGTGTTTTGGTAGTTTTTAAGTGGCTATCATTTAGAGATGTGTGTTTCTGCGGTCCGTGTGCTATTGGGAATACTACTTTGTGCACAGTACCAGTGCTTGGACTGTCCCCTCGGCTGCGAGTGTTTTGCAATCACCCGCTCAGTGAAATGTGTCTCTAAGGACCTCCTCACGGTGCCTCAAAATATTCCAGGCTACGTAAGGACTGTCATCATCACAGGGAATAACATCCACGGCGTTGGATCTGATTCCTTTACCGAGCTGGAGAATGTTACCAACATCATTTTAAGCAATAATGGGTGAGAATGTATTTTCTTTTCCATTTATCTATGAAGCAACTTGTCTTGACTTGTGAAATAAATAAATAATGTGTATTCGAGTGGATGATTTCTGCTGATTTACTTAAGGCTTGACATGATGAGTAAGGGTACGTCTAATCCTGGTAGTCGTCCCCACAGGCTTACAGAGATGGCGTCCCGCAGCTTCTCTGCTCTCATCAACCTGCGTTTCCTTGACCTGAGTGGCAACCAGCTGGCCCTCATCCACCCCGAGTCTCTCAGCATTCCTGGTAGTCCCCTGCAGGAGCTCAACCTGAGTCGCGCGCTCCACAACTTCACCGCCCTGACGGACCTCACCACGGCTCTGCGTTGGGGTGACCTCCGGGGGCTCCTCCACCTTGACCTCTCAGGGAACCAGTTAGCCCTGCTACCCCCGGGGATGTTCAGCCACCTCCCCAACCTGAAGCAGCTCTTCCTTTCTCACAACTCTCTGACAGCTGTCTATGCTGGGACGTTCTCTGGCATGAACCACCTGGAGGTGCTGGATCTGACCCACAATGCCTTCTCTACATTCAGGCAAGATGATCTACTGGAGCTGGAGAAGCTCGGTAACATCCAAATCCTTCTCGGTGGCAACCCTTACACCTGCTCCTGCGAGATCCACCGCTTTGTGACTTGGTTGAATGAATCCAGGGCTCAGGCAGACGTGGATGCTGTGAGGTGCGCCTCACCGGGAGCATTAATTAACATGAAGCTGCGAGGGCTTGGCCTGCAGGCCATTGGATGCATCGTTCCAGTCCAGACGGAGGTGACAGACATCACCCTTCACACTTCCTATGTCTTCCTCGGGCTGGTGCTGGGATTCGTGGGCATGGTCTTCCTCTTCGTCCTCTACCTGAATCGCAAAGGCATGAAGAAGTGGATTATTGAAATGAGAGACGCTTGCCGGGACGTTATGGAGGGATATCAGTACCGATATGAGATCGACTCGGACCCTCGGTTGGGGCGCATCTCAGCACACAACGGCAGCAGCATCAGGCATTCAGCTTTATCTCTGCCAAATGACACCTGTATCATTCCAACAGACACACACGTCAAACAGGTGATGCCCTCTCAATGACCTCTCAATTAACGTAGAATGCTTTAGGAAATAGTGAGTAGATCATGTCAGTAATTTTGTAGTTTTTGATGCTCCTGCGCTCACTGATGCAGGGCAAAATCTAACTCGAAAAGTGCCTTTGTGTTTTAAAGGCACAAAGGAATTTTGTCTGTAAGTTGTGTTGATGTCATATTTTTAAATAAGCTAGGGCATAAACTGCAATAAAAGCATAATTTAGTTTAATGATTTTTTTTAATTTACTTGACATAGTGTAAAGGAAATGTAGACAGCTTGTTCAGTGGCATGAAAAATATAATCCACATTTTAGAGTAGCTCGAATAAAAGAAATCCTTAAATTTGATTCATATATCTTCATTGGGATGTGTAGATTTCATATTGTGATCAGTAAATACAATATATTTCAAATACTGCCTAATTTAGAATATGTATGCATTTTATAAATAAAATTTTGCCAAATTTAATTTTCACATGCATCTGTTTTGGTTTTTTTTTTGCGCAATCACAAGACACAGACTTGTATTTTCCCGTGGGTGAGTGGCCCCACTAGTTCAAATCAAAGAGTGGGTGATTAAGTGTTTCCATAGAGGGAAAAATAGGGCAGAATGAAAGATATTGTTTGGAAATACACCTGCTGGCTCTGCAGCTGTGCACCTTGGTCAGACCTATCTAGTGTGTGTGTGTGTGTGTGTGTGTGTGTGTGTGCGTGTTTGTGTGTGTGTGTTTGTGTGTGTATACACATGAATATGACTCTACTTGTCAAAGGTTGCATTTTTTTCATTTTTCTTCTTCTGCCATTTCCTCATTCTTTCCTCCTCTGTATTTCTTTTACTTTAATTCGTAAGTCTTTCATTGTCTGTCTACCCTCTTCTTATGTACTTCATGTTACATTCTTTTCAGAATATATACCTATATCCTAAGCATTATGGTAAAAGTGTGCTAATCTGATTTCAAAATAAAAGCAAGGTATCAGCAAATGTGACTTAAAATTCGATCAGATAGGATAATGAATGAATGAAATATTAAACAAACAAGCATATGGATAAAAAATACGGTTTAATTTAAAGATACAAATCCAAGGAAACATCCTGTTTCCATAATACCTTATCACTTCTGAACCATATCTACCTCATTGTCCCTCAAAGAATATCAGGACAATCCCAGAATAGCCCATAAAGGAATTTTAAGAGAGCTTCAATCTTGAGATCAATATCAGAGTGACCTGATATTTTCGGTGGGCTAGAGATGCTCCACTGTGGTGGTTGTGGAGTGAAATACTTCTTCCATCTGCATTTGGTGTTAATGCAGCAGATATACTAAGATTTTATGTACTTTAAAAAAAAAGTGTTAACATCTATTTGTTTAGTCTTTATAAACAGTGAGCGTGAACTCAAATTCGCTTGGAGGTCGCTTTTATTTTGAAATAAATTTTTACGAACTTTACCGTAAGACCTCAAATATACGCATAACCTAAACCAACGCAGTAGCTGCTGTTTTTGTAGGCTGGCACACTTTTCTCTGCGCGTTTATAACCGCCTCGCATGACGTCACCATTTACCTGTAGGTGGGTGAAGTAGCTGGCATTAGCTGTAGCCGCAGGTAGTAGCCAAACATTGGACGGCGGTCGGCAACACAACACTCTTAAACTTTATATAAAGGAGATAAAGTGAATGAATCCATTTGGGTTTTTCTCGGCAGTTGTGAGTTTGACAGTTTGTTACGTGGAAGTAAAATCACCTGGAAATTCGCGGGCGGTGCAACTCCTTTCTTTCTGTTTGAAGTGCTAGCGGAGGGAAGTTTTCTTTCCCAGGACTTCCGCAGTTTGCTCACAGGTTAAGTCAGCTGGGATAAAGGACAACCGTCTCCTCTTATGCGGTAAGTTCACGCTTTTTAAGAAAATGATGAATCACGTTGACGGAGTTTTGGTCTTTCCTGCGTAAGTAAGTGAAGTTCAAAATAAAAGCAAACAAACTTGAATAAGTCTTTGAAATGTGGCAAATTATTATCAGACAAGTAATCGACGCACTCTGTTTTATTTACATTCTCAGAATGTTAAGGGAGGTGACTTTACTTGAAGCTGAATGTTGACTGAATGCTTTTATTCTAACCTGCCGTGGTGCGTTTCATGCTGCAGGGCAACAGGAGTGCAGTTTATTATCTCTAAGCATGCCTCTCCCATGCCAGGTCCCAGGTATTTTGAGCCATGCCTGGCCACAGCACAGGGGCTCCCCAGGCGTCCCGCCATCACAAACAACCCGGCTCCAGCTCCAGAGCAGGCAAGCCCAGCCAGTCTCGGACCTCATCCAGGGAGAGCACCAACAGCCAAGACTCCTACAGGGACCCTCATGGAGAGCATCCAAGGGAGCCTCACACTGACCGCTCCCGCTACTCGGAGAACAAATACGGTCGTAGAGGCCACCCCCGAAACGGCACCGGACGGGGCTCAGAAACTATAGGATTTATTCCAGGGTCGGCAGACAACACGCCCACCGGCAGACATACCTGTGGCTCCTGCGCCTCCATGGGCTGGAGCAGCTGTAAGGCCCTGATCTGCTGTGTGCTGACCTGTGGATTTTACGGCAGCCGAGAGCCCTGTCTGCCCGTTAATGAGAGCTCCACAGACAACCCCCCTAAAGCAAGTAGGGAGTCTCACCCTCCTAATGGCATGGCTGTGAGCAACCCCACCTGTGGCATCCCTTTAGAGACCAGCAAGTCCACTAAGACCCCTAAGCTGCCCACAAGTGACAGCTTCCGCTACCAAGATGTCCGTATCGCAGGTCGGACAGTAAAGTATCCGGTAACAGCCCCCAAACGAACCCGCACACCTGGCAAGGGGGAAAGCCAGCGGCCGGTTAGCAACACCAGCCTGTTGTCCCGTGAAGACTATGACTTAGATGACCTGAGCGACACGGGCACTGATATTGACTCTCTTATCACCAAGAAGCTGCTGGAGCTTTACGCCCTGCACCAGATCGACCAGCTGGCCAAGTGCACCTCCGACTCCTCGTTCTCCCGCAAGACCAATGAGATCAGCGAGCTCATTTACAGCATCGCTCAGGACTACAACCTGGAGGAGCAGGAGGCCGAGTGCAAGCTGGTGCACGGAGTCATTCGCATCAGCACCCGCAAGAGAAAGAGAGACAAGGGTCAGACGTCCACGGGACAGCGTCCTAACGGCAGGAGCGACGGGACCCTGCCTGACAGCGGCAACGAGACCATGACCAACACCTTCATGAGCAGTGACTGTAAGACTGGAACAGCTCAGGGCTTCGCCATGCAACCAGCTTACCATGAATAATTACTACCATATAAATATTCATAACACTCCCATTACACGATGGTTCAGTACCACAGCAGTCACGGGCTTAATGACTCTTCTGATTGGTTGATAATTTTGAGCTCAGCAGTGACCTCCCACCTTGGTACTGGAAGTGAAAATCACTTTAATATTCTCCATAAAAGCGTTGGTGATCAGCCAGAATGTGGAGTCGCTACGAGCGTTAAGACAACAGGTTTTATTCATGATCTCATAGAAAATTACTGCACTACCCACAGTCCTAAAGCTTATCACTGACTTGTCTGATTGGCGCTGTTACCATGGAAATGTGTACTGAACGCTTCACTGTTGTCCTTTTTTGTTCTCGACAGCAGAAACGCGATTTCCTCATCTGACGAGAAACCAATATTTTCACATTTAGATTCGCTGACATCAGCGAAATATGATAGTTCTAGCTCCACAAAAATGGTTTGTGTTGCTTTTTGTTTTTTTTGTTTTGTTTTTTTAAAGTTGGGTCGGAAATATCATTTGCTATGGCTGATGGGTTGTAGTTTCTCAACTCTTTAGATAATTACGCACACGGTCTATTATCTTGGCCATTTTCTCTGTTTTCTTAGCATCTTTTTGAACAGAATCCAGAATTTTGTAGTCTCGGTTCTCGCTGGCTGGATCCTGGTGTAAAACTATATACAAAGAATACTTTGCTGAGCCGTCAATGGAGGAATGGAATGGGAAATTCCCTCTAGAAACCTCGGGTTGGGTGCAGCAGTCGCCGTTGAGCTCGATAACACAACCGGCTAATGACTCAGAGAGTTGCTTCATCCGAACAGGCGTCTACACGGTCAACAGAACTGACCTTTTTTTTTTCATCACCAATTAATCTGCTGGATAATTCTCATGATTGATAGATGAATTGTTTTGTCTTGAAAATGTCTAAACTAGAATGATGCATGTGCATCTGCAGGCCTGTCACAACGACAAATTTGCAATATTATCATTTTAAGACTGTTCTGACACTGATAATATAATACCAGAATAATCAGATAGTAGTAGTGGCAGCTTTGGACACAAGTTCATTTATTCTTTTCAACTCTGGCTGGAATTGTGCAGTCAAACAACTAAACATTCCCCACAAGAGAAGTGGCAGAAGTCCCCAAATCAGACTTGACAATAATATGTAGAGAAACGCACCAGACGATATTGAACGCTTGATTTTCTCTCATAAACCAAAAAGTAGGAAATCCTGTTATTTAAGAGTCTGGGACCTTTGATATTTTTGATCTGAGAAAAACAAACGGCTCATTGGTTATTAAAATAGATCAAAATTGCAGTTGTGATTCATGCATGTTGCGGCTTCAGTATCTCGTCAAACGCGTTCCACAGTGGACTGAGTGTTAACGTACGTCCCCTCTCTCGTTCTCCAGTTCCAGAGGTGAAGGTGTCCGAGCAGACGCCGTCCGATGAGCTGGCGAGGATGATGAGGCATTACAGTGGCAGAAGTGAGTACAGTGCACCGAATTTTTACATCATTCTCATTTTCACTGACAAATCCATTAAATGACGACAATCTTTTTTTGGTGGGATTTTTATCCAGCAGTAAGGTTTGAAGTAGTTAACATGAGGCATTTGTTGTTTTTTCTTGCTACACAATCAGCTTTCAACAACAATTCTACCTCCATGTGATTGCAAATACGCAGCGGGCCGTGTTGAGGTTTCGATCAGTTTTGCAGCTCTGTCTTCACGTGGGCTGATCTGAGAGCGTGAAGAGTCAGTGAGTTAATAATGGATAAGAGAATGCGAGGGGTTCTAAATATTGCACTTCATAATTATAACGTGTCCGCCCCACTGATAGGAGTCTTCATGGTGGCTGCAGGTGTTTTCTCACCTCCTCCTCCTCCTCCTCATCTCTGCTCCCCAGTAGCATACCTCTCTCTGCCAGTAAAACCACCACATTCCTGCCTTTTCTCTGCTGGCCCATCAGCAGCCACCTTACACCCACCCATCAATCCGCCTCCTTCTCCCCTCCAGCTCAGCGGTCATGTGACACCACCTGCCACAGCGGTGGATCGAGTCACATTAAATATGCCACTAAACGCCCCGTGGTTTATTATGTCATTTCAGCAGCCGACTTGTGTTACAGATGGATTGCAGCACAGCAGCCTCGCTCTGTTGTTGATGCTGGGAAAAATACGGGGTGTCCTGTTACGTGCCTTTGAATGAGGGCCCACCTCATTGTGTTACTTTCACACTGCAGCCTGGGAATGTGTCGACACTCCTGGTCGGACTTTTTATGCGTGCATGAAAGCTTTACGAGATCAGCCTCTTTAGTTTTTGGGCTGGACTTCACGATGAACGCCAATGTCACAGAGTAATCAGAATTCCTGAGTGATCAGAGTTCAGCCGTTGATCAGGCGTTGAGTTTTGGAGTTTCTGGTGGGCTGCTGAGTCGGTGTGAAGTGATGTACGGCACTGATGCTGCCGCCGCTCCGCAGCAGCTGAACAGGTGACTGACGCGTGTTTTTGAAGACATTTGGAGAGAGAAATGGGCAACACGCACGCAATCAGAATCTTGATTCATATTCGATCAGCATCGCCATGCTGGACCCATAAACTTGAGCTCGGTAGACCCTGTCTGACTTTTCCGAGTTGAAGTTCTTCCATGCCATTTGCATTTTTTTCCATGTTGCATGTAGCAGAACTCACCATAATACCTGATGGTGAGGTTCAGCAGGTTGCTAGTTAATTAAGTTGTCGAGTGAATGAGATGAAATATATTGTGGCGAGTGTAGTTGTAGCACCAGTGAGACCGTGGACACACTAACCCTGCTCCTGACACGCTGCCACATCTACAAACACTGATCCTACTTGTTTACCAGGGTTAGTCCAAGTCGTGCTTTCAGCTGTGCTTTAAATGCATCTCTCTCTTCTCTCTGTGTCTCTCTATCTCTTCTCTTTCTCTTTTTCAGCGTACTCCTCCAGCAGCGCCACCGCCTACTCACCCTACCAGCACGACATGGAGCGAGACTCCTCAGGCGCTCCTCTGCTGCTCTGAAGCTGAAGCTCCAGTACATAGGGACAAGGGATGTAGCCAGCTAGATATGAAACTGTCCTTCCGCTATCATTTGTGCTGTTACTGAGTGAAGCGCCCTTTGACCTCGGCCCGTCGTCCTTGTACTGCTGCTAATGTTTGCTATCGGGGTGTCATTTAAACTCATGGAGCTTCTTTTTTTTTCACACAGAGGGAGAGTCTTTTTTTTAAGAATACGTTTCAAGTGTTAGCAAAACGATACGTGTCAGCGCTCCAGGCAGGTTTAGCAGTCAGGCCGGAGGTTAGAGACTGATGGTGGAACATAACCGTCCTCATTCTTGTCTGTGTGATTGTTTATGTAAGCGATGGTGCATGTTTTTATGCATGAGGCTCATTGACGCAGGCCATTCAAACTCCTGCGACTCATGCTCAGAGCTGATGATGTCAGCTGTGTTAAAGCCATATTTGGATGTGTGTATATATTTTTACTTGCTGGGTTGTTAAACCATTCGTGCCATTTTTTTTTTTTTTTTACTTAATTCAAAGGTGAGTCTTATTTTTAACAAAATAAAAATCCCAACGCTTGTTTGTGTTGTTCCACCTGTATTCAGTGTTCTCATTCTAGCTGCGTGCGCGCAGAGCTCGAGTCAAACCTCTGCACACGCATGCTTCAACCTACATTCATGTATGTAACTCCAACCAATCAATTGTTTTCTTTTGTGTATGAAGCAACAGGTTTTTCTTCACAAAGTTTTCTTACAGTGGCTTTTTAGTCTGCTTTTCCCTCTTCAGCTGTCGGATTACTGTTGTCATGCTCGTCTCTCCCCGAGGTCAGCGGGCTGTGCCAGGAAGGGTTTTTCCGCCCTCAGCAAAAGAAGGGAACTTGTTTAGCTGGTTCTGACAAAAAGGAAATAAAATCCCGGGGTTTGTCTTTGTCATTTATGGTGAAGATGCAGCACAGAAAATCACCTGGATTTTCAGGCTGAGTCCAAGTAATACACAAAAAGTATCTTATATTGACAGTTTGGGGTTGATGAATCAAGCGTACAGCTGTTATGGTAAGATAATCTTTTCATGACAAATGAGATGTTCATCTTTGAAGATAGACAAATATGAGACGTGACTAAAGCTGCACAATGAAATTACTCACTTGATTCTTGCAAACAGAATCGGGGCATGTGAGTAATCAGTCAGTAATCTTCGCGGGCAAATGTTGAGGTTGTGTTTTTGGCCATCGCCCTGTGTAACCCCATTTCCTCAGGCTCTCTGCCCCCGCCAGCACATTCCTGTTTTACCTGTATGAGGTGTCACTGTTTCACAACTGACATACCACAGGCTAGGACAAAGCAAGAGGACTTGTTCTATAGCAAATGTTACAGCTGAGCTGTTGTAGTTTGAAATTGCTCTTTCCTTTTTTTTGTTTTGTTTTTTACATTAAAGTGCTTTATTCTTTCTGTGAAGGGTTTTGATGTTTAAAAAAAAAAGACCACTATTTATACATTTGTCAAAGTAAATTTCCACTATTTTCCATGAGAGGGAGACAAAATACCACAAAAAATACTGTAATCACTTCACACTTATGACCATGAAAGAGACAAAACACTGGGGTTAATCTGGTATTGTTTGTGCTCACCAGCCGTCTCTACAGATGCGAGGCAGCTGACCTCCACATGAGAAGGAGGTCTTTAACCTTGGTCATGCACCAGTGGTGCAACAATTAAAACAACGCAGGGTTTTGTGCAACATAACACAACTGCATGACTACTGCCTGATGGGGTTACACGTTACCACAAAGAGAATACCTCAGGTTGTTTTAGGGACTGTATGTACATATTAGAGATGCTGAGGGGATCAGGAGCTTTATCTGTCTATTTTCTTTTCGGCCATTAGGGCAGACGATTTCTGATCCGTAATTTATCTTTAATCCTTTTTTTGTAGAGGAGGATTCAGTCTTTGTGTTTTATAAAGGTCACAGCAATCGCGTGTATTTTATCGAGGGATGTACCGGGTCGCTATTGCGGATATGCTGATACTTTTCAACTAATTTGGCTGATAACCGATATTTACCGATATCTGTATTATATGTATGAACACAAGTTTACATGATCTTCACGTTTTTCCTATTTACTTATCCTATTTACTGGATTGTTCCCTCAAAGGATAATGAGCACAAGAGATGAGACCTGAGCAAAAATCCCCGTTTGATTTTGCTTATCTGACAGAAGATGAGTTGATGTTATTTATTCTTACATTCATTTTCTTTTTGAGTGTTTTTTGCATAATGTCATGTTTTTCAAAAACCTTTTTGGCAGAAGCAGATGGTCTCTCATAAGTAACCAAATAATTGACACTTCCATCCCAAAGAGTGTATAGCTGTGGAGGTCGTTGTAAGGTCATTGTAAATATGTCCCCAAAAACAACAACAACAACAACTGCACCATCATCTGGTAAAATATCTGAACAAAGATTTTTCTCGAGTTTGTTGATTCTTCCTTAACGACTGACAACTTCACGTGATGTTCATGTAAAAAAATATATTTATTTGAAAAGCTCTGTAAATGCAGACGAAGGTTATTTACAACACTGAAGCATATAGAATAAATCTTCAACTGAAGACACAGTACAGTAAAAGTTTGCAATATGTGGACAGTCAGCAGATGGAATCTTTCCCGACCTAAAGTGACCTCAGCTTCAGTGTCAACATGTCTCATTTATAGTTTCATGATCACAACGTTTCAACTATTTCACATCGTTTTTGTTGGCTACCACATTTGTTTGTCTTGGCTCTCCACGGTCAGGACTTCCTCCTAATCACGAGGGAATCACTGGGCTACATTCATCTTCTCAATTTGTTTTGATGCCCTGCAGTATTTTTTTTTAGCCCTCAATTTAGTCTTACAGACGGGAAGCAAAAGCCCGATGGCTACTTGTAACTCCTTGCTCTTCCCATCCATGGTGCAGCTTATGCAACTGTCATATCCAGGCTTGCAAAGTTTTTAATGTTTAATATCAACTAAACTGAGGGCTAACAAAGTCCTACAGTGTATCAGAACAAATTTGTAGGTAAGAATAGTTCATGAATGAGGCCCGATATTTGGTTCTTGGATAGACAGCATTCTGTTTCTTGGCATTCACTGGACCTCCTTTACCTGCTGAAGAGCATGTCCACCAGCAGCTCCAGGAGGTCAGCCTGGCCAATCACAGGCCGGAATAAGAGTTCAGTAATGAGGCTGGGGGTGATGCTCTGCAACATGGAGGCTGTAAGGAGGATTCGAGCAAAGCGGTCCTGGTGGCCGGGGTGAAGGAGCTGGACCACCTCGCTCAAGGCGTGCTGAGCTTCCTGTTGCAACCCTTCAACGAAGAGAGTTGCCTTTAGATCTGGGACATCTGTTGAATTAGAACAGGAAATGATTAATGAGTTCTGTAATGAAGTGGTATTTCAGAATTATTTGGAAGTATTCACATATTTGCTTCATACCTGGATTGAAAATCATTGTCCCTTTGAGGTATGCATACTCCTTTGGACTCAAATCCAAACTCCAAAACTTTTTGAGGCAGGACTTGAGCTTGCTGACCCCGACCATGGTGGGCTGCTCTCTTTCCATCTCAGGGCTCTCTTGGCGCTGCAGAAGAATCTTTTTCAGCATGCTGTCAGCCGGGACATCTGTCACCTCAAAGTCCACGTGCTCCTGGGCAAGACCCAAGATGAAGAGTGGTGCCCAGCAACTTTTGAGAAGGGAGAACTGGTCATTTTGAGGAAGCTGGTTAAAAGCAGGGAGGTTCTTCATGAAGTGGATGGTCTTAACCAGAACTGCTGAAGCTTCTTTACAGATTTCGATGGGCCTTTTCAAGCACACTGTCCGCCGCAGCTCACAGTTGCATCTGTGAGGTATTGAGCTGTAGCTGAAGCTGCTCTGACTTGTTCTGCTGGTATCCATTTGGCTGAGGATGTTGTAAAGGATAGGATTCAAAAGCCTGTCCCTGTTGGCAGAACAGTGACATCCATTATCCATTTTTGTAGAGAGAGGATGAGATGAGGTCTTCATGAGTGTGTGAGTTCAGGTGCTGTTACCTCCAGTGTCCTTGTATTTATAAGGCCAGCCCTCCTTACTAAGTGGACCTTGACTTGTCAATACTCTCTCAGTGAAAAACAAGTGTGTGTTCTGCCAGGTGACAGGAGGAATAACCCTGGGAAACCGATAAGCTTTTCTCAATGAAAAGGAGCTGGTGGAGTAACGTCTGGATATCAAGAGGGGTTGGGCCTTATCTCTGAGCTGGTGTCATTAACCCAGGCAGTACCAAGCTACCAAGGACTGCAGAGGTAATCAGGCTCCGCACTGTGTCCCCGCCAGCTCACACCTGGAGAGCTGGAAGAGGGCCAGAGCAGAGAGAGGGCATTGACATAGCAGTTAAGTCCTCATGACAGGCGGCACACTAAGTTTAACTACCCGTTTATATGATGTTGCAAAAGGAAAAAAAAACCCAATTTGATTGCAAAAGCTCAAGGTGAATTGTGTGTTTCCAAAAAGCTGCCCTCTCTTTCACTGTGAGAAAAGCGAGTTCTGATAGCAGCTATTCGGACAAAAATAAAAGGTCGATAAAATTCGAAGAATTTCCTTTTATGTTGTCTGTGCCAGGCAGTACACGTCCCGCTTGTCATCTAATAGTGCTAACCCTAATTTGTTATCTTCTCTGTGCCTGGCACCGAGGAACAAGACTGATAAGAAAAGACTATTATTATCTCAAATAAACAACGATGCCCAACTCCTTCGATCTGAACATTCAGCACCAGCAACCAAGTCAGCTGTTTTTTTAACCACAGCTACAGTTATGTCACATGCAACAATATGATGATAAATCATGCTGTTTACTTTTTAAAGAAGCCTTAAAACGTCAGAATATGGATGTTCCCGGGGGAGACCTGAGCTGCAGAGCACAGGCGTCAAGGTCAGTTCATAAAGTGAATGACTGCAATTAAGAGATCAAATGTCAGACCCAACTGGTAGCACAAGTCACCAAATATTTGTTTTACTTCATCCTCCACCTCTCCTTCAAATAATAGTAATTTTAGTAGACTAGGGTGTCTAATCTCATCTTGACATGCAGAGATTATCTATGTGCGATGTGATATAGCCACTGACACAGGAGCTAAAGCATTTTGGCTTTAAATATGTTATCTTCTAGAATGTGCTTCTTTTTTCCTCAAGTGCCCTATAATGCACCCGGCAGCCCTCAGGATCTATGAGGCATGCTGACGGTCATAAAGCTTGCGATAATGCTTGTGTTTATAGAGGTTAGGAGCAGGCTGCGACAGACACGGAGGACAGACGCTTATCAGCTCCAGGATAGTAAAAATAATACATTGTCCTTCATTCTATAAGTGGAGCAACTGCTGAATTAGGGCATTAAAAAAAATGAAAAATGCCCGAACAAGCATGATGTAATGGTTTACACTTGAAGAATGGTAATAAGTGAAAGGAAAATTCAGAATAAATAAGTTTAGAAGACACTAGAGCACAGAAGGGGCAATAGAGAGACACTTTTAGTCCATGATATGGAATTTGTCTCGCTGCCACATTTTAGTAATATTGAGGCCACAAGATATAACTTGTTCCCACACATCAATCAAATTGGGAGAAAAAATTCTACTATGACCTCTGGCTGAAAATCAACTCAAATTTTACAAATCCATCCATCCATTTTCTATACTGCTTAGCATTGATGGTCCTGGGAGGCTGGAGTCTATCCCAGCTGACATTGGGCGAGAGGAGGGGTTCACCCTGGACGGGTCTCCAGTCCATCGCAGGGCCATCAGGAGCAATTAGGGGTTCAGTATCTTGCTCAAGGATACTTGGTCACCAAGGGAAGTGAGGATCGAACCACTGACTTTTCGGTTGCTAGACCGCCACTGGACCTCAGAGCCACGCCACCCCAAATTTTATAAATGTAAAACCAAACAACCAAAGTTACCTCACATTACAGTAGAACATGTCTAGAGCCAGAATTTTTCATTTAGAATTCATTGTAAAGAAACTAAACACATCCCCCACAAGTAACACTTGGCAATATTGGCAAGAACGTTTGGTCTGGTCCAGCTCAAGTTATACCTTGTGGCCATAAGATATATCACTTTTACACAAATTTCCTCTCCGTGACCACTCCAGGTCTCTGTAGTGCTTTGATGAAATGCGAAACTTAGAAATAGCGCACAACCCAGATGATCATTTGAGATTGTGAGAACCGTTGTGACTGCACCACCTCAGAAAAACACCACAAGGCTCATGTTTCTTTATTGCGTCACATGGTGGAAATACTTTCAAGTTTCGATTTTAACAATACAGTAAATACAAGAAACAGCATTGGTGTATATATGAGGGACGTGTCGGTGCAAAATCATACTGTTACAGGGTGGACATCATTTGGAGGAAGAGTCACTGTCCTTCTGGCAGAGATCTAGACACTTGTAGCTTATTGAAAGGTGCACTGAATGAAGCATTTCTTGTGTCCCAAAACCTCCAAGAAGCTTTTTGCTGTAATTTGTAACCTGTCTTTTAAGAAGTTGCATAATAATTGTTCAGCTAAGACACTAAATGTCTTTTTTTTTTCTTTTCTCAGGAACACTTGATTTTGAGGGAAACCTCCCTTGTTTCCTCTGCTATTAGTTCTCTCAGGTCAATGAACTGTGTGCTACCATTTCACCACATCTGGAACATGACTCTTGCCCTTGACCTACAGTTAATACAGCAGACGTTCGATTACCTGACTCCCTTTGAAGGGGTCATCACGCTAAAGGTGACAGTGTTCCTGTACAGTCGGGTCATTTCTGACGTCACTCCGGGAAAAAAAAAACCCAAAACTGTCTTGTAATGCAAATGAGCCCGGCTCACCACGTGTAATCTCACGCAGTATTTTATCAGCTTTAACTAAACTTTTTGTATTACAGTTAACAGTTTTCTTCTCATCCATTCACATCGTTATAATCATGGATGGATGAATTATGTATTTTTCATCTTTTGTACAATTATGAGTCTAATATCAAGCTTGAATTGTCTCCCTTTTAAAAGCTGCTTGTGAAAACTATGCTTTATGTCATTAAATAAATAAATGCGGTAAGTCCTCTACAAGCTGGAATGGCTATGACTAATGCACAGATGAGTGTAATATGATGTGAAGAGTGATGTCAGGGTCCAGACGCCTGAGTATAGCTTTACTGCCTATTACTATCAAAACACACACTGATAAAAGCTGAGGTGAAGGCTAAAGGGAGAGTTAGCCTCTGGGTTAATGACCTCTAGCTGAATATATTTCTCTGTTGTCTCACTCTGAATAAGGTAGAGAAAAAAAGATATTCATGTAAAAGGCTTCATTTTTCTTATTTAGGGTTCTGTTTTCTCCCCATTTAATAAGATTAGTTTGGGTGCATTTGGTTTCACACCAGCAATATATACTGTTCAACACTGGGCCAGACAACTCATGTCTTCTAATTACATTTGCACTTTAAAGGTAATCCTGAGTTTTACAGGGGCAGCATTGTGGTACAGTGGTTAGCACTGTTGCCTCACAGCAGGAAGGTTCTGGGTTAGAATCCCAGTTCAAGAAGCACTTCATTTTCTTCCATCCTCTAAGGGGTGGCAGGGGAGGCTGGAGCCTATCCCAGCAGCCTTCGGTGAGAGGCAGGGTTCACCCTGGACAGGTCACTAGTCCATCACAGGACCAACACATAGAGACAGAACACCATTCACAATCACAGTCACACCTACAGTCAATTTAGAGTATCAATCAGCCTCGTCCCCTCTTGATGTCTTTGGACTGTGGGAGGAAGCTGGAGTACCAGAGAGAACCCACACAGGAACAGGAGAACATGCAGACTCACACAGAAAGATCCAGTGATGGAGCCGGGACTCGAACCCTTACTGTGATGTGACAGTGCTGACCACTGCACCGCCATGCCGCCCTTTTTTTAAATTATGAAATGAAGATTAAAACACATGCGTAGTGAGAAGCCTTCCAAAGTGAAAAAAATACATACAATTCTAAGAATAACAAAAAAGAACAACACTATTGTCCCTTTATCGAAAATAAAAATATCGTTTTTTTAACTTGGCTTATTTTCCCGGAAGCGGATCAGACGTCACGTCTGAACGTCGTGTCTATGACGTATCCAGTCCAGGAATAAACAATCATGGCGGATTCAGGAACAGAACCAGCAGTGTATTTAGTCGTTAGCAACATTCCCGCCGTTTTTCGCTCAGCGGACCTCAGGAATTACTTCAGTCAGTTTATAGAAAGCGGCGGATTCCGGTGTTTCCATTACCGCCACCGACCAGAGCTTCTCCGGGAGTCCGAGGAGCAAAACACGGTGTGTGAGGAGATCGAGGGGGGCGAGGTTAGCGACAAACCGACCCCGGTCGACCAAGGAGCCGCCACACACAGAAGCCCGGTAAAGACGTGCTGCTGTGTGGTCTCGGTTCCGACTAAGGACGCCGACAGGTTCATCCGGATGTACGCGGGGAATCACTGGATCAACTCGAAGGGCAACTGGCTGTCAAGACGGTGCGTCATCAGAAGAGTGAGAGTCTCACCCCTCGACGGTCAGTAGAGCCGGTGGTAACTCAGTTAGCTGGAGGCTAATAATAGCGAATGCTTCCCAGTGTTTAGCGTCAGACATTAGAATTAGAATGAGAAAACAAATCAAAGTTATCCTGAAAAATGTTGGTGAAGTTCTGATATGATTAAACACTCATGTGAATGCAGCGGGTAACACATGGAGATAATCAAAGTGATTGTGTAAATAAATCTGAATTGCAGGGATCAACCGATGTCGTCTATTCTTGTTTATTATTAAGGAGATCAGTACTCAATGTGAGGCTGATACTCATTTGCAGTAAATGTCAAAATTTTCATACCAGAAATTTACAGCAACATGAGTTTAAACTTTTTTTTTTGGAACAAATTCATTTTTGGGAAAAGTAGATGATTAACCACTTATCAAATCACACAAATTCCTCCATTCCTGAATTTTCTGAAGGATTTTGCTGAGCTGAAAGACAAAATACAACTGATAAATGTTTTGCTGTTGAACTCTCTGCTCAAGTCACTTTCTACCCTGATACTCATCACCTTACAGAATCCAGGAGCTTTTGTGTGACTGATGTTTTTCCATTGGCATGGTGGTTGTATGTGGTTTAGTTTGGTTTTATGTGTAGCATCAGTAAATTGAAATGTGCTCTGACATCTGTAACTTTATTTCAGATGAGGAGTCCTTCCCTTACAAGACCAAGTTTGAACAGAGGTATCGCGTGTCCTTATCAGAGCGCTTCACACACTCTGACCTCCGAAGCTTGTCGGAGCTGAATCCACCCGCTCTGATGCAGAATGGAAACGTAGGTACACCGGTCAAAGTGTTCCTGCAGCTCATCCAGTCCTGCCGCCTGCCTCCTCGCCTCATCCGCAAGTTGGGTCTCACTTTCCCTAAAACTGGCTCTAACCGTCGTTACGGCAACGTGCCCTTCCAGTATCACGATACATGCACCCTACCAGCCACAGAGGAGACTGTATTAACAGCTGCTGGGCACGAGATATCAGGACCAGGATCTGTGGCTGCTGGGTCATCCAGACTGAGGCAGCTGACTGACCACAAAGAATCAACAGAGACCGATGACCCACAGAAAGCAGAGGAGGAGGATACACAGTCGGATGCAGATGATGTAGGTTTAAATCCATCTCTTAGAGGAGCGTAGGAATGACAAAACATCCAGGAATAATTCAGCACCGTCTCATCTTCGAGATTTTGGGTTTTAAGTGAAATGCCTGAAATATGTATAAGACATGTAATTAATAGAAAATATTTAAAGATTTTATTCAGCAGCATAAAATAGCTTGGTAAGTACCACATGAATCGTGCCTTTTAAAGGATATTAAACATCATCACGCTGAAAACAGGATAAGCACAAAGCTAGTTGTTCCATGAATTTATATGAATTATTTTCATTAGGCATGTGATATGGCTTACCGTAATCACCGCTCCACTTTCTTGTTGGGTGTAGGATGATGACTGCTGTGAGGAGTGGGAGCGCCATGAAGCATTGCATGATGACGTCACCAGCCAGGAGCGCAGTAAAGAGAGGCTTTTTGAAGAAGAGATTGAGCTGAAGTGGGAGAAGGGTGGCTCAGGCTTGGTGTTCTACACGGACGCCCAGTACTGGCAGGAAGAAGAAGGAGGTAACTAAACTGATTCTTGCCCATTTTAGGGTTTTGATAGCCTGGTATAAATGTTGTTGGTTTTTATATTGGTTGCTGGCTTGTTCTGAATAGATAAAAACAAAAGTCACCTGGAGCCTGCTAATGGAGGTGGTGGTGTTGAACACGAGTACTTCAGATGAAGTGTGTATTTATTCGTATATCTCTCTTTTGTCTTTATTTTAGACTTTGATGAGCAAACGGCAGACGACTGGGATGTTGATATGAGTGTTTACTACGATAAAGGTATCCCTCTATTTACTGTTGTTATGTCATGACAACCCTGGTTGACTAGAGGAACCAGAAGAGTACATTTAAATAACTGCAACATTATTCTGAAAGAGTGCTATCCTCTAACACTGAACTCTCTCTCTCTCTCTCTCTCTCTCTCACAGATGGAGGTGACATGGATGCTCGTGACTACGTCCAGATGCGATATGAGAATAGGCTGAGGGAGGGTTTAGAAGGTAGATCAAGACACACCCAGACAATTGGCAGCTTTGAGAGGTTCACTAAGGTAACAGCCCAGATTTAACCCCATCCTCTGTACCACAGTTGAAGATTTTTCATATATTTATACAAGTGTGTATTTTTGGGTTAGGGTTTTGGCCGTCGTGTGATGGAGAAGCAAGGCTGGAAGGACGGTGAAGGGTTGGGGAGCAGTCAGATTGGCATTTCTGAAGCCCTGGAGAATGATGGCCAACATCCACGCTGTAAACGGGGGTTTGGGTGAGTATTAATATTTCAGTTTTTCATTTCCTTTTTATATCTATCTTTTTTTTTATAGTTGGTGCACACTTTCCTCATGCTCCCACATTTTCTCTGTTTTACAGGTATCATGGAGAAAAGTTGCTCTTACATAATGTGAAAAAACCCAGGACAGATTTTCATATAACAACAAAGTATGATAAACCAAAAGACATCGATAAAGGCGATACCTTACTCCGACGCCAACCAAGCACCAGTATGAAGTACAGAGGCTGGCAGCCAGGGGGCAGCATCGGACCAAAAAGATGACCATAATTTCTTTTTTTTTGTAAATCTATTTTTTGATGGGTTAATTGTTTGACTTTGTTATTAAAACATTTTTTAAAAAATCCATCTGACCATTCTGAGATTATGTTTTTATGTTATGTTTTCCCTTGTGTTGTTGATTTGCTATCATTCAAAAACTCTGAAGCACAGCATTGTGTAGATTGTAATATTAATATAATGATTTATCTCAAGAGCTTCGCTAAAATAAACTAGCATTTAACTGAACCCATCAGTTGCTAGTCAGTTGTAATTAGATTCTGCATAAAAAACATATCAAACCTGATGAAGATATTGTACCTTCAAAGCTGAAGCTGGAGAACTTGAAGAGAATTTAAGCAGCTGAAAGACAAACCACCTCAACCTGACCTTTTCAGGTCAATGGTTCAAGGATTGAGGGCTCCCAAACACGAATATAAATATATGTAGTATATTGTATACTTAAATATGTAAATACTATATGTAGTATATATGTGTACTTTTACTTTTGAAGCTTCAGTAATCTCATTAAATACTTTTATTTAAGTATAATTTTGAATGTATACTTCTTCTAGAGCATCATTTCATCTCGGTATTGCTACTTTACACCACTGTAATTACCTGGTTAGTTCACGTTTCAAGACGAAATAGCTTTTATTTTGACACGTTGGCTTCGTAGGTCCCGGATGTACTTCAGCCAGCTAGCACTTGAATGTACGCATGCGAACAAAAAGGCGGCAGGTATTGATATTGGTAGAGAGCAAACGTATTTGCCATAGTCTTAGACAACCGTCAGTGTACGTCAGAAGAATAACTTAAATACGGACCTTTAAAACTGAAATTGCCGCTGTTAGTCGCTGGGATTCTGTTTCGTCATGGCTAGTTGACGTTAGCTAGCAAACGTCTACGCACCTGTGAGAAAGTTTACTCTCCCCAGCTCGAGTAGCCTTCCGTCCAGTGAGATAGACGGGACCTCCAGTCACTTTATACCAGCTCCCTGAGGCTGATGTGGTCCTGGGAAGGCCAGGAAGCGTTCTAGTTTGCTGCTGTTAGCTTTCCCTCTGTTGACATGTCCAGTCAAACCAGAGAAACCCCTTCACTACGCTTCGGCCAGGTAGTCATCGGACCCCCGGGTTCGGGTAAAACAACATACTGCCGAGCAATGCAGGAATTCCTGACACATCTTGGTCGAAAAGTAGTGGTGGTAAACATGGACCCAGCCAATGAAGGACTACCATACTCCTGTGCAGTAGATATCTCTGAACTGGTAGCTTTGGATGATGTCATGGACGGCTTGAAACTGGGGCCCAATGGTGGGCTCCTCTACTGTATGGAGTATGTGGAAGCCAACCTCGACTGGTTGGAGACCCAGCTGAAACAGTACAAGGACTGTTACTTCTTGTTCGACTGCCCCGGACAGGTGGAGCTGTACACCCATCAGAACTCCATCAAAAATATATTCTCCCAGCTGGGCAAGTGGAACTTCAGGGTGAGTGGCTGAAATGTTCAGACATTGACCGCGCACAGAGATTTTACATGTCAAAGCTTTTCTGAGCCTAGAGTGACCTTTTACATGTGTCTATATTTGAATGAAATGATAAGTCATTCATATCTGGTTTGCACAATGAGGTATATCCACCTTTCTTTAGCTGGCATCTGTGCACCTGGTGGACTCTCACTACTGTGCTGACCCGGCCAAGTTCATCTCGGTGCTGTGTACCTCCCTGTCCACCATGCTGCATGTGGAGCTTCCTCACGTCAACATCCTCTCCAAGATGGACTTGATCGAGCAGTATGGCAAACTAGGTATAACGAGAGTTCTTGGATTACACAAGACAACCCCAGACCTGTGTCAGACTAGAAATGCTTCAGAGTGCACAGCTCCGCCACTTCTGTAGTGGCTCCATCAAGTTTGGTGAAAAGTTGCCCTATAGATTTTGTTCAATCCTGCGGACAAATGTTTCAAGGCAGCAAAAGCAGAGGAATTGTTCTGGGCTACGGCAGTAATTTCTGTAATTTAGAAATGAATTTCGTCTGCCATTGCAACATTTTGTCCTTATGTCCTATGTCTCTGTTCCTGGGCAGCATTCAACCTAGACTTCTACACGGAGGTTATGGACCTGACGTATCTACTCGATCACCTGGCAGCTGATCCCTTCCTGAAGAAATTCCGCCACCTGAATGAAAAGTTGGCAGAAGTCATTCAAGATTACAGCCTCGTCTCCTTCGTGTCTCTCAATGTTCAGGTATAAACATTTACATGTCATGTAACTGCTCCAGTCTAACACTCACCACAGTCCGCAAGAGTGGGGGGTTCTTATAAGAGGGGCAAAATGAAAGGGATTGATTGATGATGGAAGCTGCCACCAGATTAGCCAAGAAGAAAACTCTGTTGGAGCAGACCAGCTTCAACCAGTAGAGAGCAGTTGCTATGCATATGTCTTACATATTGGGTAGAATTACAATACTCTTTACTAACATGTCAATTTTTGGACTTGACAGTTGCTTAACTGGTAGTAGACTCACGGTTAACTCACATTAGCAAATATTCTTTGCGGCTCATGATGTGAAAAATAAAAAAAAGCTAATTTAAAATAATGTTAGCCAAACATTTAAAACATCACCTGGCTGGTCTTTTACGGTGCTGGAGTAATGTCAGGTTCGAGGGCAGTTTTTTTTAATCATGAAGTAACAACTTCTCCCATGATTCTGCTGTGTTTCACAATAACTCGTGTGATTAAATGCAAATAGCAGAAGTACATTTGTCTCCAAACTGTTGGTAACTGTACGAGGAAACCCCCCACTGATCTAGGGCTTTTCTTTTTCTCTCTGCAGGACAAAGAGAGCATGATTCAGGTCTTACGGGCAGTGGATAAGGCTAATGGCTACTGCTTTGGAGACCTAGAGGAGAGAAATCTCCAGGCCATGATGTCAGCTGCTGTGGGGGCAGACTTCCAGTTCAACTCGTATCCTTTCCTAATAACTGTGGTGACTCACTGTGACTCATCAGGTTTAAGACCTTAATATCTGCTGGACTTCGCTGAAAGACTGGTGTTTTTTCACCATTGCCACATTATACCAGCTTTACATCTTGAACTATACATTTTATATAGTTATTTGACACTTTTCTTAACTTGTCACCTTCCAGCACTCTTAAAGTTCAAGAGCGGTATGTCGAAACTGGCGCAAAGACCGTGGAAGAGGAAATGATGGACCTGTAATTTTTTTTTCACGAGCACCAGTTTATCAGGAGAGTCCATCTCACATGGGCTTAATTCTGAATTAAACTCGGGTTCAAGTTTGTGTCGAATCTCAAACAATCCCTACGAGGACAAGGGAAGTGCTGAGCTTTCCATCAGAGTAATCAGAGAATTGATGTCTCCTACTTTTTCCTCCTCGGCCTGTAAGAATGTCAGCACATTTTATTAAAGTGTATCAAATGTGAAGGCTCCAGTTTGGTTTGTGTTTGCATACGTTCAGGGACATTTTCCACAGTCAGCATCCAAAGACGCACCAGTATGTACTCTGAATGACTGAGCTGAACATGTAGGTTGATTTTATTTTCACATGTCAATCGCTGTTTATTTTAGATCATTGTGCAAAAATGAAATACTTGTTCGGTATGAGTGCTTTGAGGTGTGTGTGTGTGATTGAACAAACTGTATTTTGCTCCTTCAAAATAATGTGGCCTGGATGTGTTTTCTTCTCTGTGTGTTAATACAATCATCTTAATCGTTCATGCAGTCAATTGGGAAAAAAAACAAACAGGGACAGACATGGAATTTGAAACTATTTGGTAATAATGTGTGTTTATATTTTCACATTTGAAGGACTGAAAAACCATGAGAAAATGGAGGAAAAGTCCTCCGCGATGCCTTACAAATACCTGTGTGCCGGAGTGTATGCGGTTTAGTTAGAATGAGAAAAATATCACTTGTGGTTTGTACAGATTTACTGTTATTCATATTTCTGTTGCATCAAATCTTGCAATATTAGTTAAATGTATACACATTAAATGTACAGTAAATGTTTGTTTATTTGTCATCTATAAACAGATGTTTCAGAGGATTTTCGGTCACACAAGCTGGTAAAAGTCCTGGAAATTTCCTGGTGGAAGCCTTCCCAACATTTTCCTTAGTTCAGAGAGTAATTAGTCAAAAAGGTGAAGTGACTCCTGGACTTCAGTCCTACAGCAAATCTGTGTGTGTTACCCAGCAGATGGCAGTAGGTGCGCTTCCAAATCCTCCTCTCAGATTCTCAGGAATCCGCTCCTGCTCTTTGCTGCAACCAGAGCAGAAAAATTAAGTCAGGCGGGGAGAGGAAGCCACATTAAATCTGTGTTTCTGCACAACTGGCCCTGTGTCTGGTCTCTGGGATGGAAGACCCCCTGTCTGTCTAAAACTCTCTACTTGGAGATCACTCTTTCTTCTGCCCTCTCTTTACCATGAAAATATGTTATCTGTAAACAAAAAAACAACCAACACCGCAGACAATAAAACCCTCTAAATTACACGCACACGTACACACATCTTGAATACGGCTTGCGTGCAATGCGTGTACATCTCATGCATCATGTAGACAGACTGAAATAATTCGTGATCCACTTCGTGATCACGCGCTAATGTGGGAAATCACATTAGCACTGTGAAATAAGACGTGGCCTGCAAACCCCTTGGCTCTCAATGCATTAGGGGGGTGTGTCAGGCAGAATGTTAAATTGTGTTCCGATGTTTGTACATGTGATCAAGTATGCCTTCTCACTGGTACTTCCTGCCTTTTTTCCCCCTTAAGCCCCCTAGAGGTAGATGTGTGTGTGTGTGTGTGTATGTATGTGTGTGTGAGAGAGAGAGGTGTGCATGTATTAAGAGTGAGAGGGGAAAACAGAAAGGTTGTCCTCTCAAAGTCTGAATCTCAATCACCTGAACGATTTAAAAAAATATATATATACATATTGCATTTCATTCCTATAAACTCTCTGAGCCTTCTGCACACACACTTCTCATTACCATCCAACCCTTGCTCAATGCTACACACACACACACACACACACACACCCTTGTGGACGCCAAAATATCTGCCTCATTTGTCTAAGACAAGGGGACAAATGCTCCAATTTTCTAATTGTTTGGAGACTTTGAAAGTGTCCATGCACCCCCCGTCTGCTAGATAAGAGCCGGGTGTTTTTTTCCACAGCAGTAGTTCAATGTTAGGGGTGAGAGAGAGAGAGAGAGAGAGAGAGAGAGAGAGAGAGAGAGAGAGAGAGAGAGAAAGAGAGAGCGCTGAATCCGCGCCCATCCCCCCACTCTCAGCAGAGGAGTGTTTCTGCTGGAGTGAGAGATAGACAGAGAGGAGAGGGGGTGGTAGAGGAGAGCAGAGCAGGCAGAGGAGGGAGGGAGAGGAGGGGAGGGAAAGAGAGGGAATGTGCATTGGTAGTCTCTTTTGCTGCAAGGCTTCCTCCTTCTGCTGTGTGCTGCCTTTGCTTGCCTAAACACCTTTCAGAATCACTTGTGGAAAAAAACACACATAAGAGGTAGATTTGTATAAGCTTAATTCATGTATTAATATGAAACCTGAGAATTACATTAGCAACACAGAAAATACTTTTCTTTTTAGTACATGCTGCAGTCTGTGTATTAATATATTTTGCTCATTACATTAAATTCTCGATACTACACATCCTCGTTTCGTGGTATGGTTGTTTTCGTAAATAGCAATGAAAAGAGTGAGTTATGCGAACATCACACTCTTCATGTGAGGAAAATATTTTACCCATAGGGGAGAAAGACAATGTGGCGTTTAAAGTCCACTCCACTCCTGGTGAGCGATCCAACCCGGGTTTTGCATCCGTCTGTGCGGGTCAGTAAAATGGCTGTATCTAACGAAGCCTCGTGTTGGTTGGGTTCGCTCCCTGCCTCTACCCGGGCTCAGTAACACAACTCCCACAACAATTTCTGTCGCTTCTTTACGCATTGTATGGAACCTCCATCATCTCTGTAACCCATTTACGGAACCGGAACCAGGGGGGTGGAAGCCGGATTCAGTCCGGTTGGAGGGGTGGGAATGAATCGGCACAAGGATAAATGGTTATAAACAATTATTCATACTCAATGCTAGCTTTTGATTGTGACTGACTCGCCGTGAGAGGGAGAGAGGTGGGGGGGTATATCATGGCCGCTCAGGTCGCCAGCGCCGCCACTCTGAACACTAGCCCGCCTTCCGAACTCAAAAAGCCGGATCGAGACCCAAAGGAGGAGTCGGTACCGGGGGACAAGCAGTCAGAGAAAAAGCAGCCCGGCTTGGACAGCGGATCGCCGGGTAGAGGGGATCTGCAGGACGGCACCGACGGTGGAAATGCAGGAGGAGGAGGGGAACCTGAGATGAAGAACGGGAATGGGAACCCGCCCAGGGCTAACAATAATAACCAGAATGACTCTGTCGGACCGGAGGGAAATAACCATCCCAGTTTGGTACATCACCACAACCCCGCTTTTCCTCCACCTTCGTACGGATACAGTCAGCACTACGGTCGGGCCCCTTTTCATCAACATGGCGGACAACAAAGCCCTGGCATGGCAGCTGCTGCGGGTCCGGTCGTGCAGTCGAGCAACATCATGGACCCTTATCAACCTAATTCACACGAGCATGGCTTTTCCAACCATCAGTTTAACAATTACAGCCCATTCCCGAACAGGACTCCATATCCCGGCCAAGCGTACGCCATGAACTCCCCTCGCAGTACACAGGCGCCGACAGCTGGGGGGCAGCCAGCTAAGCAGCAGCCACCAGCAGGAGGACCCACAGCGATGGCTGGATCCTACACTAACCAGAGATATAACATTGGAAACCCTCAACCTACATCCACACCGACCCTCAACAAGCTCCTCACGTCCCCCAGCTCTACGCGGGGATATTCCAACTACCCGTCTAGCGACTACAGTAGCCAAGAAGGAGCTAGCAAGGGACCAGCAGACATGGGCACTAGCGGCCAGTATGGAGGGAGCAATCCGGCTTGGCAACAAAGAGGCCATCACCCGTCGCCTATGAGTCCGGGAAGTGCCGGGCAGCCGCTAGTTAGAAACCAGGTAAAGTCGCATTACAAGAGCAACATGGTGTGAGTTTTATCACGTCTCCTTCCCTCCTCCTAACTAGTTCACAACGTAGCAGGCCAGCCATTGTCTGATAGTAGTTCGCAAAGACTCTAAAATGGCTGCCTCTCGTGTGTGTTTTTTTTTCCCTTTACACCATACCGTCTAGTATTTAATGTTTCAAGTATATTTATACATATTAATAGCACGACGAGAGAGCAGTTAGTGGACGGGGGAAGTTGTTGAAACGATGTAATGTTACTGACGGTTAAGGAGCCAAGAAGGCCCGACTTGTTAAAGACGCGAAACAGCACAGCGAAGAGCAACGGTGCAACGGCAGCTTTTCTCACGAACATCACGCGGTAAAAAAAAGACAAAACTTTGCCTTTTAAATGTGTTTGTGATAAGCGAACATATGTTATACAGCGTCTTCTTAATAGTACAGCTTGTGGTAGTTACTAATTGATACAAGTTAGTATTGTTCTTGCCTGATAAGCTATAATTTTGTGGCTATGACGGAAGGAATGTGTTGCGTGCAGAAGCCTCACGGCTAGTTAAGTGGCTTGTATTCATCCAGCTTAAAATGCTTAAAAGGTCTTTCAGATGTCACAAAATAATGCTTAAAAAATCCAATGTGTTGATATATTAATTAAATGTGAATTTGAGCGGTGGAGGTGCGGTGGTCTCCACATGCTTGTAAACAGTAAACAGTCAGCTCGGCCGTGTGAGTGAGTGACTGCAGATTGCAGTTTGCACTGGGATTTGAATTGTGGAGGTAAAATCCTGCTGTCAAAGCCAGGAGATAGTTGGTCTTGGGTTGACATGCTAGCTGAAATCTGATTGGCTCCTCATCCGCTGCTCATGGCCATTTATAATTACATGTGATGCAAGGCAACAGTTGCTGATAAGAACACAGCATTAACTCATCACGGGGTCACCAGAGGTATTACAACCTCTCTCCTCTTTCTGGTTCCTCTTTCTAACGTCTGTTATGTGGTGTTGGACATCCAGGGAGATGCACCGGTAAATGATACTGATGACAAAAGATCAGATGGCACGTGTTTTTAATATCAAAATTATTACCCATAATAGGTTCAGTCAACATAATAAAAGATCAGGGCCTGCTGTTTATATCTATAATCTAGTACACTCATTTAAACGTTACTACTACCACACCCACCATGCGATTATTTACACACTTATTGATTTACATCCTTTTGTGGTGTACAAAATTGTTTCTGAGAGAATAAGTCTAAGTGATGTCGTTTTTTTTATTATTATTATTATGATTTTAAATATCCGGTGTGCTATTTTCCATCTGATCTTGCCAATTGCTGATATTTTCTGATGTCAGTATTGTATTATACTTAAACTTTCCATGAACTATAAAAATGTGTATTTATGTGATTTGTATTACCAAATCATATGTAAGGCCATGAGATATATACACTACATTGTCTCCTCGTCACCTGTTTGAGGAAGAAATTGGATACATTTTCGAAAAGACCAGCATCTGCACTGGATGTGCTGAATTTGCGTGTCCCGAGATGACATAGATTCATATCAAGTTTTGTTGTTATTATTATTAGTAGTAGTAATGTGAGGCAAATTTTAAGATGGACTTATCCGTGAATAAAAATGTGATCCAAAGAGGCAAATCTTCACATAATACCCTTCCAAAATAAGTCTTGTGGTACTGCATTGATATTTACAGACTTACAGAACCCCTTCACAAATGCATGAAAGTAAATTGTGCAGAAAAACCTATCATGACCACATTAAACATTTTTCAAACGCCACCTATTCATCTCTCTCATTAAAAATTACAAATTACATGAATATACAAGTATTTTTCATTTCACATGTTTAACTGCTGGACAAAAGATGTCTCCTATTTATCTCTGAAGTCCATTTTCTCTGTTTGTGACCTGAAGGTTTCAAAATTGGTCATCATTCTTGTGTTTGCTGAATTTTGGACCTTAGTCGGTTTCTAAAATATTGGGGGGGGGGGGGGGGTCAGAGATATTATTTGTAAGACTGCCTCGCAAAATCACATTTTGTATGAGCACAGAGAAAAATGACACTTTAACTACAGAATGTGAAAGCAGCCCTTTTTTCTAATTATCTTTACATAATTCTACTCAGTGAAGCAAGAAAGAAAAACACATTTTTGATAGAGGAGGCTAAAGAACTAGACAAATCTTTGTTTTGGACATTTTCCTGTAAAAATAACATGTTTTTAAGTAATAGTGAATAGTAATGGAGCAAAAATGATAACTCCTCAGTTTGGAAATCATATAATAATATGAATTGCAGTCAAAATAATTACATCAGAGATTTTCAAATTCCCAATGGTCCAGCCCGAACTTTGAGCTCAGCCTGTGTAATCTGTGTGTGTGTGTGTGCTTCTGTGTCTGTGTGTGGCTTGCCACACAAGTTTGACTGTGTGACTGCAAAGAATTTCCCCCCAATCCTCCCCCCAAGCCAATCAGAAGGCAGTCCACCGTCTCTCACCCACCAAGGGAGTTTCCGCTCTGTCTTATGCAGATTAGCCATGTGCTGCTCTTATTTATTTCACTTTATTACCATGGATCTGCAAAATGTCACGTTTGGCATTTTGCATACTATTTGGAAAGGGCTGTTAAGACAAGGAGGCTCTTTTTCAGCAAAGTGCACATTTGGGAATTCACTTGGTGTAATGTAATGTGACAGTTTAATTGAAATTATCATAACATTTCGAGCATTTCATGCCATATAGTTTTGATGGTGAGGGATTATTCAGATTCTAATTGTGAGGCACCTAAAGGAGGGTTGTAAACTGTTGGGTTGACTGAGTACACGCTTGTTCCCTTTTCACTCTCTCTGGCTGTTGTGAAAGTACTTCCTTCATTTCTGGTGTCATTCATCCAGAGCCAAACTGCCTTCTCCAGGGAAAAAAAAAGCTACTTGGACCAGGCTCAAAACAGGAGCACAGCTGGGATATGTTTAAGATTGGGCAGACTGCCCTCCATTTGAAAGTAGATATATATAGCTCTGTTGACGTCTGGAGCTATGGCAAGGAGAGGTGAAAAAAAATCTGGGTAATGACCGTGGGAAATAAGTTAAAAAAAGCATAATTTCCCTTATTTCATTGAGGTTTGTCTTCACGCTTTTAGTTCCATGACAGTTTAACACTGCAGCCAAGCATTTTATAGACTTAAGCGTGAGGGCGATTGTGTGTAAATCACTCCGCTTGTAATTATTCACATTTCTCCAGTGCTATTTTGGTTGTTTAATTGGTGTTTGTTTGTGTTCCCAGCCACCTGGTTCCATGGACCCAATGGGGAAAATGAGAGGACAACCATACGGTGCAGGTAGTCCATACGGTCAGCAGTCCCAGCAAGGGCCCCCCACAGGTCCACAGCAGGGGCCTGGGTACTCTGGCCAGGGATATGGCCCTCCAGCCCCCCAGCGATACCCAGTGGGAATGCAAGGACGGACTCCTGGAGGCATGAGTGGCATGCCGTATGGTCCACAGGTATATTAGTCTCAGTCCCCTTCATCTTCTACCTTTGTTTTGAACTTTTGTTCATAGTAACTGTACTTGTGTTTAGATGGGAAGTTACGGACAGCAGGGACCAGGAGGATACGGCTCTCAGGGCCAGGCACCGTATTATGGCCAGCCTGGCCAGACTCCTCATCCAAGCCAGCAGCAAACCCCCTACTCACAGCCCCCTCCAGGACAACCAGGCAGCCAGCCACCCTACCCAGGGCAGCCTCACCCACCTCCAACTTCTGCTCCACACACCCAAGGAGGACCCCCCTATCAGCAGCCTCATATGCCCTCACAGTCCCAGGGGCAACTGCCTGGCTCATCTCAAGGGCCCCCACAGTCTGGTCAGTCTCCCTATGCCCAGCAGCAAGGCCCGCCCAGTCAGGCCCCACAGCAGCCAAACTCCCAGGCTCCCCCTGGATCTCAGGGCCAATCGAATTACCCAGGATCCTCACAGGGACCTCAGCAGCCCCCCTCACAGCAACAGCAACCACAGTCCCAGCCACCACAGCAGCCACAGGGACATAGCCAGCACCCACAGGGCCAACCTGCATCATACCCACAGAACCCTCAGCAGCAGCAAGCACAACAGTCACCTTATCAGCGCTTTCCTCCTCCTCCTCCTCCGCAGCAGGTATTGCCCTCAAACCAGGATCATACTCATCATCCACAGTTTTGTCTACATGTGATCTGACAGTACACTCAAGCACAAGTTTTTGTCTTCTAGGAGGTATCCCAGGACTCTTTTCAGTCCAACGCCCCACCTTCCATTCAGCCTAAAAGTGGCCCAGACGACAGTCAAGGCCGCCCCTCCAGCCTTCCGGTTAGTTCTTCTTGTTATAACACTGCTGGAACATGGAAATCCTTTTACACATGATGATGTTGCTTTTTCATCCATTGAAAGGGGGTACATTTCTTTTAGCTTTTATTACACAGGACATTTTGATTTGACAACATATCAAAATACTAGTCACATTGTGTTTAGAGATCTCCTGTGTGTTGCTTCAAGTGCCAGGTATTAATGTTTTAAAAGCTTTTTTATTGTCTTCTTGCCTGTTTGGTGACAGCTGTGCTTTACTCATGATTTCAGGCTCAATGTGCTGCTGTACATATGTGGTTTTTCAGAGAATGGCATGGCTGCTGTGAGTGTGTGAGAATGAGTAAATATGAGATAAATACAAGGGAGTTTGTTTATCGAAATCACATGGTAAGCTTCATGCTGAATCAGCTGGCATCCTACAAACCTTGGTAACCATGACAACTCCCAGCACTAATACGCTCACATTTTTTTCTTTGAAGAGAAACGGGGAGAAAGGCCTCTGGGTCCGTGGTTGTGTGTGTGTGTGTGTGGTATCGCTGTATAGCAGCAAGTGTATTACAAGGTTCTATCACAATGTAAATGAACCAGAGCTTAATGTAAGCTTCTGTTGTTCCTGGGATGTGTTTGCAGGACCTTTCAGGGTCCATTGATGACCTGCCTACAGGTACAGAGGGTGCCCTGAGTCCTGGCGTGAGTACGCCAGGTGTGTCAAGCAGCCAGGGTGAGCAGAGTAACCCGGCCCAATCACCTTTCTCCCCTCATACTTCTCCGCACCTGCCTGGCATCCGAGGGCCTTCACCTTCCCCAGCTGGCTCGCCTGCCAGCGCTAGCACACCTCGCACAGGACCACTGTCACCCGCCAACATGCCAGGTGGGCTGATTTCTCAGATTTCTATAAAAAAAGAGTTCATTTTTTTTCTGGATTTGACCAAATCACTTTCATATGACTTTTGTCATGGCAATTTTATTATTACAAAGAAAACAAACCACTTAAATTCAGTCATGCTAATTTGTCTAGAACTTCAGTATAGGACATAAGCAGAACAAAGTAATTTGTCTATATTTTATTTGTACTGCTATCCCTTTGGACAACATTTGTATAATTTTTTTCCCCTAAGTAGCTCTAACCCAAAAACAACCTGAATTGTTCCTTGCGCATTTGTGGGCAAGTTTGTATGGATAAATGAGCAAATTATGTACAACAGAAGTTCTTAAATTTGAACATAGATTTTCAAACAGGGTGTGTTTTTACCAGCCACTTATTTTGTTTTGTTAACAAAATAAACATTTAGAAAAGTCATATTGATACAATTTTCGACCTGTCAAGTACCAAGTTAGTGGTCTTTATTATTCTGCCTTCATCTTTTGACAAATTGAAAATGAAGGTGTGTACTTTTTCCACAATTGGTGCAATCACAGTAGCGACAAACAAAGCACAACTCTGCTTTCAACTTCATTAATTCTTCACTAAGGCGTGATATCTCAGGCATACACTAATTTGACTTGAATTTTATTCTGTAGGGACCCAGATTCCTCCTAGGCCATCAAGTGTGCAGTCAGATGGGAGCCTTCACCCTGGTATGAGCCAGTCTCCCATGGCCCCAGACAGAGGTGTGTAGTAAATGCTACATGTTCTGAGATTATCATCTGTTGTTGTGTAGCATCTGAAGCAGCATTGTCTCTTTTGCCCCATTGTAGGGTTTATGCAGAGAAACCCTCAGATGCCTCCTTATGGGTCCCCCCAATCGGCCTCTGCACTGTCGCCACGCCAGTCCTCAGGGGGACAGATGCATCCTGGGATGGGTCCATATCAGCAGAACAACTCCATGGGAGGCTATGGACAGCAGGGAGGACAATATGGCCCACAAAGTATGTGCTCTTAGAAATGATGCTGTCGTTTGAAAGAAGAGATTTACTTTACTTTGTTTGGGAACTCTTATGATTTTGTGAAAAAAATTAAGGGCTGTTAAAGATTAAAGGTATCAGATTTGATTTGAAAAAGGTGTCTTAAGGTTTCACTTAACTCACTATCCATTTGGAAAGTTTTCGAATTTCATTTTTTGTGAAAGCTATCAGATAAATCTTCCCACCTCACAGGAATACCAAGCTATCATTGGTCCCTCCCTCTGACTCTGTTGCAGCTATTAATAGCTGTGAAGCAGAGAGTCAGCTGACGTAGCAGAGCCTCCTGTCAGTGGAGCTCAGACTGTGACGAAGGCTTGTTGCTCAGGGTGCATAGTTCTCATTGCTAATGCACAATGTTTGGGAAAAGTCTGCTTCACTCAGTGATAAGGCTCAGAGTCATAAACACAAACATATGCTTTTTAATTTTGAACACACAAATAATGTTCTTAGTAATAATGTTCTTACAGATTATTATTTTGTATTGCCCTCAGGTTATCCTCGACAACCTGGCTATGGAAACATGCCCAATGCCAACTACCCCGGGCCAGGCATGGGCCCAATGAACCCCATGGCAGGTCAGGGTGGGGGGCAGCCATATGCTGGTATGCCTCCAGGAAGGATGCCTCAGAATCAAATGGGTGCACGTCCCTATGGTCCCAACATGGGCCCCAACATGGGCCCCAACATGGGCCCCAACATGGGCCCCAACATGGGCCCCAACATGGGTCCCAACATGGGCCCCAACATGGGCCCCAACATGGGCCCCAACATGGGTCCCAACATGGGCCCCAACATGGGTCCCAACATGGGCCCCAACATGGGTCCCAACATGGGCAACATGCCATCCCAGGTAGGATCGATGTGTCCTCCTCCAGGCATGAACAGAAAGCCCCAGGACCCCTCAGCCATGCAACATCCTACCACTAACTCAATGCACAACAGGTTGGTGTACAATTGACCCTCCCTCAGTCATTTTACATTTGGATAACTGTACCATTCTTTGTTACTGTTGTTCAACATGATATATGTTCTCTTCCGTTCAGGATGCCTGGTTATCCCAACATGTCCCCAGGCATGATGGGCTCTGGCCCTCCATATGGCCCTCCCATGAACAACATGCCTGGGATGATGAACACTCAAGGTGGATCACCTTATCCCATGGGGCCAAACATGGCCAATAACTCAAGTGGTAAGTACAGACATAGGTTAAATCTTTTTGTATTTTTACACCTACAGAAATTCTGTAACTTATATCTCCATCTTTGTGTACCAAGGCATGGCCCCAAGCCCAGAGATGAACAATAAGATGAATAACAAAGTCGATGGAAGTGGCACACCCAAACCAGAATCCAAATCTAAGGTAACCAGGCTTTTACATATTATTATTTTATTTGTTGCTAAAATGTCCTTTGTTGGAGAGTCTGTTTAAATTTCTTTATGTTTCAATGTTGCACTGTCACTTCTCTCTCAAAAAACAGAAGTCCAATTCTTCCACCACAACCAGTGAAAAGATAACACGACTGTATGAGTTGGGACCTGAACCGGACAGGAAAATGTGGGTGGACCGGTATCTGGCCTTTATTGAGGAGAAAGCCATGGGCATGACCAATCTACCTGCTGTAGGACGCAAACCCCTTGACCTCTTCCGGCTTTATATGTCAGTCAAAGAGATCGGAGGCATGACGCAGGTTGGCCTTTATTGACAATACTGCCTAATCTGCAGGCTACTTGCTGTAGTTCTCTGTCATTGCTAATTATTCCTAATTGTTTTTCTGCCAGGTGAATAAGAATAAGAAGTGGCGAGATTTGGCCACATCCCTGAATGTGGGTACATCCAGTAGTGCTGCCAGTTCTTTGAAGAAACAGTACATACAGTGTTTGTATGCCTTTGAGTGTAAAATTGAGCGTGGTGAGGACCCTCCTCCTGAGACGTTCTCTGACAACAAAAAGAACCAGCCTGCTAAAGTCCAGCCCCCCTCTCCAGGTTAGCACCATACATACAACCTTTTCAAATAAACATGTTTTAGTGCAGTTCTAATTCAGCAATCTCACAAAATATACAAAAATATTGAAACTGCTGTTTTTCATTGTCATTAAAGTCGTGTACTATGTCTGTCTGCTTCTCTCTAATTTCAAACTGAAGCGTCCCTCTGCTCCACAGCTGGGTCAGGTTCTCTGCAGGGCCCTCAGACACCCCAGTCCACCAGCAGCTCCATGGCAGAGGGCGGGGACTTAAAACCTCCGACCCCAGCCTCCACTCCCCATTCCCAGATGCCTCCCATGCCACCTGGGTCCAGGTGACTTTTGTTAAATTTTTCTGCTTTTTGCACAGCGGTGGTAACTTCCAAATAGAGAAACTAATTGCTTTCTTCCTTTTTTGTTTCTCTCCCTCCACCTCATCTTTGCTTCTCTCCTAGGAGCAGTGTAAACCTGCAGGACCCCTTTTCTGAAGGAAGTGACCCTGCTTTCCCAAGGAAGAACATGACACCCAACTCTGCCTACCAACCTGGTATGAATACCTCAGACATGCAAGGGCGAATGGGTCCCTATGAACCCAACAAGGACCCCTTTGGTAACATGCGGAAAGGTAAGTAGAGTTGAATGAATCATAATTTGAGGTGCGCTGTCAATTCATTCTTAATGTACTTTGATTCTGGTTACATTTTCAGTTGGGGAGCAGTTTCTACCTGCTAACCAGGGCCCTAACAGCAGTGTGGGTGACCAACAACAGCAGCAACCACCACAGCAGCAGCAACAGCCTCCATTCAACAGAGGACCGCCGGGAGGCATGGGCACAATGCCGATGGGGCCCCGACAACAGTATCCTTATGGACCAGGCTATGACAGGAGGTGAGGAATACTGAATGGTAGACACAAATTTCAGTGTCATACATTGGGAATGTTCTTGTTTTCAGGTCAGAAATAATATGTCCAAATAATATTCAGGGCTGAGTTTGTTTACATTTAATTGTATTTTAAGAGATTCACAGGAACCAACAGTAGAATTGGCTTGATTCTTACACACTTAACAATAATTATATTTGGAACAAAAAATGTACTGCCACCAATTCTAGGGTTTGTCATGGTGACAAAAAAGAACCCCAAAAAACCATCAGATAAAGTTGAACACATTGGAAAAAGATTTTTGAAAGTGACTGGAGGTGTTGGTTGCCACAATCCATGGCCAAAAATAAACGATGTGGATACTGTGTTTCATCTCTGCACGATCTGAGCTACACATCTTCGCTTGTAATAGATAAAAATGGTTGTGGTTGAATATGTCGATAAAAACTGCAAATGGAAGTAATGTGCCTGTTTCTTCATACATAGAGCAGGAAAGTGAGACCCAATCAGTAGCTGTCAAGGAGAGATGTGTTTAAATGCCAAGTGTGAACACACACACTCACTCAGAGCTGTCCACTTTTTAATCAGATCACTCAGGTCTCATCTTAATGCTAGCTCTAACCTGAGTATTTGTTCATGATCGTTACCATCCGGCTCAAGGCTGGCAACTAGAAGGGGTGGCCACACATAGTCATATAATTAATATAGGGTGATGAGAGACATCCGTGGTTCTGGCAATGTATGGATGAGTAAGAATAGTGGCCGTTAAAATCAAACAAACATATTCATTTTTGGGACTCATATTTTATTAATTGTAACTGTTCAACTGGGAACGACAACTATTATCATTATCTTACTACTACTACTACTACTACTACTACTACTACTACTACTACTAGTACTAGTATCACTATTTCATGCCTCCTTTACTTGACTGTCAGCATTGTTGATCCTAAGGTCCCCAGCAAAACATTGAGTAAGATTGTCATCGATTATGATTGGTTGTCTAGAAAAACAAAACATTGTCTAAGATTAATTGATTTAATTGCTACATTACAGTGTTGTTCACTGACATTAGGACTTTTAATCTTCGACAGCAAAAAGGTCATAATTAATACATTACAAAATTATACTCAAATGCTTGTGATTGCGGTGTAATTTGGTTTAGTTGAAATGGTCTAAAAATGCCTGACTGTTAGGAATAGAAATGTAGGGCAACAGTAGTTTACCTTGTGTGGACCATATCAGGAATAGGTGGACAACTAAGGAGGCACAGTGTCAATTTTAAGCAAACTAAAAAGTAAAGGATTCCTACACACAGGCAGTAAAATGGTGTATAATGGTATATACCATTATATATCTGGTAACAATGGCCCATGCTTCTACATCATTCTTTCAGTGATGATTGCTTGGGTTTGTGTCCTTTTAAAAACATACCTGTATTTTGTTGTGATTTTTACAGATCGGAGCAAGGAATGGGCCCAGAAGGCAACATGGGATCCGGTGCTCCTCAGCCAAACCCTATGATACCTGCCAATGCCGACACTGGGATGTATTCGCCAAATCGTTTCCCTCCACAGCAGCCACGGTCAGTTCTCATAGCACCTATCTGCCATACTTATTAGATTTAAAGCTCCTGTTACTGCAGACAGAACCTTTCTTCATACGAAACACATGTATTGCATAGATTCTGAAAAAAGCTGGACATGGAAATAAGGTTTGTTAGTGTAATATAAGATTTATTTTAACTGGGTTGATTATATGGTTTTTACACTATTAGTTCTGTTTCCAGGCTTGTATAAAATATGTAACTTAATCAGATTATCTTTACTGTCTAATACACAGACCTTTTTCATTTGAAACGCTTAAAGTCCATTGTTTTTGGCCTGGTTGCCTGGTTTATTTATGTATGTTAACTAACCAGTAAGCAGTGTAGAAAACAAAGATTATGGTTATATATATTCAGTGTTTACATTAGTCTTGTAGTGAAGCTTAAATAGAATGGGGGGGGGGGTGATATTGCTACAGGAGACACAAAATTAGTAGTCGAGATAACCCTGAACAGCAACTGGGTGTCTTTTTGCAGTTTTGCTTCTTTTAGTCAGTAATTCACAGTAATCCAAAATGATAATGCATGTCTCTGTGTGTAACAGAAGACCAAGACTTAATCTTTGTAAGAGATTTATGATATTTTCATGGTCACACTGACAAGGCCTAATCTGTACAGGCACGATTCCTATGGTAATCAGTATCCTGGACAGGGAACGCCCCCTACTGGCTCCTACCCAAATCAGCAGCCTGGAATGTACTCACAGCAACAACAGGTAAATGATCCATCCACCACACATGAGTGAAGGGATTCTCAGTATATTAGGATGTAATGATGTCACTCTTGTACGTTTTACTGCTTTTAGTAATCATAGTATCTTAACAGATCTAGTTGAAGTACAGTGAAACAATGTGTTTGTCTTTTTACAGAAATGATACAAAATAAATGTCTTGAATCTTTTGTGCGTAGAGTTACAAGCGTCCTGTGGAAGGTGGTTACCCTCCATCAAAACGTCATGAGAATGACTACAGTGGGCCTTTCCCTGGTGGACAACAACCACAGCAGCAACCACAAGGAAGCGCCTCTGCACCCTCTTCAGGACAGCAGGAGTCATACAATCAATACAGTGGCAGTGGACCCTACCCCGGCTCTGACCGTCGCCCCCCTGGCCCAGGCAATCAGTTCCCTTTCCCATTTGGCCGTGAACGGATGCAGGGAGCGACAGGACCCAACACTCAGCCCACAATGCCCCCTCAGATGATGCAGTCAGGCCCAGAGGGCCCTCAGGGAGGCATTTGGCAGGGCCCGCGAGACATAAATTATCAGAACTACCATAGCCGGCAAGGTGGCCCTGGGGGCCCACCTCAGGGACCCGCTTACCCTGGCATGAACCGCTCAGAGGAGATGATGTCATCAGAGCAGCGCATGAATCATGATAACCAGTGGGGGGGTCAGATGGGCCCCCGGCAGCCACCCTATGGTCCAGGAGGGCCTGGCCAACCAATGCCTCGTTCCGTACAGTCCAACTACCAGCCCCCTCAGGGTGTTCAGAACCACATTCCACAGGTGTCCAGCCCAGCCTCCATGCCCCGCCCCATGGAGAGCAGGACATCACCCAGTAAATCTCCTTATATGCACGGAGTAATGAAAATGCAGAAGGCTGGCCCCCCAGTGCCTGCATCACATATAGTGCCCCCACCAGTGCAGTCACCCCTAATAAGACGAGACATGCCTTTTCCCATGGGCTCTGTAGAAGCGACCCATCCTGTTCTGAAACCACGTCGGCGACTCACCATGAAAGATATTGGTGAGTCTTCACTCGATTTACAGTGCTTTGTTGTCTGTTTTGTCCATAGTTATTGTTCAAAGCTGATCGAGAGTTCTTGGGTACCATATGTTTTGTTTTTTTTGGTGTGAATTCTCAGGAACCCCAGAGGCCTGGCGCGTCATGATGTCATTGAAGTCTGGTCTATTGGCTGAGAGTACCTGGGCCTTAGATACCATTAACATTCTCCTGTATGATGACAACACTATTTCCACCTTTGATCTTAATACGGTGAGACATTGTGTTTGTATGATGGTTAATGATACTCACACTATGCATGGTGATCTAATATTTCCTATATTTCTGCTCTCTCTTTAGTTACCGGGCCTACTAGAGTTGGTTGTTGAGTATTTCAGACACTGTCTCATTGAAATCTTTGGCATTCTTCGGGAGTATGAGGTGGGAGACCCTGGCCAAAGGACTCTACTTGATCCTGATACCTTGAAATCAGACCGGGATGGCATAGAAGAAGAAGAGCCGAGGGCTGAGGACATGAATCAGGAGGAAGAGGATGAGGAAGATGAGGAAGAACAGGAAACAGTGAGGCCAACTCCTATGAAACAGGAGGAAGAGCGGGAGGATTGCTCAGAGTCTAGGGGTAGAGAGGAGAAGGCTCAAGATGAGGACAGAAAGATCAAGGGTTCTTCATCTGAACAGATGAGCTCATCACAAACTTTACCTGGCCATGACAGACCCAAACAGGCCAGCAAGTTTGATAAGTTTCCTCTAAAGGTGGTACGGAAGAGGGATCCATTTGTGGCTGCTCAGTCCAATAATCATGGCAAACTGCAAGAGTTTGACAGTGGGTTACTTCACTGGAGCGCTGGAGGGGGAGACTCAACAGAGCACATTCAGACACATTTTGAACCCCGCAAAGACTTCTTAGAACCGCGAGAACGAATACCTGTCCCCCAAATTTTGCTGAGAAAACGAGTCAGAGAAGAAGATACACAAGAATATTGTTTGCCAGCAGAGGAGGAGAAAAAGAAGAATCAGGATGAAGAGGGGCCAAAAGAGATGTCCTCCTCAGAGAATGCAACAGTCCCAGAGAAGGCCTGCTCCTCAATTAACATTGAAGAGGAGAGGAAAACAGATTCTGAGACAAAGACAATTGAGAAAAGTTCTAAAAGTCATCAGGAGAATAATAAATCCATTCCCTCTGTTGGTATTGTTTTAACCAAGCAGACTAGCACCATCCTGGAGGATGAGCCTCACAGTAAAGACGAGGGGCCGCTCATTGCACTGGCAAACTGGCAGGATTCTTTAGCCAAGCGCTGCATTTGCATCTCCAATATTGTCCGCAGCCTGTCCTTTGTTCCAGGCAATGACCATGAGATGTCCAAACATCCAGGCCTGCTGCTGCTACTGGGACGCCTGATCCTGCTCCATCACAGGCACCCCGAGCGCAAACAGGCCCCACTCACCTATGAGAAAGATGAGGATTCAGATGAGGGCATGGGCATAAGAGATGAATGGTGGTGGGACTGTTTGGAACTCTTGAGGGAGAACACGCTGGTCACTCTGGCAAACATCTCAGGCCAGTTGGACCTCTCCATCTACCCCGAGAGCATCTGCTTGCCTCTGTTGGATGGTTTGCTCCACTGGGCTGTGTGCCCTTCAGCTGAAGCCCAGGACCCATTCCCCACCCTGGGCCCGCATAGTGCTTTGTCACCGCAGAGACTGGTCCTGGAGACACTGAGCAAGCTGAGCATCCAAGACAACAATGTGGACCTCATCTTGGCCACTCCACCATTTGGTCGGTTGGAGAAGCTATATGGGAACCTTGTGCGGCTAATTGGAGACCGGAAGGTTGCTGTGTGCAGGGAGATGGCTGTTGTCCTACTGGCCAACCTAGCCCAGGGTGATACCATGGCAGCCCGAGCGATTGCTGTTCAGAAGGGTAGTGTGGGAAACTTGTTGGGCTTCCTGGAGGATAGTCTTGCAGCCACACAGCTTCAGCAGAGCCAGAGCTCTCTACTACACCTACAGGGGATGCACTTCGAGCCCACAAGCCCGGACATGATGCGGCGAGCTGCCCGGGCTCTGCATGCCTTAGCCAAGGTGGAGGAGAACCACCCGGAGTTCACACTACATGAGTCCCGACTCCTTGACCTTTCAGTGTCTCCCCTTATGAACTCACTGGTTTCTCACGTTATCTGTGATGTACTCTTTTTGATTGGCCAGTCATGACAGCTGTAGGGAGCCGTGGCTCCACTTTTTGGGGGTTTTAGCCCCGTCCCCTCTTCCCTGGTAACCTGGCTTGTGTGTAACAGGGCACGGAAAGTTCAAGTGACTCTTTAATTTATGAAAATCCTTCAGATTCCATTCTCTGAGCCCTCCCCAGGGCACCTTTGCTCAAGGAGGGTAATCACAGAGCTGTGCTGGATGATAAACCAGAGAGAAGCCCACAAAGTGACACTACTTGCAACACGAATGCCAACTGGATGACACAGAGCAGAGCACCACATTTGGAAGACTGTTCTGCACTTGGGGGAAAAGTACTTTTTAATAAAGATAAATAAATGAATAAATAAATAAATAGCTGAAAAACAAAAACTGTAACCAAAGTTGCTGTCTCGTTTACAGTGAGTTTGGGAGACCCAGTGTGCCCTAGCTCTCCCCAGGAGGGCACAATGAGTCTGTAACTGGTTGACGTTCGGAGTTGAAGCAGACTGACAAGTGGCCTACTGGTTATAGTTGCTGTAGTTGGATTATCACCAGTCAGCCCGACAGTAGGCAAAATGCTGTCAACTGACACCTTCACCGGGGAGGCCTGTGCAGTGTGCAGTAGATTGTAGGACATTTTCTGTACCGTACTGCTCTTGAGTGTAAGCATTCTGTAACACGTTTCACACAGAAGCTGACAATGCAGCTCTTCTAGAGTTTTGAGGTCATTATAGTTTGGTGTTAAACAGAAAATGGCTTTCTTCCCCAAAGTATCATGAACCTACAACACCCTTACCTCCTCTTATCCCTTGATTGTATGAATACCCTTATGAAAAGAAATCACCTCTTAGGACTGGTTTTCAACTTCAAATACAGCTTTGCTGTGATGTATATATAATGTTGTACATTACACTTCCTTTCTCTGTTTGTCTCTGTCTGTGTCACTATTCTCACACTTGCTATTGGTGAGGGATGGAGGCTGACAATGTGAGTTTGGTCCGTGACCTCCAGTCCCTGATGATAAGACCCACTCCTCTGGTCTCTCCACAGCTCTGTAGTATGGCAGACACAGCTCAAACTGTTATCTCCTGGTACAACACAAATAAAACTAGATGAAGAACACATTTGACAATTTTTCTCCAGTCATGGATTCTGCATATTTGTATTTCAGACTATGTAGCTAAGACATGTAAATTCCTCCTTTCCCCCTTTTTTGGCTCAATGAATATCATTTATTCAGTATGAAATCTTTATACTATATGTTCCACGTGGTAAGAATAAATGTACATTAAATCTTCGTAAGCTGTTTTATGGTTTTGTTCTTTTGGAATCATTGCTTCCTCTGGACAAACAAATCAAACAATTTTGTTGAGTTCTCAAAATTGTTGTAAGCAATGTGAAATTTGAGCATTTTCACTTAACTGGTTCACAAATATTTGAAAAATGGGTGTGAGAGCAATATCACTTAAAAATTAGGCTCCAACATATGAGATTTAGATGAACTGTGAAGCTATGCATGTTTTGGGTAAAAAAACAAACAAACATTCATTTCATGCTTCGACTGATTAGATTAATTCAATCTAGAAGGGAGAAAAACTCAAACCCTGAGGATTACGTTAATAGATGAATACTTGTGCCACTCCGAAAACCAGTCCATAAGGACGTATCGAGCGAAGCCTGCTGGAGAGAAAAGAAAATAGTCAACTCTCAAAATCTGACTTTCAATTCTACAGCGTGATCGAAGAAGATGAAGGTAACTGCAAGGTCTGGACCGACAACAACCAAACCGGTATCTGAAATCTCACGTGCAACCATGCGTTTTACGTATTTTTGATACAGTGACCACGTGGCGTGCATGGAAACTGAAACAATGGAGAAAGAGAAAAAAAAGTGACAATTTATTTTGAAAAGCGGTTGGTGTTCGCACCGGAAGGGAAATGAGCCGTGGGGACGCGTTAATGATAGCAGGCTGAAGATGTCAGCCTCGCACCTGAGCGAAAATTAAACGCTTCTTGTTTACATTTATCATGAGCCTTAATATTAACCTTGTTAAAACGTTCAACACGGCACAGAACAAGCGGACTCTTGCATTCGCTGAATAGTTCTTTTATTTCGCTGTTAGCAGCGACAATGCTAAGGCCTAGCATAGCTCGATATTGTGTGTCCAATCAATGACCATGGATGTAAGAGCTGTTGTGGAGTTTGCCACAGTTACCAGGGGTCTCTCGTTGATTTTGCAGGTAAGTCTTCTGCATTAAATTGTTTAAAATATACTAGGACAATTTTCTAATCTCGATTTCTTAGATTATATCTTAGTTTTCCTCGACGATAATGCTTGACTGTACAATGATTAAATTACCTTACATCAGATGGAAAACACTCACTGTTGGTGGTAAGTAGGTCACACTATGGTTCGTTTCACCGTACAGCAAACCTCCCCAATGCAATGCCTGCATGTTTAATGCATTTAAATACTTCTCTCCAGGCTGTTTTAAATGCTGCCATCCCTGACCATGACGCAGATGCCTTCAGGCCCCCACGGACAGACGGGTATCTATACTTGGACTCGGCAGTGGAGTGGTTGTTTGGGGGCCTCACTCATTGGGACGCTGAACATTTCCTCTTCATTGCCGAGAGAGGATACCTATACGAGCACAACTTTGCTTTTTTCCCACTTTTCCCTGTTATCCTGCGAGGCCTGGCGGAGACACTGCTGTGGCCCCTGAGCAGCTGGTTGAGTGTGCGGGGGCGTCTGCTGGTTGCCATTGCTTTAGGGAACAGTACTCTATTTCTGCTGAGTGTGGTCGCTTTGCACGCGCTCAGTAGAGCAGTACTGCAGGACAGGCGCCTTGCTCTGCTCTCCAGTCTTCTCTACTGCATCACACCTGCGAATGTTTTCATGACGGCTGGATACTCTGAGAGCCTTTTTGCTGCTCTCACTTTTGGTGGTCTGTTCCTCCTGGAGAAAGGATTCACCTTCAGAGCTTGCCTGGCCCTCAGTATTGCCACCGCAGCACGATCCAATGGACTCGTAAACATAGGATTTCTCCTGTATCTTCCATCTCTACATGCCATTTCCCAGATCCGTTTTTATCGTGTAACAACAAAAGGCCACACTAAAGTCTTCCACTACATCTGGGTTGTCATTTGTCTCCTGCTCACATCTCTCCTAGGAACTGCAGTCATTGCTCTTCCCTTCTGTGCATTCCAGTACTATGGCTATAGAACTTTTTGTACACCATCCGTCTCCTTAGAGAAAATACCCCCTGCTCTTCTATCGCTGGGTGAAAGGAGGGGCTACCGGGTACCAGATGAAAATAGTCCTCCGCCTCTTTGGTGCATGAGACCTCTTCCCCTGCTTTATTCTCACATCCAGGATGTTTACTGGGATGTAGGCTTCCTCCGTTACTTTGAACTCAGACAGATACCAAACTTTCTCCTGGCTCTGCCTATGGCTACACTTGGTGTAATGGCAGCTTATGCGTATTTTCAAGCGAATCCAGAGCTGTGTCTGAGACTTGGGCTTTGGGAGACTGATTCAAATAAAGGGCTTGACAAACCCGTACCAGGATTCTTCAACCCCAGAGTGTTTGTATATATTGTGCATTCAACTGTTCTCCTGGTGTTTGGAACCCTGTGCATGCACGTGCAGGTAAGGAAATCATATAACTGCCAGTCAATCTTTTGATAAAACATGCAACCCATAATTTAAACTCATTCCTGTTTCAACTACTTCTAGGTCCTGACCAGATTCATGGCGTCCTCGTCTCCTGTTCCCTTCTGGATAAGCGCTCATCTTCTCCTCCTCAATGAGCCACTTCTTCATCGAAGGAAGACATCAACGCCCAACATACAGACACATTCCAGAAATGGATGCAAGCACACGCCTCAAAACCCCATAACTGCTCTGCTGCCACACTTTCAGACCTGCTCCCCAACCACACAGAGCATCCTGGGATACTTCCTCTCCTACTGGCTGCTGGGCCTTGCACTGCATTGTAACTTCTTACCATGGACTTGACTTAAACAGTACTCTGAGCTTTAAGAAGTGCAATATTTCTATGTGGGACTGGGTGATTTATATTACTATTTAAATTTTGTTGTTTGTTGCTGTAGCATTACTATGAATTCATCATGAAAATATTAAATCTTAAGCCAAATAACGTATGAAAAATGCTGTGCCTCATTCATATCGCTCACTCCTAGATAGCACTCACAGTCACATTACAATTTATCAGATTTATTCATGCATTAGTCAGTACATTTGATTTGTACATCTGGTTCAAGTGTAATTTCTTCAGATATGTACTTAACTGGAACATGATTGTTTACTGTATGGTTGTAAATCTCGGGACGGGCTGTTGTATGTGGGTTAAAAAAAAGGTAGCGACGGACTGCTTTTCGTTGTAAATTTTGTGTATTACTGAACTGCATGTTTGGAATAATTTACAGTTTTTACTTTGGAGTTTGTGAACATGAATGTTTTTTGGTTTTTTTTTTTTTGGTAAAGAACTGTTTGCACCTGTGGTTTGCTGAGAGGATTTAATGGTTTCAAAGGGGATTGTTAACAATTAGCTACATAAGCTGGTTATCGTGAAATATTTGCCATTAATAATCGGGAAAAAAATCTGAAAAATTTGAGCTATGGAAGTAGAAAAATACTTTCGTCCAGAAAATGCAATGTAAATGCTGTGTGCTAGAAGAAGGCTGAATATTCTCAAAGTACAATGAAAAATTCCCTTTTAAAAAAAAAATGGAATTGTAAAATAGAATTATAAAAAAAAATGCAAACCCCAACGTCTGTAAATGGCTAAACAGTTTCAAATTTGAATGGTTTCTTTAGATGAAAATATGAAGGAAGAGAAAGCGGTTAAGTGTGTGGAAGAATAAAAAAACAACAACGTGGACTGTTTATAAGGATTCACATTAATAATAAATCCTGATAGAACAGTTAACGTGTACTGCCTGTTTATCTCCTGGAGAGGTTTTTCTAATTTTGTCCTGAGAGATTAATTGTCATATTTTCATGTAGACTGACCCCTTGTGTTGTCCTCGCGTGGATTATGCATTTATTATCCTCTTGAACGGATTATCTGGAAGACATTAAGTATACCACGATATTCTGTCCTATTCTTAATAGTGAACGTCCTTCCGATTCATAACCACAATTTTTATATTTTTTGTTGGAATTTCTGGACAAAGGCCTTACTTACAATAAAAAAATACCTTCTGAGTGATATAAATCTTTAAAAAGAAGTAAAATTTGACCCGGGGTAAGTTGAATTGCATAGATAAATATGTATAGACGCTCCACCGTTCGCCGCTGATCTACAAATCACGTCAATGCTCAGTTTATGCGCCTGCGCATTTACAAATCTGCGGCGATCACCGTCACGCAATGACGTCAGTGGTCTGACGGAGAGAGAAAAGGAAACGTGATCCGCCGCGAGAGGTTTGAGGCGAAGCCCGTTTGTTCGCGTTTAATTTTAGACAAAAGTAAACTTATCGTTTCGCAATGTAAAATATTAGATGCGACAGGCTTTAATTTAACTACCGAATATGGTAGTTGAGCTCGTGTCAGCTCAGAAAAGTATTCAACCTGTAAAAGTCCAGTACGAAGAAGAATGCTTTTGCTGGTTCGCTAGCTAGCTAATGTTAGCATTCAGAATGGGAAACTGAAGGCTAACCTGACAAGAGCAATATCAGCCCCTCTACAATGACTGAATCGTGAGCTTGACCATCCGACTTTGGAAAACGCAGAGAGAAAAGAGTTGAGTGTGTATGTGTGTGTGCGCGTGTGCGTGCCTTTAGCTACCTCCGAACCGTTACAGGATGAAGAACTGCGAGTACCAGCAGATCGACCCGCGGGCACTGTCGGTGTCGCCGTCCTCGGCACAGAACCACACCGAGAAGAAAGTAGAATCGGTGCGAAGGAAATGGGAAGTGTTCCCCGGAAAGAATAGGTTTTTCTGCGACGGACGGATCATTCTGGCCAGACAGAGTGGTGTCCTTCCCCTGACACTGGGCCTTATTGTTGTCACTTGTGGCCTTTTCTTTGCTTTCGAGTGAGTACCTAGAAAGAGCACTATAATATTTTTGGAACTCTACGATACATCATTTGTATGTGCCCAAGAATATATTTTAGCAGGTAATACAGGTAATACTGACTGATCGAGCTTACGGTTTTCTGTTTCAGTTGCCCATTTCTGGTCCAACATTTGACCGTCTTCATTCCTGTGATTGGTGGGGTACTTTTTGTGTTTGTGGTCATTTCCTTGCTGAGAACTAGCTTTACAGACCCAGGCATCCTCCCCAGGGCCACTCCAGATGAAGCTGCAGACATAGAAAAGCAGATAGGTAAGGCTCACTGTGGAACACCATAAGGGACAGATGGGGTAAAAGAGCTTTGCCATATGGGGGATCTTGCGTCAAATGTTTGTCATTGAACTGCAGACCAAGAACTAAGCTGCTTATTCTTTGTCTACAGTGAAGAGTGCATAAAAACGTAACACTGGTGTTTATTTCTTATTCGCTCACTCAGTGTTTTAGGGTTGTCTGGGTGAAAGGAACTGAACAGACCTGCAAGAATCAATGAATATTTCTTGTGTGCTTCTGTTTACGTAAGATACCTCAGGATCCTCCACGTACCGCCCCCCTCCGCGAACTAAGGAGATCCTCATCAACCAGCAGGTGGTAAAGCTCAAATACTGCTTCACTTGTAAGATGTTCCGCCCTCCTCGGACCTCCCACTGCAGCCTGTGTGACAACTGTGTAGGTAAGGAATTAGTTACCACTAATTGAAGCGATCGAGTTAATACAGTAGCAAAGAGTAACAGAGCAGAGGGCTGCTGGTCTGGATTTTAATTTGCGCTATGCTGTCTAAGCTCTCTGCGATGGTTAATAATGGGAAATATATGACACTGCAGCGTAAATGATGGTTTCACTGTAGACTGTGACTTTTGTATTGATGACTCCCTGAGAAGAACCTTTACCAAAAGTAGTGTTGAAATCACATGAAGTGTGATGTGCAGGTAGTTTTAAATGAGCGTCTTTAGGTAAAATGTCAGACTTGTCAGTGTGTGTTGAATTTATATTGTTTGCCAGGAAATACATTGTCTTTGTAGTGTGAGGTCATCATTTGTCAAGGTGGAGTGAGCAGTTTGATTGGAGTTTTTTTCATAATTTTCACTGACTCCTCAATAAGCATGACCTGATCTTTGATTGGATTCTCTCTACTACTGCACACGGCTTCCATTTCATCACTTAATACTTTGCACACACAGGTAATTTTGGTTTCCCTTTACTTTGAAAGAGCTTTGAAAATCTTAATGCTAATGTATTAATAATAAACTGCTCTCCTTTGCAGTACATGTGGTAATATCTACCAGCCCTCGCTCATATAATGCTGTTCGATCAGTGTCACATCAGTGTCCGATACGACAGAAGTCAATGAATCACGTGGGACGGCTACTTGACTTGCTTTACCTTTTGACTCTGATACCTGGGGCTTTGAAGCTGTCACAGACTGGCTGATTCTCTTCCCTAGGCTTGGCTATCATTTCAGTTTTATTGATTTTCCCCATTTGATTTAAAAAAAAAAAAGAGGTCTAATGTATTGATTATAGTAATGTTGTGATAACAAACTAACTTGATTCTTTTCAGCGTGGGTGGTAAATTTGACAGTGTCTTTTCAGTTTTTGGCTGAGCTCAGTGTTTTTGCTTTACGGTTGCAGAAATTAGCTTCAGCTGAAAATGGCTAACAGATCTGGTTGGCATCTTTTACACACAGCTTGTCCATCTCATGGTTCCCAGCAAGTTGATGACATCTAAAATGCACCCAGATGCCTTCTATTACACTGGGTGTTTTTATTTATTTAGATTTAATTCACTCTGCATTTTTCAGCCATGTCTCTCATAACATTAGCCTAGCACGTAGCCCAAAGAAGTAAGTGAAACTTCAGCGATAATCGTTAGCAGGCCGATAAGCAGGTCTGTATCTCCGAATGGAGAAATGTCTTCAACACTACTAGTTTGTGACAGCAGGTTGTCTTGCTGGTCTCCCAGTCAGCTGAAAAGGAAAACT
>NC_141330.1:15022500-15095000 GCF_037954235.1 Aulostomus chinensis | reverse complement strand
CTCCATTTTACACAATTCACATCAGTGTCATCATTGCTGGATGAGCTCCAAACTAACTCCTGAAAGCACGTTGACATGGTAGCTCCGCTTTTCATAACACAAATGTTTCTTCCTCTTCACTCAGTGCACTCAGAGCACCAAGGACATGCTGGAGAGGATGGTCCACTCCTCAGACTTCCATGGCCTCTGTCCTCCAGGCACCCCCAAAACCATGCCTCTGGGCTTGGAGGTTTCCAGCACCACAGCACCCTCCACACAACCTTCACCCACATCTGGCTGCTTACGACAGCACACCCGCCCTGTGGCCACGCCCTGCCCGCCGTTCTCCAGAAGCAGCAAGAGGGACTCGTTGCACTCCACTAACCCCGCCTTCCGTTTGGCGTCTCCCTCACCGCCGCTTAGTCGTTCCACTCTTATTCTAGGTGACACACCTGACATTGGGTTTCTTCCGCTGCCCTGAGGGTGCCATAAGAGAAGCGGTGGGCCAGCTTTGCCGTACTCACCGCACCCATCCGTGAAAAGAAAAATAATAATTTGTGATAATTCCATTTTTAAATTTTTTTTTTTGGTGGGGCTTGTACCGACGCATGTCCCCTGATGCACCAGTAGTGTGACAGCTCTTGGGGCATCGCAAATTGGTCTATTTAATTTTGACACATTGCGAATTCAGTAGTTTTCATAGCGGCGGCGGCGGCGCCGTGTGTTGCCGTTTTGTACCTTAAGATGTCATTCTGACGGGTCGGTGCAGTTTAACCTGGAGGATATTTCTGTCTTACTTTATAATTAAGGGGAAACTTAGTAAAACTTGTAAGCACAATACAGTTCTTTTTTGAACAGCCAGAACATGCCTCCACAGAACCTCAAGCCATACATCACAGCCGCAGTGTTTAATTTCCTGCTAATATCTTATGCAAATAGCCATTTCAGTGTGGGAACGTACATCTGTGGCTGCAAGGAGAACTCAAAGAGGAGCATCTGCTGGGGATCAGTTAGGACTTTAATTCTGTGCATATCAGTGTGTTCTATTCTGTCATGTTTTGCATGTCTCATGCGTTACCTCCTTTTTGCGACATGTACTGATTTGACGCATTGTCTTTTTAAGACACTTGAGGGGTTAGAGGAGACTTACAGGTCAGGCTGAGTGAAGTTGCTGACTAACTGGACATCATCAGACTGAAAACAGCCAACATAATTTTTATTGTGCACTTTGTCACTCCTTATAATTTGATAGATACCAAACCGTGCTTATTTATTTGAATGACACTGCTCTCCGCTGGGGTTTGGATGAAAGTATTTTTAGCTGACACACAGCTCCTTTTTAATTTTATCCACTGGGATGTGTTCCGTAAGAGTGAGCATCTGCTTTTCCTTCGCCTCAGGGCACATTGACAGCATGCCGTCTGTCACGTGTGTGTGTGTATGTATGTGTGTGTGTGTGTGTGTGTGTGTGTATATGTGTTTAAAACGCAGGCTGGATGTTGACTCTTCCAAGCAGAGTAATGTTGTAGGAATGTTGATGAGGCCTCTTTCTTTACCTGCAGGGAACGCTGACATTTCTCATGGCTGTGACCTTTTCCTGTTCTTACGGCATGAACATAAGTCTCTATTAGTGATGGAGGATTATTTTTAGTGAGAGAAACCAGCAGGAGGTAGTTTGTGCCACTAGGTGGCAGGATGTGATCAAGGATTTCAGTCTAGTCAGACAACAGCTTAGTATTAGAAAATAAGGCCTTTTGATATTCTATTTATTTTTTTTGTAATTGAGCATTGAAGCTGTAAATAGGTTGTGATTTGTCCAGTGGGTGGGTTGTCCATTAATAAGACCCTGTAAGACGTGTAGACAATTACAAGCAGCGCTTGTATGAACAACCTTGTTTGTATTTTGTAGGATGTCACAGTGGAACTGTAACATTTGGTCAATAAAAAAGATCAGCTTTGCTGTTTGTCTTGGTTTCTTCCTTCACAGCTACAGGATTGTTTCACTCCTGCAGGCCTCTGTGGCTTCGTCCGTCCTTATAGGAAACTCATGGAAACAATGAAGAGGTGCATGGTGACCACATGTGTGCAGATGGGCAAACATCCAGTGTTGAAGAGGGTCCGCATGATCTTTGGACCACAGATGAACCCAAAACCGCACTGGCAGGTTCAACTGATCGGTGATAACCAATTATCATAAAGCCACTGCACTCAGTTTAATCTGGAAAACACATTTAAGCAAAAACATCTTTAAACAAAAGAAATTTGCTGCATCCTCTCAAGATACATTCCCACCAAATAAGATTCAGATTAAATCCTTTGGACTGTGAGACCCATTTTGTGCGTTTCAAAGCAGATTGTATTTCAGAGTGTCACAAGTTGTTTCTTTGGCATTTTTGATGACATGTTTATCCTGTGCCCAAGGTTATACTGTTTAAGAAGCAGTTTTTGCCTGTAATTACTGAAATTGAAAACTAGAGAAAAATCGCCTGAAGGCCAGTGATCACGATGGCTGGACCACAGCAGCTGATGTTGGTGACTGCACGCAAATGTGTGTGTAGAGAAAAAGGAGAGTGCTGCCTGAAGTTCACAAATCTAAAAATCTCTTTATTTAAAGGTGTGCCGAGTTTCAGCTGGTGCTGGTGGAGTTTGTTTTTTTTTTTAAACGGAATGCGACTTTATATTGTCAGATATTTGTGTGTGAGTGAGCGAGAGAGAGAGAGAGAGAGGTGGAGACACTTCCAATGAGTATCCGTGTGAGACTGAGGTCATTCCGATGTGAGCTTCACTGTACAACAGTTAGAAAATTAGTTTTGCATTTTTGACAAAATTTTAATGCTGTGGTGAGCGCAAAAAAACCCAAAAAGTTGAAAAAGGCCTTTTGATAGAGCCCTGGCTGCAGTCAGCCTGCAAGGTCTTGAAACATGATAACCTTAATGGACTTCTTTAAAATTTTATGTATCTATTACCTCATAGGACTTCAAAGGACTCCTTGCTGAGGCTTGTCAGTATAGGGACCTGTATATCTCACCTAAACATAAACCAGATGGTCGGACTCAGGCTTTCTGTAGGAAAATGCCCTGCATCACTGCCTCACCAGCTGTGTTGCATCTTCACCACAGCTTTTCACTGCCTGGACGGATAAAAGATGTTTGAAAAAGCCGAGAAAAAAAAAGAAAACCGAATGTTGCAGATCACCTCGCTGCACAGAGGGTTTGTTTGTTAATTAGCAGCATTTAGATGTGGCTACAGGTGATTATTTGCTCGCAGGAGCATCTCATGCTCTTTAACCCCCCCACTGGTGTGGTGAAGAGGCAGAACAGGCCACACTAATGTGCTGATTTTCTGAATAAGAGGATGTATTGAAGCTATGGCGCATGAATTTTCATATCAATGAACGTCCCTATTTTCAAGCCCTCGCCATACGGGTTCAAACACAATGTTCATTCAGCTAATTGCCGCCACGGGAATCTCTGCATTTCACAGTAGGCTGGCGTATTTCCAGTTAGCCCAAGGAAACTGGAGTCTTTCTAAATGTTATCAGACCACATGCTTCAAATTCCAAAAATCATACATTAATTTTTGCAGGGATTATGTGATGCTCAAAACTATTCATCCACCGTTTTACCGCCACTTCAACGTTACATCTGTGCACGCTACCTTTCATGGGAATGAATCATTTAATTGTGCAGCTCCTTAATACTTCTTAAACGTTATTGGACCAAATGGATCAAATTCTGTTGGTCAACTGAGTCATTTTGCAGGGTTTTGTGTGACACGAGAGTTGTTTATCGTGGAGGATGCTAACTTGCAGTTAACCCTGCGCTAACATCAATGAGAATAAACATTGTCTTTTAGACTTTCAAAGTGTTATTAGATCAAATGAAGCAATTCTGATAGTCAAACCAGTCATTTTGCATGGTTTGTGTGATGCACAACAGAATTTAACCATTGTTTTACAGCTGCAACATTAACAAGGCTACATCAAAGCAGCTGAAGTCTGGTTGGTACTCCGCTAACTTTAATGAGGATAAATAATTGAATCCTGCGGCCCCCTTGGTCTTCTATTATTCTGAGGGATTAAAGCCACAACCGCAATGGCAGAATATGCTACGACGGAGTTTATGAAGTCAGCAGTGGCACCTATGAACAGTTGTTTATTTTACTGTTGCTGCCAGAAGATGGAGACAAAAGTTCTGTACCATAGCTTTAATTAAGGTGACTATTAATTCTTCAAGAAGAAGTCTATGAGACTTGTGGGTGGATCAGGGCCAAGCTTCGCTGGTTTTGTTGTGCCATCTGGACATGTTACAAGCTAACCGGACACTTTCCCTTGTCCGGAATCTTGTCTTGGAACACATGAGCAACAAGGAGTAACTGAACAACAGAGAAAGCCAACTATTTCACTTGGAAACTAATACATTCCATCATTCCAAAGAAATAGCCCACTACCAATTTACCCGGTGTCATCCAGTCTGTGATTCATGGTGCTCGTTCCTCTTCAGCGAGCCACATTTGGCCTGCTGTCATGGGTGCAGCCGTGTGTCACACTCTCACAAGTCTTTTTCTCATCGCTCGATAGTCTGGCCAGAGTAGAACTGAAGTACCTCTGTGCAAAGAGCAGGTGACTCACAGTCAGAGCTGTTGTCAGCATCACTGTCGCCACAACTTTGAGAGCCTCAAGTGTGTCTCTCTGCCGGCCAGTGAAGCTGGATATAATTAACCCTGTACTGAGTGGAACTAATCAGCCGCCAGCAGGCTCAGTTTGTGCCTCTTCCAGCGAAACATGAACCAGCTGAATCCTCCGGGTGTACTGACATGTAATGCAACCATACAGTACGCTTGAAAATCTGCTGTATGCTGAAATGTTATCAACCAGTTAGTTTTTTGGCTCCTCCATTTCTTTGTGTATGTGTGTGTATGTGTGTGTGTGTGTGTGTGTGTGTGTGTAACCAAGTTTAGCAAGTTGGTGTACTTCTGATGCATCTGATACCGAGCAGATGCTAGTTTGATAAAGGTTTCCCAATTGTAGATGAATAACAACTCTGTGTGTGTGTGTGTGTGTGTGTGTGTGTGTGTGTGTGTGTGTGTGTGTGTGTGTGTGTGTGTGTGTGTGCAGATTTTTCAGAAATGCCCCAGGGTGTAACATGGGTGGGTTTGATAATCTGGGTGTGTGGTGATCTGTGTGAACACCTTTTGGGCTCAAAAACAGAGGCTTAAAAATGCCCTCTTCAATGTGAAATTGAGAAAGGGCTGCTCTGACATCATGACTTGTTAAGAATTGTAATGTTTCTCTTAACTTTCTCTTGGGAAAACATTTAGGAGGGAACGAGAAACTCATAAAATCTTTGAAATTGTAAATCCTTTTGACTATAAGTTGTCAGCTGTCGTCTTAGACTGACTGAATGTAAATATGTTTTTGTTCTTCTTTCCACTAATACTGGTCTCTTTTGCCTCGGTGTTAACCACACAGCTGCATAATCAATTAAAAAACTTAATGACTCGCCCACAGCAGAGCTGCTTCTTCTTTTTTTAGAAATATGTACTGATACACACAAAATATTGTATTGTGCACTATATCATGTGAATAACCGTATTGCAATCCTTAGCATACAAACGCTTCTCCCTCATCACATGAAAATGCTGATATTCTTCAGTCTTCAGAGCCTTCAAAGCTCCACATCATGCCTTTCAATTCTGAGCAAGAATCACCTTCCAAAATATTTGTTACACCACTTATCCAACTGGCTGGACTTGCCTCTTAAAATCATATTTTCGCTTTCACCTCTTAATGAGTTATGTGATAAAAAACAAACAAACCCAAAACCCTCCAGTTGTCAGCCTCTGCACATCCATGGTCTTGCACGGAGGAGCTCAAGTGTTCATCGTTGAGAGGAAGAAGAAGCAAACGCACCTGGACTTAATCCTCATGAGCTTCGAGTTTTATCTCGAGTACAGTTTAGTTACCACGGCCCTTCGTTTACGAAGAGAGCCAATGTCAAGCAACTCAACCAGAATCTGCCAGGTTATCAGAGGTTCAGTTATAAGTGAGCAGACTGCAGGCCCATTTAGATTATTAGATGCTGATATCTGATTTTAGCCACAGCTGCTTCTCTTGTATAAACTTCTTGATGCTGATATAAAGATCTAGTTCAAATCCCCCACCCTCCTATTAACATCATAATCATAAGAATTATTTCCACTTTTTCAAGATAACATATCAGCCAAACTGAGTTTGTTTGGTATTTTGAGTGTTTTGGAACAGATTAGATATTCTAATTGAATTTTAAAAGACATGAGATATCCTTGGCTCTAGCGGTGGAAAAAAAAAAAAAAAAAACAATGAAGAAAAAAAAAACCCATTGGTAGTGAAGTGGAAAGAGCTCCTCATGGAAACCTGAAAATGTGCCATGGAGCTGGATCAGTGTACCAGGGTACGGCGGGCTCGGAGCTTATCACAGCAGCTTTTACCAGGCAGACTGGTACTGCCTCAGTCGTCCAACTGAAAAAATGTTATTGAAATGATACAAAAGTTTACCTGCCAGGCAACTCAACACTGTTTTGTTTGTGTTATAAGCAAAAGGGTTGTTAAGGCCTCTTTTTTATGATTTTGAACGAGTGAAATATGTGAGCGATTAGCACCGTGCCAACAGAGTCAAGGAGCAGTTTCTTATTGCGCATCAGTGAAATTACAAATAAAGTTTGATGCAATTGTAGGAGGAAACTGGACACAGAAAATAAATGCAGCTTTTTAGAACTTGCAGTCAATTTAATAATGAAACATAGTCAAATTTTTTTTCTTCTTTTTTTAAGTTTGGAGAGCTCCCGTTTCATTGGAGCATTTTCATGATATGCTAATGTACCACTACATTTCTTCCTCTATTGCTCAACTGTGTTTACTGGAACCTATAAGGGGGTGGTGAGCCCTGTGAGAGACCCTGTCAGAGTGTCCTCGTGCAAGCTACTGAACCCCAAATAGTTCCAGATGCCTCCACTGTCAGTGTGTGTTAGCAAGTTGGCACCTTGTACAGCAGCCTCTGCCAGTGATATACAGTATGAATGTGTGAGTGAATGAGTGTGTGTTGTAAAGCACTCCGACTAGAATCCCGTCCACTTAACGCTTAAGAGTTGATGACCTGGGTTTGGTGCCGTGTATCTATAAGGAAACTCTATTACTATAGAATATTGCAGGAATTTTTGTAGTCCAACCAGGAAGTAAGCATCACCATGAGTTGCTTGGACTAAAAGTTAACAGTTTTTTGTTTTTGGTTTGTTTGTTTGTTTGTTTGTTTTTTTATCAGTGGGATTCATCTTGCTGTTGAAAATAAGCTCCCTGGCAAAAAAAAAAAAAAAAAAAAGAGAAAAGAAAAAAAGATTACATTACACATTTTGTTCACAAAGATAATCTTGAAAAACACTGCTTTTCTGATTTGGGAAGCATGAATACCATTGTTAGAAGTACAAAGCTAACGTTACACTATGAACAAACTCCATCACAGACACATGACAACATTGACACCACAACTTCTTCTTAATGACCGTGTCCGCTGCAACCTCTGGAGTTTTCTTTTAGACACAAGTTAGCGAGTGCTACTTTTGGTACACATAAAAGCTCCAAGGAGCAAACCAAGAAGCACAACAATAATTTTTTGCCATAGAACAACATTTCTTAAACTTTTGTGAACCACAGGCCTCTTTTTAGACGTTTAACTGAGAACCCATTCATAGACGTGAGTTGAGGGGACCAGATGTTCAACAACGCCAACTCACTTCTGGGTTTTCTATCCTGCACTGCTCTATTACTATAGCCCTAATTGCTCCTGATGAGCCATTTTTAAATTTCTATTTGTACATTATAAGGCAGTAAATACTTATTCTAATAATGACAGGGAAAATCTAATAAATCCAATCCCATTAAAGACTAGAAATGATATTTTTAGCCATAGAAAAAAGTTTAAAATTGTAATTTAAATGTAACTTTGGAAGCGTTTGGATATATTTGTATGTGTCAGCTACCTCTGGAGATACTGGCTCTTTTATTTTGAAGGACGCATCTTTGTGAACGTCTGGTGGCGTATGAATCCTCGCACAGTCACGCTACAGGATTGCATTGGCTATGTAACAAAGAATTGAACTACATACCAGGTTTATGTAAGAGCCAATAAATGCAGCTGAACTTCAGCCACTTGGCTCAACTTTACATGCAAATGACAGTAAAGTTAGGGGGCGGGGCAAAGTGACAAAAAATAGACAATATGTGCTGAGTCACTGTTAGGGCATGACTAGACATATTCCATACTTGTTTGACTTAAAGCACACTATACCGCCTCGCATGTTTACCTTTGTTACTTTAAAGAAAGTTACGTAAATGGGAGGAAAGGTAACAGAGAACATTCTGGAGTAAAACAGATAGGATATGTAGAGTTAGAGACTTTTTTGCTCAAGAGCATGGAGCCCAGTGTCTGATCCCCAGCTGCTGCTCATAGCTCCCAACAGCTTTAGGCCATGTGTGCGAAATGCCTGTGTCCCTCCTGTCGTGAGTTACAGCCCGACATACAGTAAATCTCCACGTTTCAACAGAACACCCCCATGAATCTTTTAAACAATGACAAACAAGCCAGGTTTGTCTTAACCGAATAGCTTGTTCTGATGTTGGAAATACATGTAAATCACCAAGCATGAATATATTAATGGGACGGTACTTTTGGATAGTGGCACACTGAACATCCAGATGGCTGTGTCGTCTCCGTGGATGGATGGGAAACAGTTATTCTTATTCCCGAGAGTCCTGCAGGAAGAGGAAATAAGAAATCACAGTGATGAATTGAGAAATGTGCTGCTAACTTGTGTTTATTAGTCGCTCATTTGGACTGAGGTTTAACCGGACTCGCGTGGTTGGAAAAAATGTGGTTGTGCTCCGTCGCCCGTGGAGGATCAGTTACATGAGTGGGCCTGCGCTGTATGATCTTAACAGATATAGTCTCTGAGGGAATTGCAATATATCTCGGCTGTGTTTAAACCTGAAGGCATCCAGTGAACGGACAGAACTGCTCTCCTGTGTATTACACTCTTTATTGCAGTCAGGCGGAGTTTTCCTCCCGGCTACTGGATGACAGTGAGGAGCAGGATTTCTGGGAATGAAATCAGAGCTCGCTGCTAAATAGGGGTTCCCTCTCACCTCTGCTAAAATGCTGTAAAGGGTGAAAGCAGCCAGTTCTTCCTCTCTGGGGGCCACACCAAATTTGGGGGTGGGTGAGGGGATGTCACGTGTTGAGAAAATGACAGAACATGTTTATTTTATAAGCTTTTAGGATAGCATTGGGTATTCTTACACTGAAGACAGCTAGCATCTACATCCAAAATACAGGGTGTTAAAGGTTATCTGTCAGCTCCAAAACAGGAAAGTGAAGTTAGATCTTTAATTAATACTCTCCTCAACAGGCTCCTCAACTGTGCTGTTGAGGTGTCTGAGGCCTTTGCATGAGATGATTTAAGTTAGGAATCTTTCCAAGTTAGAACATCCCAAGCTTACAGAGGGAGGTGAGGGTGTTTTATTACCAAGGCCATACATTCCACTCCTCTAAGCAGCCTCGTGTATAAGTCACATGTGATGAGATCTCCATGTGCTCCTCTGGGTTTTTGGCTTTCGTACACAGCAAAATAGCAAACGTGATCTTAAGTTCACTTCTATGGTCTACCTTATATAACCTGGGAGGGTTATTTACCATTGAGATTTTATCACAAGTGCTAAAAGAATGTCCGGCTCCTCGCTGTACGTTTGTATACTTCCCTGTTTCTAGGCACCCGGCTACTGTTTGATTTGCATTTTTCTCTTTCTATAGAGCCAGAGACATTCCACACAACTTTTCCTGTCAGAGGGTAAAGTGAGCTGAGTCTTACATAATACACAGACACTATATTTGACCGTTGAGCTTCAGGGCACTGCAACTATGCAGTAACCTCTCCCATCCCACGATACCCGAGTCCTTGGCATCTCACTGGACTCCAGTGCCTTTGGAAAGTAACACCTCGGCTCTGACTGTTGCAAAATCACTGCAGAATCACCCATTCATCCATTTCCTATACTATTTATCCATTAAGGGTCGCTGGGGGCTGGAGCCTATCGCAGCTGACATTGGGTGAGAGGCAGGGTTCACACTGAACAGGTCGCCAACCTATTGCAGGGCCATCAGGAGCAATTGGCCGCCGTTACAAGGTACCACGAGCAAAATCAAGCAAAGTAAAGAAATCATTAATTCCAACTGCAATCAAAATTATCAGTAAGTTCTAAGGGTTAGACCCAGGTTTCTTACCTTCTGTGTGTTGTTCTGTATTGTTCTGTTTCTTATGTCGTTTTTATGTCTTTTATGGATTTTTTAAACGTGTTTTTTACTTTGAGCACGTCAAAGACAAATTTCCACTGCTCTGCAATGGACAATAAAGTTCTTTCTGACTCTGGTTCTGAATTGGGGGTTCAGTGTCTTGTTGCTAGACGGCCACTCTACCTTGGAGCCATGCCACCCCTGCAGAATCATTGAGATTGAATAAAAGAAATTAACATGATTATTTGCTCAACAGCAGTGTGAGTTCCCTACTTTATATTTTTGTACTTGTCCTTCTTGCTCTTCAGGTTTCCACCGAGCGGAGAGCTGGTGACACTTGAACTTCTGGTGTGTTATGGTGTGTATATGTTCTCAACTGCTAAGCACTCCTATAATCAATCAAGCAGGCAGCGGCGGCTGTCTGACGTCAGTAGCACGGCTGCTTGCGTAATCTCCTTCCACCGTCCCATAGATATGTCATCTGGAGCAATCTGGAAAAGTAAACTTCACTCTTATCGCATATTCGGCCCGCGGCAAGTAGGCCTGGGTGTCCACGCCGAGGGATCAACTCAACCTGAGCCTTGAGAAGCAGCTCAGAGAGAATCATTTGAATACTTCAGTTGGAAATGCAGCGTAATCACAGCTGCATCACTATTTCAGCTATGTGAGTGCCGTCCATGGTTGCAACCATGATGCATGCTCCAATAATAGCAAAGGCTCGCTCTTCTAGTCTAACACGTTTGAATGTGCTGAGAAATGATGAAGCGAAGTCTTCATGGGGAAATGTGTTATCTAGATAGAAGAAAGAGGCTTCATAACCCAGTCGCTGTGACAGACGGGGCTTATCTTCGCACAGTTGATCAATGTGACACTTCACTGCTTGTTGTTTGGCAACATTGATTTTCAGCCACAAGTTTACAACATCTAGTGACGTGCATTGATGTCGCTGCACTTGAGAGAAGCTGTTATGCCCTTTAATAGAACATGCGTAAGGCTGCAGTTTTCCCAGTGTTTGGTCATGGCTGGGACTGAAAACATATGCCTGTGTCATTTGTTTAAGGTGTGTTTAAACACATCCTAGCTCACCACACCTACTAGGCTCACAGTGTCATTTGTCAGGGCAGCAGGATGTCGACACAGGAATAAACACAGGATCCAGTGACAGTTTATCAAGGGGTGAAATAAGAAATTATACACCAAACTGGTGAATGGATGCAGCGTCAGCAAGTCTAAACTGTTCTGAATCTCTTTGTTCCACTACATTTGACTGACTCAGTCTGACACTGGGCTGTGAGGGGAACCTGAGAATGTCAAGTGGCTTGACATTTATCTCCTGCCATTGTTCTCTCATCCTCCAAGTGTTTCACATTCAGGTAAAACGTCGGCTTTGTCTCCCAGGATGCACAGCTGCTACACAGAGGGTTATTTATAGTTCAGTGACGCAGATCTTTCACCGTGGCACCTGCCAGGACCATCAGGACCTCTGCCCAGATGCACGACAACCATGGATGCTGTTACCTTGGAAACAAGATTATGTTGACATCACAGGACTCCATCCTCCCCGGAAACCACTGTTCACCCGGCGATGACCCTCCAGTCTGAGAAACAAACACGCGTGTTTGAGGAAAATATTATAATGTGTGTGCGTAAGCTGGGAAGGGGATGTGTTTCCATGTCTCTGCCTTTTATTGCTGCGTCACTCGAAAAAACCCACGCTGGCCAAACATGAAATGAACTTCACTCTCTTGTAAACATTTTACAGGTGCACTAACATGTCGTGTGCAAAAGATGAATGATGGGGGATTTGTAATTGATGATATATTTGGGTAATTCTAAAAGAGGAAATGACCACTGGGCCTCTTTCGTAAAATGTTCGTATGCACAAATTCGTTCTCTCACAACAGTAGGACTTTTTCAAAGCCCTCAACTTCGTCTTACAGACAGGAAGCAAAGCCTCATTTCAAATTCCGTGCACCCCCGGGTCATCACCAGGCCCAGTGTCTGGCAGACTAGTAACCAGATCACTTACTGGCTTTTTGAAATCTTCATGTAAGAAGTGATGCAAATAAAATGTAGGATGAATAGAATAATCAAGATCTGACATACTAATGCATTCAATAAATTGATCATTTATAATCAGGCCTTTTCATCTGCCACTGAACCAATATATACTCCAAATGGCACGGAGAGCCGACTACAGGTCCATTCCAACCAGAGGAACTCCCTGATATCTGCACCACAGCAAATAAAAAAACACTCTGCACAGCCGATAAGGATGCTGAGTGGAAAGAAGGGCCAGCAAAGTCTGTGGAACGGAAAACTGAAAGGGTACCACAGGTTATCAGAGGCTTTCCTCAAACCCTTGCACTATCACCGGCGAATTAAAGAAGCAATTGCTCGCGGGGTTGTTAATGTTCCATTGGTTGAATTAACAACCAACCTAAAGGTTTCCAGCTCTTTAAACGCTACCAAAAAAGAAAAAAGAAAAAACAGAATAAGACCTATAAAAATGTATGACAAGCAAGCAGAGTTGTACAGTTTTATTACCTCCTATCAGAGTTTTAACACTGACAAGCAGCTTCTGGATTAAAGTGTGTAATGGATTTTCCAGAATGTTTTAAGAGTCTGTTTTATGCATCAGTTCCCTCATGAGCTCTTTTAAATTATTAACAAAACGGTGATGCTAGAAAATCACTGTGTTATATATTTCTTTAGACACAGAATATTTTAAAAAGTCTGCCATTAGTATGCCATTAAAGAGACGCACGGGGGAGAAGAGTTCGATTTAACACAGGTGTGTCGAGAAGTGAGAAGTTCACTTTTAATTCCATGTTTAAAAGAAGGAGAGGGATTTTGTTATGAGAGCAACTAATGTTGGCCTGGAGCCGACGAACCAGACACACTGGTGGATATAGACGGTGAAAGCACATCCCATCAGCAGCCATCTTTGTCGTTACACTGAAACCATTTGCAGTTTAAAAGTTGATATCATTGCATTTTCTGCTTTGTAGTTGATCTTTTTCTGTTATTATTTCTGATTTTTTTAGGTACTCTTTTCCCTCTTCTTTTGCTTTTGCGTGATGTTTTGCGCTTCATGATTCAGATACAAGTAAAAACTGCAATATTTCGTTTCACGTTTTGATATAAATGAAAAAAAGGGTAACTCAACTGACATAAGGCAATGGAAAGTATTTCAAGGCTTCAGTGACGCTAAAATCTTTCCAGAAAATTGGACTAAAGAGGAAATGACCGATCCTGACCTGTGGTGAGCCAACAGTTGAGGCCATTCCTGCTGTTTTCACCCTGGGAAACTGTAGACTGCGGGATCATAATAACATGCAGAATCTGGATCATAAGATCAGAAGTCGTTTTAACTTAAATCTCATTTAAATGCCAGGCTTCTAAATTAAAAAGCACTCACATCTTAAAAGGCTCAACGACAAGGATGGAAGAGGGGAGGAGGAGCCTCTCAACTCCGTCACATAAGGGCGTTTCTTGCAGACGGGGCGTCGAGTACTCAATGACCAAACTCGGCAGCCAATCAGAGGGTTCATTCTAATGAGGAGGCTTTAAACCCTCCGGACCTTCCTTATGAATCGCTTCTTTACAGACAGACCGGAATTTAGCTGCACGCAGTCAGCGAGAGGAAACAGCTGCTCCCCTTCGCACCTCCTCTCACTGATCGAACTTTCTCTCCTCAACTAACAACCGGCGCGCTCCCACAGGACTAGCCCACCCGGGTCCACAGGAGACCTAATCAAGGAGAAGTTCATTCACTTGCTGCTGCTTCGGGTGGGGGGGTCAAAGTCTCCATCGCCATGTCTAGCGGTGATACGTCGGATCAGGCACGGAGGTTCTGCGTGTTGTCGTGGGATCAGGTGCAGCGCTTGGACTCGATCCTGGGGGAGGCAGTTCCCATCCACGGTCGGGGAAACTTCCCCACCTTGTCCATGCGACCCCGGCAGATAGTTCAGGTAGTGATCCGCGCGCGTGCGCGCCCACACACACACACACACACACACACACACACACACACACACACACACACACACACACACACACATATATTTGCTTTAGGCACTTTTTGGGTACTTGTGTAGACTTTTCCTGTAATTTCCTGCAAATTTTTTCAGTTTTATTTCTGCTCTAACTTAACCTTTTTTTTTTTTTTTTTTTTTTACATTTTTATCCTGGCCATAACCCCTATTTTTAATCCTAATCCAGCCCTCAATATGTGTTCCTCTGCCCACATTGACAATCGTTTTGTTCATTGATGACGAAAGTTCCTCTTTATTTATTTCCTCCTGTGACATCAGTGCTTGTACTTCTCTTGAACTTTTTCTTGAAGGTAGTCTGGGATAAGTGGGCTGCAGATGATGCAGACCATCATTTCCACTGCCTACTGTCTTGGATGAGGCAGGGGGGTGTCATGACCTCACCTTAAACAGTTTCTTTTAGGTGGTACTTCATTCTGTCTCTGTCTTCTGTCTGTCTGTCTGTCTGTGTGTGTGTGTGTCTCTCTCTCTCTCTCTGTTTTTATATATATATATATATATATATATATAAGTGTATATGCAATGAAATGTAACACCTCACATTGCTATATGAAAAACAATTACGTATTTTTATCTGTTGGTACAAAATAGTACAATAAAATTGAATGTATGTGTGTCTGGGTTTCCCTCAGCAACCCTGCTGGCCTCCTCATTCTGAGCTACTAAGCCTCCTGAGAGCCTTTCTTGTGATTCTTCTGTTTTAATTGTATATCCATGAGCGATTACATCATCATTTTTGTTTGCCCCGGGTCATTTCTTTGGAGAGGCCCATCAGAATTTTAAAATATCTTCCCAGCCCTGCTATTTACTCCCAGTAGGCTGTCTGAGTGTCTGTCATACTCCCATTCATGCAGCAGACGGATGGAAACACAGTGGGGGATATACCGACTTTAAATGTATGAAACAGACGCATGCCAGAGTCCCTCCACATTTCCAGCCTCTTCTCCATTGTGGCTGGATCGTACTGCGCTTCCCCCTGCGGTGTCTGGGGAGATAGTTGGCTATGCATTTAACTGCAAAGCTATGATTCAAATTCCACATATAGCCGCCGTCTCAACCCTCAAAGTCATGTCAGTTTCAAGTTGTGTTGTTTTTTTTTTCTCCTTCGTTTCATTTCATTCACTGACATCTTCAGGATGAGCTCAACAAGCGTATGAAAGCCCAGAGCTCATACTTGCGGTTGTGGAAAGATGAATGTGCCGCTGAGCGTGCACGAGGCTTAAATGCAGGTTTGAACCCCAAATGTGGGGACTCTTGTTTTCCCTGGATGTGTGGAAACCCCATATAATTTTGTTGTGCTAGAATCTACCATCTGCTGCATAGATTCCTTTAGCGGTCGGCTGGACATTGATCACCAGTCATTCTCCTGTCACGACAAACTAGAACACAGGCTCTAATGTATGTGTAATAGGTTTTGATGGCGTGAGTAACCATCGCAGGAGGTACCGACCTTTGCCTTGCTGCAGGGTGAGAGGGTGAATGAGCTGCTAGCAACAGAGTGAAGTGATGAGGTCCAAGGAGTAGCTGATGGAAGATAACGACACCCTCTGCTCCTAATTGCTCCATAACTCTGCACTTATTCAGTTTATGAGCGAGCCAACTTATTATCCATTTTTCTACCCAGACTGCAGGGATGACAGACTAGACATGAGTCTTGTCTCTGCTAGGGTTTCATCTGAAGCCTTCAGAAGCATACCTGTAGGGGTTGGGGGGGGGGGGGGTGCGCGCGTAACCACCCACCTGTATCCAAGCACACATGGATCTGACATACCAGGACAACCACAGAGGCACATAAAACCAACATGATCATGGCTTCTTAATGGAATCTGAACCCATCTCCACTTTATGACTGATCTCAAAGCTATTAACTTGCCTTCAAATGTGTGTATGTCGAAAGCCTGACCCCGTATGTATAAATAGAGCCAGCTTGTTATCTGATCACCATGGGAGAGAGAGTTAACAGACACTAATCTGACAGGGGGGAGGTTTAGGATTGTGTGTCTGTGTGTAACAGCTAATTGTGCTGCCGGCTAGCATTTGTCGCACTAGTCAGGGTTGTTATTGTCTACTCCATGTGTCAGCTGTGAATACACTTCAGAAAGCTGGCTGGATTGGTCCAGCCCGTCCAAATGGAGAGTAAAATCTTTTTATGTCACGTGTGGTTGTCATCTCCCTCCAGACCAGCGAGATGAACCTCATCTGTCATGTCTTATTTATGGACGTAGGAGCATTCTTGTGTTTGCAAGCAGTGATTCACATTTACATGCACTCAGCATTCCACTATTATTCTGGTTTTTGCCTTTAGTCGAAAGGTAACAATATTCTAGGACGTTTACATGGAGAAAGAAAATTAAAATTCCACCTTAATCTTGTTTAGGGATTCACCACAGTGGATTTTTTCTGATATGCCGAGATTTTTCCAGTTGATTTTGTCAATATTTACCAATGTTTACATTATCGGTACCAACAGTGATGTGATATTTACATATTGCACATATTGAAAAATACATGAACAACGTTGCACATTTTAATAGACTGAGTTTTTCTTATTTCAAAAAAACATTTGGAAATCCCATAAATCATATATTTGTCACATTTTTTCTTTGTCACAGATGAGCAAAGAAGAGATTTATGATTGAGCTGATGTAGTTTTCACCAAAGAGATATTCAAGAACTGACGATACTCCCAACATGCCGATATCACCTCTCAGCACTAATTCTGTTTACCTGCAGCTACGCTAATTCCTAGCTAGGTGTGTCAGAAAGACAAAGTGGAACTAAAGTTTACCGTCATTGTTTCCCTCCTGTTTGGTTAAAGTATCACTCAATGGGACTTTTTAACATAAATTTGCTTGATTTGCATTTATGAAAGAAGTAACCTTCGTTCAGGAATTTTTAATGTTTTCCTAGAGCTTTTGTTAGCTATCTATTAGCATTAAGCTAGCACATTTACACACCTGGCTGTCAGCAGCCAATTAAACTTCTGTAAAACCCTTACTCATGGTCTAGACTGTGAATACGCTGTACTTATGTCATGAGAATGCGCCTCAAATTTAAACAATTTCTGCATATCTCACATGTTCTAATAAGAAAATGCTAAATTTAAAAAAAGTGTGTGTGTGTTCCAACTGGAATTTACTGTTATATGACCCTTATCATGTTTGGGCGTACTCGGCGATGTAGGTCCAGCTGTAGATCCTCTTTGTGTGTGTGTGTGTGTGTGTGTGTGTGTGTGACACTTTCCTCTCAACATCTTACATGTAAGTCAGTGACTCTGAGATTACAATTTTGAGCCTGAAAGTGAAGATTTTCCAAGTTTCTTTTCTGACAGAACTGTATAAATCCCACTCTGAGATAAGACAACATGGCCAAAGGGGAGCTGGACCCTACAGACACGCCGGCTCTGCTGCTCTTTGTTTGAGCTCTTTAGCTTTCATTCAGACTGAGGCTGATGGTGATGAAATAGACTTTTGTGAGTTGCAGTATTGATCCCGCCTTCACAAACTATTGATTTCCCTTGAGACCATGTGGAGCTGATTAGGATGTATTTCAAGGCTTGACTGCTTTCATGATCACCGAGTCTATATTTTGAATTCGTACAAGTGCAGCTGCAGATGAATTACATGGTGTGTCTCTGTCTTGTCCCTGTGCAGGTGGTGCGGGCGAGGTTGGAGGAGCGGGGCGTGTGCGTCAAAGACGTGAGGCTGAACGGCTCCGCTGCCAGCCACGTGCTCCACCAGGACACTGGACTGGGCTACAAGGACCTGGACTTGATCTTCGGTGTGTCGCTGAGAGATGACCAGGCCTTCCGTCTGGTGAAAGACGTGGTGCTGGACTGCCTGTTGGACTTCCTGCCAGCCGGGGTCTCTAAGGAGCGTATCACAGCGCTAACCCTCAAAGAGGCCTATGTACAGAAACTGGTGAAAGTCTGTAATGACACGGATCGCTGGAGCCTCATCTCTCTGTCCAACAACACGGGCAAGAATGTGGAGCTAAAATTTGTGGACTCTTTACGGCGGCAGTTTGAATTTAGTGTGGACTCCTTCCAGATTTGCCTCGATTCTCTGCTCTTGTTTGACCGCTGCTCGGAGACGCCCATGTCTGAGAGCTTTCACCCGACTGTGATTGGAGAGAGTGTGTACGGGAACTTCAAGGAGGCTATGGAGCATTTGTGTCAGAGGACCATAGCGACAAGAAGCCCTGAAGAAATCAGAGGGGGCGGGTTATTGAAGTACTGCCACCTGCTGGTGCGAGGGTTCCGACCCTCCTCCGAGGCAGACATGAAGCAGATGCAGCGCTATATGTGCTCGCGCTTCTTCATTGACTTCCCCGACATAGGTGAGCAGCAGAGGAAGCTGGAGGCCTACCTCCAAAACCACTTTGTTGGGATGGAACACAAACGTTACGAGTGCCTGATGACTCTGCATCAAGTAGTGAACGAGAGCACCGTGTGTCTGATGGGTCATGAGCGGCGCCAAACGCTTAGCCTCATCTCCATGCTGGCGCTGAGGGTGCTAGCGGAGCAGAACGCCATCCCCACTGTAACTAATGTCACGTGTTACTACCAGCCGGCTCCGTACGTACAGGACATTAACTTCAGTAATTACTACATAGCACACGTGCAGCCGCCGCAGGTCTCAGCCTGCAGTAATTCCTATCAGACGTGGCTGCCCTGTAGCTGAGCAGACCGACGGGCTATGATGGACGCGTCCCCATTGCTCAAGGAAAATGGACTGAAAACACCCAAAAACAGAAACCTTTGTTTGCCAAATGTGACTTGACGAAAACAATCCTGTTCTGCTGTGCGTCTGATTGAGCCAACACCAAACGTCTGTAAGATTGCTGGTCATTTCTGAGATGTAGCGATAATATCTTATTTAAAAGAAAAAAAAAATGTTGATGAAGCTTTATATGTGTTAGAGATTTTGTAGGAAAGAAATATTAAAGCTGATGTTATTTTCATACTCCAGCTTTATTATTTTTTCTAATGACGTACCGGACCAAAGATGTATTTGTTGTTTAGAAAGGGAAATTTGTTATGATTCCAAGTGCCTTAAATGAACCCAGAAATGTTCTAAAAGCATCTGTAAAGGCAGATCTGTGCTTCAATTTTTCTAGATTACTCTGTCTCTCTTTTCAGGAACAGAAACATTCATTTTGTGAGATTAAAGAAAAAGGGAAAAACTCCAGTTTTCTGGTTTGTGGTTATTTTAACTTTAACTTTGGTCTATAATGAAAGACAACATATAAATCTTCATCTCTGAGGTCTGGTTATAATCTTAACTGTCTTAACCATCCACGAAGTTAAATTCTCACAAAGCCAAGATAAACAGCATGTTTATTATAGCATGCTTAGATAAAAACGGACAGAATGATATTTTCCTCTTTTTCCATTACATCAGTTAGCAATCGACCTTCCTCTTCAACATATACTCCGGCTATTATAGCAGATTTGTTTCCATCAATGTATTCCAGGAAATCTGTACTGTATTAACAAGTCTGGGTGCAAAAGACCAGTTAGAAAAGAAAGACAGGAAATACTTATATATGTTCCACTATTATAATACACCAGCTTGGGACTGAAGGAATAAGTTCTTCCTTGCACAGAACGGTAACAAAACCCCCCTAAAAATACATACATCATTCATATGTTGACCCGGAAGACCTACAAGATTCATCCATCCATTTTCTATACCACTTATCCATTAAGTGGCAGGGCAGGGGGGCCGGAGTCTATCCCAGCTGACACTGGGTGAGAGGCAGGGTTTCACCCTGGACGGGTCACCAGTCCGTCGCAGGACTTCGAAGATATACTGTTCCAGCCTGAGTATATCCACAAGCAGAACACCTTCCCAGTAGTTATTTTCCCATTTGCTTCACACGATGATGGTTGAGGCTCCCAGAATCAGCTCCACCGGTGGTGGATGTAAGTGTCAGAATTGAGATTGATCGTTTGGGGCTAAGCGCTCTGATATCTGGAGGTATCCTCCCTGCAATACCCTGAATACCTCTCCGTATCGCTCCTGATCCAACACAGTAAGTGGATGGAGCAGCTGGGTTTCTGCCTGTTCATGTCAATGAGAGTTCGCCAATAGAAAAACACGTTTGTTGTATTTTTCTGTCACCTGCTTAAAAGTCATGAGAGTGGTATGATTTAAGCCCCCCCCCCCCCCACACACACACACACACACACCAGGGGTAAAGTCAATAAGAGTTGCTACAGTACAGTGAAGGGATCTTTCCTCCTGACGACGGACACAATGGCTGTTTTCACAGCCAACTACAACATACTCCACCTACAAGAGTAGAACCCATTCTACATACCATCTATACTGCTTTTTAAAGTCGTAGGAAGTATAAAACAGTGAAACTGATTTAATTTGCAGTATGGTAGCGTATGATTATTTACTTTCTATGTTGGGAAACCAAACTGTATAATGCACTGTGAAAGAAGTCCACAGAGGACATGTCAGTGTCCAACAATGACAGAAGCTCAACTTTACCTTCAGACAAACAAATGTGGCACCTAAGAGATTAGACCTACATTTGTTTTCTAAGATTTTTGAGTCATAATCGTCATCGAAAGCAGTCGCGTGTCCAAGGCATGACCAAGATAACTGGCCAGCAAGTTTACAAATTGCCGGTTAACTTATCACATCATCGCAATTTAAATTTTACTTTGTCCAAAACAAAACAAAACAAAACATGAGAGTGGTATTATTGAAGAGTCCCCCCCACCTCCAGGGAGTAAAGTCCCTCTCCTGTGGCTGGGTGGATGCGGGATTGTTTGTCCAATACTCGATCAGTGACTGAGGCGGCACATTTCCAGCCAGCAGTCTATTGACATGCATATACTGTCTACTGGAGTGAGCTGCATTGGTTAAACCAGGGCTGAGGATCCATTACAATCTGAGGACATGAACCATAAGGAGGCTTTTCTAAAGCACAATGGCTTCTCTCTCCTCTGTGATACTAAAGCTTTTTAACAAAGGCTGGCCTGTTCTCCCGCCCATGTTTCCAGTAGAAACCCAGCCCTGTTAGCTTGACTGATACCATATCCATGTCATTTTGTCTGAGTCCAAATCAAAAATCTTCTCAGCCATAGCAAGGATGGTGAAATGATGGAGATGGAAAGAACGCAGCTCACGCAGACCTCCGATCTTCAGAGGACCTGCTTGTCACACACACTCGGAGCGGTATTTATTATAACCGCTGTTCAAAGGGGGGAAAAAAACCTGTTTATTTAAACATATGTGAGTCACAGCCATCCATTCATTCCCTCCACTACCTGAAACCTGACTAGATGTTCAGAAAGTCCAACGTTGACAGATGGCATTAGCCGCGTAGTAATATAAACGCTGCCTTATATTTGCAGAAATCTGTTAAACACCGCGAGCGCTGGAGCCAATATAAAGACATGTAGGCCTCTTAATGTTTCCAGTGTCGAGTTCTTTCGCTTTGTCGTGTCTTTGCTTGCACACATGGAGGGATTAAACATCTGAGGGGGCCCCTGAGTGAAAATTTGTAGCTTGGCTGTTATTGACACCCCAGCTACTCACCCTCAGTGCTGTGTGTATCACCCACTTCACATGCAGATTCCAGCTGACATCCTCCGCTTGGTTGTTGTGCTAGTTTGGGTAATTATCTGGAAGTTTAGAACCATAAATAAATGAAAACTAAATCTTTAGGGTCCCTCAACAAGTCAACCTGGTACTTTTGGGGCACTTCAGGATCAGTGGTAATCCTGACTTGCTTGCACAGAGGCTCCGTGTGACATTTTTCCATCAACAGTAACATTGCTCAACACTCGAGGATGATTCATGGTGATCAGTAGAGGAAAAACTGCATGGAAGTACAATGAAGAGGCTCTAAACCAATTATTTCCAACCTCTTTGGCTCCTGATATCAATCTATAAAGCAAAGAATCTCAACCAACTCAGCCTGTGCGTTGCCGGCTCCTCAGAGAGTTGCAGCGCCGAGTTTGAGCTCATTTGAACAAGCGGTTCTGGTTCAGAAGTCACTGGATGATTTGGCAATTAAATGGTGTAACTATCTGAGGTTAGAAACATAATCTGATTGGGTTGGTTCCATCCTTTGTGATATGATAAGGCAACCTTTGGCTCTGCCTATCAATGATGCAGCATGTAGCTTTAGCTAAACTATTCTTCTTGTTTGAATCTCTAAGTCACCCATGAGCTTGTGAAAACAGCCTTCCGTCAATCACGTGACCAGTCAGGACCAGTTAATGCATAAAAATGGACATTCAGTTCCATCTGGTTTCGCCTCCCGCAGCTACAACAGAAACATGCTGCTGACACACTGTCTATTATAATCTAACAGTGTCATGTGTAATAATACACCAGACAGACACACCAAACTGTGCTGTTCTATTAATACGAGCTGAGTATTTCACTTAAGAAGGATTTCTCAAGCTTGACTTTTAAGAGTGAGCGGAGGGGAGCACGCCCAAAACAGTTGGAGGTGCAGCCGAACGGAGCAGAAGATTGAAAAAAAAAGAGGAACAAATGAACAGAATGGGCCTTTTGTCTTTGAATGTTTTTCTTCCTCGTGAAGAAAATGCTTGAAAAAAATTAAATGATCTTAACACGACTTCCACCACTGATTTTGATTTATGTAAATAAAACATTTTTGGAAATATCAGTCGCAGTGATGACTCAGGGAAGTCTTTACCAGCTCGATGAGCAGCCCTCCTGACTCACCATCGTTAAATTCTGCGTATGTCGTGACCTGGAATCTGTATTTACATCATTCCTTCGCCGTGACGGAAACTTTAATCTGCCAAATAAGTGTTTTTTTTTTTTTTTTGTTATTTTCTATACAAATATCCTTTCATTCATGCTCATCATAACAACACGTTCCACCGACACAGGGAAAAAAAAAAATCAGTTGTGCAACTCTGAAATGTTTTGAAGCCGAAAGGTTATTTCAGGTGAAATTTTGCAGCACGTTCACAGGAAAGTATTTGCTTCTGGTTCAAACCCTGCTCTGATAGATCTCTACTGCAGACGAAAACATCCTAATAATTTGTCTCCATCGCTACCTGGGTTTCCTCTGGCTTCTTGTTCAAATGTTACGTGCTGTGTGTAAATCCTCCTCTGTGTGCTTTTTGCAGGCACTGAGTCACATCTCAGAGTGTGTGCTCATTAAATGTTTGCACGTGATTAAATAAAACAAACCTGATCATCCCATAATATTAAAAAAAAAAAATCTAGCGAAATAGATTTCTTAATCCACTGCTGTGTCCGGAGGAATAGGAATTTTCCCAACAGAAGATCCAGTGAGAGACTTTTAATTTGGGTTTGAATTTGGAGCGCGTACGTGTGGGCTGAGGTTGTGAGTGATGACAGGACAGAGACACAGTAATGACACGCAATTTCTTACCACAACACAAATCAAACTCACCCTGGACTGGTATCAGAGCTATCTGTCACCCAAGGGAGCCATTATAACGTCCATAAGTATTTTCTCACTCGGGCCGCTTTTTGTACTTTCTCTCCATTTTCATCTTCTCTGATGAAACACAAATTTTGAAGACTCAATCCAGATCCCACTGACCTGAGTTCAGATACAGAGGTGTTTTGCATTAAGCTGCGCTTGGGGAGTTGTGACATCATCCTGAAGGTTGAAAAGGGGGAACTTGTGGCTGAGCTGGAGTCCATGATGGAAGCAAGCTGACGGGGAAGCTTCAAGATTCTCATCGTATCCTCATGATGGGAAAGACTCCAAACTATGTTGGTACTCCAAGGAAACTTTTCATCACTGAGCCAACAGTTATAAATAGATGTACTAAAAGTCAATGGATTCCTTGTGTGTAAAAAATACTCAGGCATTTTTTTGTTATTAAATATTTTTCAATTTATTTTGAAAGAATTATGAGTAAAGGAGCAGATACATTTCTCATGTCACACAAAAGCGAATAATTCTTCATCAAAAAATGTTGAAATTCCCAGACTTTGATACAAGGTTTTCCCTGTATAGTAATGAAAACATGGAAATCTGGACAGCAACAAAGTAATAAATACTTTCTGGCCTGGATGCACTAACCTCCTTTTCCATTCAGTAAGAGTTCATACAGTTCAGTGAAGGGATCTTTCCTCCTGACGACAGAGACAATGGCTGTTTTCACAACCAACTACAACATACTCCACCTACAAAAGTAGAATGTGTTCTACATACCATCTATACTGCTTTTCAAAGTCATAGGAAGTATAAAACAGTGAAACCGATTTAATTTGCAGTATGGTAGCGTATGATTATTTACTTTCTATGTTGGGAAACCCAAACTTTATAAACACACCGAAAAAATCCATAGATACGTTAAACTGTCCAACGATAACACAACCCTTAACTTCAACTTCAGACTAACAAATGTGGCACCTATATGAATGTATTCAATGAGCCCTACAGTTGTTTTGCATGGCACGGTGGTGCAGTGGTCAGCACTGTTGCCTCACAGCGAGAAGGTTCAGGGTTCAAGATCCAGCCCGGCATCTTTCTGTGTGAGTCTCCATGTTCTCCTGTTCCTGTGTGGGTTCTCTCTGGTACTCCAGCTTCCTCCCACAGTCCAAAGACATCAAGAGGGGACGAGGCTGATTGATACTCTAAATTGACTGTAGGTGTGACTGTGAGTGTGAATGGTTGTCTGTCTCTATGTGTTGGCCCTGTGATGGACTGGTGACCTGTCCTTAACAGGAATAAGCGGTAGAAAATGGATGGAAGGATGGCTAAAACATATTGTTACAGAAGCACTAGAGCTTCAGACGAGCGAGGCAGTAAGATAACGTCAGCGAATGAACAGATAGCAGATAAATTAGCACATATTTTCAAAATTTAAAAGTTATTTGTTACCCGTGAATAAGAATAAAGTGGGTTTATAGCAATCACAGGGTAGGAGTTGTTGCTCCGTCTATCCTGGTGTCAGATCTGTTCTGGTTCTGGAGCTTTGTATCATGGGACACATGAGGCAAACTGGTCAATGCTTGTTTTTTTTTTCCACAATCGTCTTCTTTGATCGCTTTTGTTCCATAGTCATATTGCTAAAAACACCCAGAAACTGGAAATTTCTGGACAGGTTAATTAATCTCAATTAAAACCTTAAGGAATTAAATTTAGGAGGAACTCAGCAAGGTTGAGGTACAGCTGGACACTTGTTTGACTCAACCTGTGAATCACTAGGCCAATGTGTGTGTATATGTGTTCATGTGAGTGTGTGTGTGTGTGTGTGTGTGTGTGTGTGTGTGTGTGTGTGTGCGTGCGTGTGTCCTGATTTAAAAAGTGATGTCATGCTGGCTGGATGGAACAAGCTAGAAAATGCCATTGCAGACATGAGACAGTACAGTCTCTGCTGGGGCAGTGGGAGGCAGAGGGTGGGGTGATCTGAGGCGGTGTGTCGTGGTACCCGAAATAGCTCAGGGGAGAGAAATAGAATCTGTTTATTTCACTTCAGAGTTCAGGGGGCATGAGGGTGTCACCGCAGGTCCGAACTGCTGCCGGAGATACAAAATAAAGTGTGAGAGACGCTCACACAAGGAGGGGAAGCCAGCACAGAGCATTCCTGGCATTACAGCCAGCTGACAAACAATCCTAACTTTATCCAGCACGATGGGCCAAGTGAATGGCTGCAGTGTGTCCAGTTTACCCTATGAGGGGGGCAGCGTCCAGCCCATTCCTCCACTCTGTCCCCATCCAAACACTAACGTATACGGCAGAACTGACAGCTCCATGTATCATCACTAGATACACTCCTGTCTTTTATCTACTAACGCAGCAAGCGCTCATTTGATTATATATAACCTCTCTTTTTTTTAGTTTAACTTGATCTTGATTCTCACTGTCTTGCTCTTTGCTGCTCCTCAGATTCATCCACCAAAGTAGAGTCATAAATTCTGCCAGATACAAATGCACACGTGTCTGCTTCTACAAAAAGCACAAAATAAAATCCACCTCGTTCAACTATAATAGTAACTGAGCAGCCTCCACTCTGTGGCAAAGATCAAACTATTGCCTGTTATTTTACGGTTATACACCCACCCACACACACACACACACACACACACACACACACACACACACACACACACACACACACACACAAACACACATACACATGGTCACTAAAAACCACACCACATAACTCACATTGTTGTCTCGTGTAATGACAAAGGTTGTAAGGCTGAAAAGTTCCCTCTTCACTGTGGAGTGTTGAAAAAAAAAAGCAATCTTTGGGTCTATTAGTTGCTGTTGTGGAGCTTTCGGTCGTATCCCACCATCTCCCTCAGCTGATGGGGTTCGGCATGTTGTCATGGAACGAACCCCTCACTAAACTCTTGAACATTGATTTTCCAGTAAAAGGAGCCACAGATGGCTTGTTAAGCTTTGGATTTCAACACAGCTTTTCCAAAATAAGCAAGGAACAGTAAATGTTAGCATGCTGGGCTTACTACCTACAGAAGTTTCCTCACGTTATGTCCAAAGGCAAAATGGCCTGTTATTAGCATTGACATTATTTTGTGCTACTTCCTTCCCAGAAAAACAAGAGAATCTCTTGAATTATACTCAATTATATGTTACATTTAAGAGAGAGCCACCAGAAGGAGCTGAGGAGGAAAGAGATTTCAGGATGGATGAAGGGATTCAAATCAGCTTTATCTATACGGTGCCAAATCATAATAGCAAACTCCTCATAGAATGCGGAGTAGCGTAGAAAGCTTGAGAGAGACCCAGTTGATCCTCGTGATCCAGAACAGTGGCAAGAAGAAGAGCAGAACCAGACTCAGGGTGGGCGGCCATCTACCTCGACCAGTTCGGCAAAACTTCAGACATGAACTTATCTCATTTCCAACCACAAATGAACCTTTAAAAAAAAAAAAAAAAAAAACCCCGGCAAACCATGCCAACCAAAGTCCCTCTAGTCTTAAAGAAACCAAGAGAATGCTTGATCCTTGATAGTAAAATTTATTAAATCCATTCACAGGAAACACATTGACTCATTTTTTTACTTCAAAGCTGAGACTCACAGTTTATTCTGGGGCCTTTGTTTCCCAGATTCAAACTTGTAGTGTTGATGAGACCTCGTTAAAGTGCTAGGAAAAAAAGAGTTCAAGTTCATGTGTTAGTTAGCGTTAGTTCTGCTGTATTTGCAAGCTTGAAGGAAGTATAAAAGTATATAAATCAGAACTCTGACATGTAGCTATGACGATGCTGGCAACAGATTTGGCTCTTTACTCATCTCGTGAGTCGGAGCGGCTCCTGACAGAATGCACAAAAAAAACCATGTATTCATTTATGAATGATGGAGGATTTTTAGAAGATTCTACAGATGTTTTTTGGTGTACCCCCTTGCATAACTGTGTGTACCCCCCAAGGGTACACATACCTCAGTTTGGGAATCATGACTTGAGATGAATAAAATCCAGATTGTTTCATTTGACTTCTGCAGAAGAAGGCGGTGCAAAAAAAATAGCAAATCCAGTAACACCTTCCCGGAGTGACCCAGGGCACTTCTCAGTATGATGGGTTCCAGTGATGGTTTGCCATGTGAGACCCTTCTCCTCCTCCTCCTCCTCCTCCTTGCAGACATCATGTGGAGCCCATCACCAAGGCCTCTTTCACTGACGTCCTTCTTCCTGCATTCCTGGAACAGGACAGGAAGTGTAATGTTGAGAGAAGCTCGGTTGTGCTCCTCAGCACACAGATGGAGGGAGGGTTGTTGAAGATGTCCATGGGAGATTTTCAATAGATGCTGATGACTCATGCAATAGGACCTGGGTACAATCTGATGTGGGTTTGTTTACCCAGTAAAAGTCCCACAATTCCAGTTTTCCACATGTCTCAGAACTGCTCTTTTACCTCTGCCGCTGTCTGGCTGCACAACCCCCACAAACTGCCTCCTGCTGAGAGTGACTGGGGTTGTTGGCGACCAGTACATGGAGTACATCAGCTTGATCTGGTTATAATAAATCCATGGCTTTGTGTTGATATTAATCTGAGCGAAATCATTAAATGCTCCATATAGTTATGGTTCTCGAAGGTCATTTGAGAACTACTGAGGATGGCATTTTCCCACTCAAACCCTGTCAAACAGCACTTCTCCCTGTCTGAAACCACGATCGGATGGAAAATGAGGGCTCATCAAAACACATAAATCAGTGATTTGTTTTGCCAGTTTACTTTTGACTTCTGGAACATATGGTTCTTGCTCCAAACCCTGTCCCTCTGCAGTACGTATCAACATCACCCATCAGGGAACTGTCAGAAAGACCGAGGCGACCTCAACAAGACTTTTTTCTTTTAAACTGTGAACCCTGTTATTAAAGTCAAACTTACATGACCCTCAGTGCTAACAGATTTCCAAACAATCTCGTACATTCTGTTGAGTCTGGACAAGATTGTAAACAAATTCCGAATTTATAAATATACCCACGTTATATCCAAACTATAAAGATCACAATTGGCAGTGAACTTCAAGAGAACTGATCCCAGATGCACTTCAAATATTCCCTTGGATCAAATTGAAAAGTATGATGTGTAACATATTGTATGTGCTGAAGTAGTCAATTCATCATTTAACATAACATATAAAAGTTCTGCATTAAGAGATGTACTTTTGTGTATAGTTTGTAGTGTTGAGAACTTCCAATATGTTCACACTCAGGGGAAACGGGAACCAAGCTAGCCAAGCTAAGGGTGCGTTTCATTTGCTCGCCTGTCAGTGGAGTCATGCTACATTGCAACATTGAACACGAGCATTTTGCCGCGACTGTTTTGACCAACAATTGTAGTCATCACATGATGTTAATTTGTCACAAGGCAAGTTAAGGTTTCGTTAGCTAACATTAACGTGGAACTATTTAACTTGGATTGACGTGACACTGCTTGAATGACAGTAATGTCAGAATCATCATCGGCTGCCAAAAAAAAGAAAATTACAGCTCCCATGATGCAATGCTATACAAGGTTCTATTGTTATTTTGATTGAGAGACTCCCGGTGGCAGAAATGTCAAATTGTGCATTTAAAAACAAATAATTGATAATGAAACCACAACAGACATAGAAAATGAATACATTTCTGACGGCAAATAAATAATTCCAAAGGTAAAACCTTTGACGTGAGCCATTTTCCAGTGATTCACTTGAATACTTTTCCAGGCTTTCAACTACGTGGGTGAATCACAAACCCATAATTACCATTGTGTGTTTGCAGCTGTTTTGTTGATCATTTTAATCCTTGTCAGTCAGTATTTATAGTGAGATATAAAACTAAGCATTTCCTTCTCTCTGCTTACCAAAAAGGTTTAAACTTTATTGTTCAAAGACATGGCGGCGGCAGGATGAAAAAAAAAAAAAAAAAAGCCCAAACAGTTTTCCTCCATGTGCTAGCCTTCGTAACTTATCATTAACAGTGAATTCAAATACCCAGCTGAGGTGTTTTTTTTATTGTTTTTTTTAATTTTTTTTATTAATAAAGCATTTAAATATTTTCGTTCTGCAGAGTGTTGACTTTAGACCATCTGTTGTGTGCTTTGGCCGTTTGAGTTTCCAGTCAGTTATTATCCTGACCAGCTGGATGTGTGTGACCCTAACATGCAGATTTGGAATAACCTGCCTCATCCTTTTGTGTCAGCCTAAATCGAATTCAAGCTTTGACTTTTCCAGCGGATAAAAAGACGTGGAAATCTGGAAAATGTGGACATTTTACGGGAAGGGCCGAGGAGTATGTGAGTCCTCAGGTCGGCTGTCCAAGCAAGACATTGTTTTGCTGCTGACAGTTAGTTGATAAAACCAGTAACACTCATCTCAGTCCAGTAAGTGGAAGGCCCTGGCAGCCTACTGGATTAGCGTAGCATTGAAACATCTGACATGTACAAATGACATGTCGCAGTTTTACAGGAGGTTATGCAGCAGACCATTTCTAATCCGGAAGCAGTATGTTTTCAAGTTCTTTTCATCACTGTGAGGTTGCCAGGCAACTGAGGATACTTCATGAAGTTACTGCTTGTGCTAAAAAAACAGTCTGACACATAACGTAACCATAAAACAAATGAGACATGACGTATTAATTAGTGTACTCTAGGGGTGGATTTTGTCATTTTTGGACGGAGTCTGTAGCTGTTTTCTGTTTCGTATTGACATATTGAATGAAGAGACACAAGGATAGTGTTGACTGAGTCCAACCAAAGAAAATTGTTTATTTAAATTGGGATTTAAATGTCTGCCAGCATCAGATAGATCAACTTAAAACAAGACTTCATCCAACAACTGTATTCTGTCTTTCAAGTACTCACTAATAGGTGTCTCGAGCTCACTGAAATTCTTTCTCCCGCCTGCATCACTTCCTGTTACTCCAGAATCCTGAAAGAACCAGCCATGATTTTTGGCTTGAAGCTAACGGCAACTGTTGGCTAACAACAGTGACAGAAACAAAACAAGAGCAAAACTACCCAAAAGTTCTCTACCATGAATGAGTGTGGATAAGCACAAGGTGCTGTGTAACTTCCACAGCACCTTGTGCTTATCCACACTCATGTAACAGACTGAGTAAGCTGGTTGTGCTTCCATACATGAGCACCCTACTGGATAGGTTATCGTCAGTGTCGCGGTCCTAGGTGGACTGTGTTTAAATCAGTTCTGGACTCTAGTTTCTGCTATCATGTGCACTTTAATTGTGTAGAATCTTTGTTGTGTTTCTTTTTTTTCCTCAGTGTGTTTGTAGTTTGTGTTTCTCCTTGTGTTTTAGTTCCCTCTTGTCAGTTCCTGTTTTATTTTTTTTTTTGAACATTTATTAGAACAGGTTCCTTGACAGAGTCACACACATCATTCCAAAACCTTATGACAAGGTACTCAATACACAATATTCTTTGCAGGTCTAATTATGTCCACAATAGTAAGAGGGAGAAAAATAAAATAAAATAACATAAAATAAAACAAGGAATAAAAATACCATCCAGCCCAGTTAAATAGAGACAATATTCTCATCTCTCCAAATACATTATAACGGGTGCCCGTTTTTCATGATATAAGTCAGTCTGAAGTCGTAGGGTTGCTGTTATGCGTTCCATGCAGTTTACATCCTTAAGCCTTTGGTATCACTGGTCCAGGGTGGGTGGGTGGGGTTTTGAGCCAATTTACTGTGATCATTTTATGTGCAATTAACAGAAGAACCCTTAACAAAAACACCTGTTTTTTCCCTAAATCAATTATTGATGCTGTACCCAAAGTCAGTTGCTGTGGTTCAATTGGTCTATTTATTTTTAAAATCTCACTTATTTGTCGTTTCACCTCTTCCCAGAATTTTAACAATTTAGGACAGTCCCAGAAGATGTGGGAAAAGTCCCCTGTTATGCCACAGCCTCTCCAGCACAGGGGGGAACAGTTGCTGTCGTAACTAGCTATTATCAAAGGAGTTTTAAAATATCTTACTCTTAACTTCCAGCTGAATTCCCTCCAGGCTGGGCTGCTTAAACATTTCTGCCAGGGCACCCAAGAACTCTCCCATTCTCCGTCAGCAATCACGGCATTAGATTCCAGTTCCCACTTAGCTTTCACATCCAGTGTATCCATTGAAGTGTCCATACGTATCCTGCCGTATATGCAAGATATTGTATTTTTAATGTTCATTTTATTCTAGTTCCTGTTTTATTTTGAAAGCTCTTCCCTCCTTTGACTTTGTGAGCTTCATCTTTCCTCTGTCTTTTTTTCAGCGACTCACCGGCGTCTCGTCAGTTCGCTGGTCTTCACCAGTCACGGCCCTGTTCCTCGTCCTATCAGCTGTGTGATTAGTTTAGCATGTCTTTAAGCGTGGTTGTCTGATCAGATCCCCGCATCACCTCATCCGTTGCTGCAGCCCTCTCGTTGGCTGGTTGTTCCTTGGGTTCTGTTTATTTTGGTCAGTAAAAGTTTCATGCATCCTGCATCATCTCCGACTTCTGCATTTGGGTCCTGCTTCTTGGAGAGGTCTGTACCCTAACACGTGTGAATGGTTCCCGAGACCACCTTTTCAAGCTGGTGTACCCTGACACAGTACGCAGGGTTCACGGATCAAACAAACTGACTTTGGGACAAGCGAGCTCAGATCCGTTCCCAGGAGTTTGCTTTCAGCTCAAATTAAAGTGTTTGCTCCTGTTGTTTTTGCTGTTAGCCATCAGTCCCCATTAGCCTCAAGCTAAATATATGTGGCTGGCTCTTTCTGCATTCTGGAGTCACAAAGAAATAATGCAGGAAGATAAAACATCTTTGTGAGCTTAAGACAGTATCTGTAAGTAGCTCAACACTGTCAGGACACAGAAAAGGTTTGTTTGGATGACTCTGATTTTACTCATCATTGCACTGAGTTGGTTTGTTCAGATGGAAGCCCGTTTCAACCCAAATTCATTAAGGCTGCATGTAGCCAGCCCAGGAGTCAGATAGAAAATAAAATGGACATTTGTGAAGTGTTGATGTAACCGTGGGAATATCATGAGTTAAAACATACGTTGATATGACGGCAGGAAGTGAAACAGATGAGTTCAGGCTTGTCTTATCCTCAGTGGAGGCACCTCCTCTGCTTTGGGACTTACTCTACTTCCTGGACCCCACATAGACAATGTAGGTCTGTGTGTTCTCAATGAACCAAAACACACACACACACACACACACACACACACACACACACACACACACACACACACACACACACACACACACACACACAAAACAAGTCTCTCTTCACCTACCTCCCCCAAAACACAAAGAAAGACCCACACAACATGCATTCACACATGCACATGTGTGCGTGCGCACACACACACACTCACACACACACACTATCAGAGCTGACATCATCACTGGAGATCTCTTGGTCATGACATCACCCACACAGATGCAAAAGTCTGCTCGTGTTGACCTTCAACTGACCTTCAAGGCCATCAGAGAGGGTTTTTTTTTTAATTTTATTGGAGCTCTTGGACAGGATTCCCTGTTTCCTTTGGGTTGTTGCAGTCTCATGTGGTCGAAATAAATCCACCACAAACTTAAAATGAAAACGGCTGAACGATGTTTGGACAGACCCTCTTTTTTGGTTGTCTTTTTACATCTTCTGATTTCTTTCTTTTGCATGTGTTTTGTAGCTGGTTTTCAGTGTTTGCAGGTTCTCCACATGGTTCCTCCTGAGGGACCAAATGCAGATGGAGCATTGAGACAATACAGTGGGATTTGTTCATGTCCAGAGTTATTATGACAACACGGAGAGTCTCTAAACTGTTTTCCACTTGCCAATAATTCGATTCACTGGTGACTCTACCATAGAATTAAAATAGACATAAGTCACCATGAGTGATCTAATTAATGTGAATTATTACTCGCTGTTGCTGTCAATTTAAGCCTGTTTGAAAGAGAAGTGATTGGTAACAATGGTTCATCAGTTCATGAACCAAGGTGTGCTGCTTTGCTCTTATATTTGCAGCTATTGTTGCCTCTCCTAAACTCAGTGTCTTTGCAGATCAGTGTGATTGACAGTTACAAGAGGAAGAAAAGAGATGTCAAGAGCAAAGAGCTGCAAACAGCCACCAGGCTGCAAGACTAAAGGGAATCCTGGTGATATCTGTCAAGATGTGAGAAAAATGTGAATAGTGAAAGTAAGGGATGTGAGGACAGCTTTATTTTTTCAGACAAGCTGTCACTCTGGTATCTGTTAAACGCCGGCACAAGGTTTAAAAAAAAAATCATTTCTGTATCACCCACGTCGGCTCACATCCGGCACAAAATAAATTTCAGCTTTTTTTTTTTAAATTTTTTTACTGGTCAGAGTTTTCAAGATGCTCAAAGCTCCATGTGGAGTCTATATTTCCCATGATGCAAATTGTGAACACGTTCAAAATCAAGGACTTTCAGAACCCTTCTGTTTCTGAAGTTGTGAATAGAACAAGATGTGTGTGTGAGGGGGCATATCTAGACTCTTCTTCTGCACACAGTAAACAAAACCCCACCGGGACGCAGCATATGGCCTGTATCATTATTGCTACAGACTGCCAAAGATGTAATGAACAGGAGGAGATCCAGATCTCTGTCAGGCCTGGAGAGGTCAGAGGAAGTGTAATGGTTCGTATGGGAGCTGCTCACCTCGGCTGCTGCTCAGAAACTTTTGGTTTCACAGGGATCAGCTGGTAAAGCTGCGCTGCATCCTCTCCAAAAACGTTTGTGAATCATTGGCTTCATGGATGTTCAGTCCTGTCAATGCGCCTCTGTGTAAGGCAGGAGCAGGTACAGTAAATATTTCCACTGTTGTTAGTCTGAGGTCTGGTTTCCTCTTGGCTTCTTGTCATTGACTGTTTCTGACTGTGCTGTTGTCATTAAATTATAGGAGTTGCCTCAGTGAATGACATTTCAGGACAGCGGCCCTCAGCTGAAATTAAACAAACCATACGAATCTGTGTGTTTAGCTGCTTTTGTTGTTAGTTGACAGTATCATTTAACACCGGTGTTAATCTGAACTAAGAAGCAGACTAATTCCTGCTTTGCTGACATCACTGCGGTTCCTGTATATCAGCACCAAACATGTAGAGAATCTAGTCTGGCTGCTAATACGAGGAGGAAAGCTAGATGTTTGGAACTATGCTGCTCTAATTGGATTAGAAGGAAGTTGAAAAGGAAACGAGAGCAAGCAGGGATTTACACACTAACACAATTTAGCCTGTTAGTATATTGTAACTCAAATCAATTAGCGCAACTTTATAGAAACAGTTGATGTGATGTGGAGTTTGATTATGAAGCAGTTATGTCATTTTTACATGAACACAGGGGGTTGTCTGGCATCAAAACTGCTTCTCCATTCATATCAGACTGTGAAAGATTGTTCCCACTCGCTGTTCAGCCAAAGGCGTTATGCACTTGTTTGTCAGCATAAAGCTGAAGCTCAAGCACAAACGAAGAGAACTCTGAGATCAAATCGCAGCCTAGGGAAGAACCACAGGATCTTTTTGCAGACACACTATACAAATGACTCAGTGTCTGTCCACTGCACTAGTGTGTAATTGACGGTTGTGGATAAGTTATAGTACATATTTTACATATCCCTTTCCAGCTTTTTGTCCCTTTAAAAGCGTCTATGGAGTATTCACAGTTCAGCTATAGGGTGAATCATTTTCTCTGTCTCATTTTCTTCTTAATCCACAGTTCGGGTGACATATAATAATGGTACTTCTGTTGTTTCCAAAGCAAATCAAGAGCTGGTTTATAGACACCCTTCGCTCACTGCATAATTCACATTTAGTTTGGCTTGTCATTTAGTTATTTTAGTTGGATTGTATTGAACAGTAGCACCACTAGCTATTCCAGTCAGTCTAAAGGTAGCACTACCAAAACAGCTATGGCAACACCATCTGGATATGGCCAATTTGGTGTGTGTGTGTGTGTGTGTGTGTGTGTGTGTGTGTGTGTGTGTGTGTGTGTGTGTGTGTGTGGTAAATAGAGAATCAGAAGCAGCTGAAGGATGATCTTAAAGTCTCTGGGTGGTCCAACTTGTCCTGGATTTCAGTGTCTTTTTAGTGACTGCCAGCACCAAACAGTGGTCATTATTAGCAGAGAAACCAACCCCAGCAGCCCTGGATTACCTTCCAGCTCACTGCAGATGTGAACGTCTAAACAATTCTCCGACTCTGTTTTGACATGCTCTATTACAGGTTTTGCATCCGACACCAGATTCTGAAAAAAAAAAAAAAATTGACAGCTAAATGAAATCATTCATTTTCTGGTCTGATGTCATCTAAAAATTGCCATAATTGCCCAGGCCTGGCGTCTCTGGTCTGTGACTGGCAGAGACACCGGCGCAAGGCGAGGAGCACGAGAGGAAAGAAGACTGCTGGATATCCCTGTTAACTCTTTGTCTGTTAAAACATATGGGAGGTGTAGTAAGGGGTGCAGGACCACTTTCCACTGTCTGTTTGGAAAACCCAGAGCAGCACACCGCTAACTTTCAACTGAAGTCTGAAGCAAAGACAAGATAGGATTTGATGTGGTCAGACCCAAGAGGCTAATAACAGAGTCTCAAACCCACCAGTAGAGGCTCGGGGTACTTCAGTGGGATGTATGGGAATGCGCACAGATGCCATTATGTAAGTAACACATGCAGAACCGAAGAGCCACCGGGAATCCAGAGAGGAGATCCACTGACAAAACAGCAGGGAGCCGTTCCTCTCTGCAAAACCCACAACTGTCTGTACGGATTTTAGAAAAAAAAAAAAGTGACTTTGCATGTCTGCCGTCAAACAAAGGTGCTGGTTTAGGATGCATTTGAAGCTGTTTTAATCAGTATTTTCACAGTAAAATGAAAGGTATTAGAAGAGCACAGGCCAATGGGGGAAAAAAGCTCATCCTGGTAGCTATTAAAATAATACTGTTCACGCCTTATCTCTAGATATGGAATTCTGGAGCTCGCTTGTTAGTATAATACATTTTTCCAAATAGATTCAGTTTCTATGGAAACCATTTTAATTCCATATGTTTGGAAAGCGCCATTATTTGCTCATTTTTTGGTCCATTATACAATAGAGCTTCTGTCATGGAACTCAGCTTGATCATGTGCTAGAATAAACAAGCTAATAAGCTACCAATGAGCTAACAGGCTATTGCTGTGTCCACAGCAATTGAAGTGCTTGATGTAGATATTTCCTCTGGCGAGGTTTCAAAACACAGACAAAATAAACTCTTACCCTGGGATAATGAGCCGGTGCGAGTCCAGGCAGTGAAAATACACAACTATTGCTAAAAAAAAAAGAAGCTGTAAATCCTGCAGTACTGTACTGTACAAGTCCATCACCAAGAATCTGACAGAATTTAACTCTGGAGTTGGAGGAGACCAAACCAGAGCTAGAACCGAGAAGTAGCCAGAAACTATACTAAATCTCACTCACTTTTTGCTAGATTAGCTTGGAAGGGATATATGTTTGTTCTGCTGCCTCCAAAGAGGTAAAAATCCGATCAGTTAATGCAATTGTGAAATATTATTATTAGAAAGTTTATTTATCACTGGACATGATTTCGATCAGAAATCAGCTAATATCATTTTATGGGAAACAGAAATCACTACTATAGATAAGGAGCCAGAACTGAAATCAACATGTGATTTACATGCATATACATTGTGTGTTGTGATATACATCAGCTCTTCAATCTGGCATGAGGGAGGAAAACGGAGTACCCAGTGTGAACCCGTGCAAACGCAGGGAGAACACACCAACTCCACACGGAACGGCCCTGGCTAACCAGCAGGGTCAAACCCAGAATCTTTTAGCTGTGCAGGAACTGTAAACGCCATGCTGCCTGAGATTAGCTCAACATTCTATGTATGAATAGACCCAACAATTCCTAAGAATGATAAGAGATCTAGTCCGTAGCATGGATTTATTAGATACGAATGTGTAAAGATGTAGAGGGAGGGGAAGAGAGATAAGCACGGCGCATCATTGGAAATCCCTCAGAGCTCTCCTAGTTCTAGTTAATATATGCCCAGCAGCATTTCAGACTAGCTGGAGAAGTTTCTAAAGACTTATTGGTGCATCTTGACATTGCAGTAATCCAGCATGGAAGTAACAAATGCATGGACTTTTTTAAATTATTTTTTTATGCATCTGTTTGAGATGGGATGTGTCTGATCTTCGGGATGTTACATAGATGAAAGAAGGCAGTCTTTGAGATTTGTTTTATGTGGGAGTGAGAAAAATCCAGATCAAAGATTACTACCAGATTCCTTGAGGTGATGCTGGAGGCCAAGGTAATGCCATCCAGGGTAACGGTTTCATCAGATAAAGGGAGTTTCTTAGAATAAAGCTTTTAAACAGGAATCAGTAACTCGGAAATGTGTCTGCTGATCAGCCATAAACGTCATGCCAATGAAAGAACCACTCCTGATCACACCCATGTGACATGGCATAGTTATGAAAGGTATATTGTACTTTTATAAAACTCAGCAGGCTGCTCCTCTGCAGAGAGTATGAATATTCTACAACTGCTCCTCCACTGGAACAACACAGTCCTGTGCATGATGGTGCACGTTTGCAGCTTGAATTTTAAGATTGTTGCTAAGGATGCTTGCATGCTCGTGATGCACTCAGCTGCTGGCGTTTAATTGTTAATGATCATGATAATGTAACTGTTTAATGATGTTAACCATACATTCGTTCACTTGTTGCAGAGTTTTAGAGTCTAGAAGCAAAATCAACATGACGGGGAACGAAAAGACTTAAGGTAATTTTGCACAGAGGTCAAGTTAGTAAGAGCAACTATTTTAAAATCTGTGCTCTTCCTTAGTATTATGAGCTTAATTTCAGGTTTCAGTGCTGTCCTGGTGGAACAAGGTGTACGCAGAGTTCTTTTCTTAAGAACGAAGAGGTCAGACTGTTGGAGGAAAGGGGTCAAAGGTTGCAGGAGGCCAACAGTTCACTAGCCTCCAGAGCCTTGAGGGCTTTAGTACGTGGAGGTAAAGGATGTTGCGGGTTGATCTTGGTCACTGGTTCTTCCTCTTGGCCTGTTTCCTCTCTTAGCTCAAGGCAAGCTGTCCCACTTCTCCAGTTGGCAGCATTAGCATTACCTGCCAGACAAACTATAGCATTCAGGTGCTGGCAGGGTTATACGCTCAGCGTGTTGTGTAAGAGCGCTGCAAAGAGATAATACTCTTTACTCATGACAAGCTCTTAGTCTGTACTTTCACCTGCTGTCATTAACATAGTTATCTTCAAATCCCTGATGCCACACTTTGCTTGTAGATCAATGAGACATTCTTTGCTGGTGAAAATTATGGAGTGTTATATCAAAAAACTTAAGATAAATGACACTTCACATTCCAGCCAATACCGATCTGTAATTTACAAAACAAGAGAATTGCTGTCTGCATAAACTGTTTCCATATCAACAATTGGGTTATGAACAGTTGTAGAATGCTTCTCAGCAGGGATCTCACTTCAGTCAGAAGCTCCTCTAACTTGCATCCTTCGTGGCCTTGATTCCCACAACTGCTCGGCAGCAGCAGGCACGTCTCTGAGGCTTCAACCACTGACACTCAGGCCCCAGTGGACCGGGGGAGTAAAACTTTAATGCCTTAAAGTTCTCCAAGCATGTTTCCCCTGGAAGAGATTCCCTATGAAAACAATCTGTGAATGATTGTTTCCAAGAATTTGTCAGAGATTAGATGTTATAAACACATTTTACAAGGATACAAAGGAGCTTGTATTAAACACTTGCTCCAGAATTCTGAAAGAATTTCATTCTCTGCATGTTTGTTTAACGGATGTCCACTAACTCTCTGGATACACCACAGGAGACTGCTGCAATTACAGGCTCAAGTCATTTTAAATAATATCAGTCCAGCTCAATATTATCCCTCCAAACAGTGGCGGTCTCTGACTCTCTTGGAAAACAACCCTGTAATTTCAAAATTAATACTTTAACACTAAATATCACAAGTTCCTCAAAAAGACCCAAAAAAAAAGAAAAGAAAAAGAAGCCAACGTGTCTGAAAAAGCTTAAACATCTGAATGTAAGACTTCCCTGGACTACAGCTGCAGCGACGTCAGTGAAAAAAAAAACAAAAAAAAAACCCTCGGATCATGTCGTCTGGGCAACAGTACCCTCTGGTGGCCGAGACCAAACAAATCATTCACTTTTTTTGTCTCCTTTTAATTTATTTGAAATTTTGTGAGTGAAAATTAAAAAAAAAAAAAAAAAAAAAATCTCCGGCCTGTTTTTCAGTTCACACTTGCATCCACACCTGACAACCCAGATGATGTTTGCCAGAGCAGCTGAAGTCATAAACTGATCCGGTGTCAGTCTGCTCTTTGGCACCGTGGTTGCTGAGAATACTGCAACCTACCTTGAATTGGAAAAGATTAATAATTAGACAGTGACCCCATTTGGGTGGAGAACACACATGTAAAACACACACAGACTCAAATGGTGATATAATGCAGCTCAGTCCAAGTCTGTCTGAAACTCAGTCTACTAAAATTTGGTGTTTTTCTAGGACTGAACTAAAATCCAGACATTTTTATGCCACATCCTTTGTGAAAATATGTGTTTGTACAATATAATAATGCTCTCAATATGTAAATAAACTCAAATTTTTCAAAAAATGATCAGTGGTAAACACGCGCTTTTGAATATTTATGCAATCATCAAATATAGCATGATGTAATCCAAATGAAATATTAATAAGATCATTGGCCGCTTTAAAGAGTCTCTGAACTTCTCAGGATTCCTGAAAGTCAACAGTTAGATGGACAAAATGTAAAAAGGCAAATAAACTCGTAATAAACTCAAATCCAGAAATGTGGGAGAACATAGATGGAGAAAAGAAAATCCTAGTGCGATTTGTTTGTTCAAGTTAAACTTTAAAAGACAGTCCAGTAAAGACGGGATTACAGTGTAGGCACAAATGAAGGCTGCAGGAATTAATGTTTGCCCGCACACAAATCTGAGAACAGAAAAAAAGGAATTTGTTCAATTCATTCTCAGTTTCTTTAGATCAAACCGCCCTCACACATTCTTTCATTCCTGTCCCCTTGAAGGTGCCTGGGGCTTCACCTGCATCCATCTGCTCCTGGTGACGGAGGACAGTTTTGTCTCGATCATATTAGAAGTTGACATACTGAGGAGTAGCTGGCTGAATCGACCGAGGAGGAGAAAATTGACTCCAATTTCGGTGGTTGATTTTGCCCTAAATTGGCACTCACAATGTGACCAAACAACAACTTGAGGAGTTGCCAAACTATCTTGTGTTCTTTACGTCACCAGGCTGATTGTCAACAAGCCACAGACCCACAGCTCAAGCGATTCTGCTCCACAGGGGCCCTTCGATCAGGAGAGCTGGCTGTTGATGGTTCAGATGCTTTAACAAGCATTTAAATACAAGACATCTGATCCAGTATCACTGCACCCAACAATATCAGGCAAACAATTTGAATAAACTGTTGTAATATGTCTTATTTCATGAAAATGTAAAGTTATTTGGTTTTGTAAATCTCTTCAGTATGCTTTTGTTGCTAATCCCTCTTTTTTGCTCTTTTGCCGCTAATCCCAGTAAATTAAGTGTCCGAGAAACAAACCATGAGTGAATAAACAGTCTAAAATGAAAATACGGTCAAATAAAATCTGAAAATGAGGGAAATATCTACATTTTAAAATGAATTAAAAAAAAACAGTATTTCACATGGTTACATGTGAACTCAGAACTTTTGTATCAGATTCAGAGATCAAAATATTCTTTTCTTTGCTCAGTGCCCGGGGCGGGGGGTCCCTCTTGGGGTTCCAACGGTTTGATTCAGGCTTCAACTGAATGATGTTCATGTACATGCGTGTATTATCCCATGTGTCTACTCTACTACAGCGTCTATATTTAGTCGTCATGTGTCCTGTGGTGGTCAGCTGGGATCCGGCAGCAGGACACGCCCCCAGGCTGAATGGAGGGCGCCGTGCGTAAAGTCCGACTTGCCGCCGAGTGCAACATTTAATTCCATTTCTCGGTTTATTAAGTGTTTAGCTGACGGTGTTCATTCGTCTATAAAGTTGATTAAATGCAGCGATGACGCGAGAGGAAGATATAATCCGGATTGCAAAAAAACTGGACAAGATGGTGTCTAGAAATAAAACGGTGAGACGGTATTTTATCACCCACAGGTGGCGCGTTGTCCTCGTACCGCGCTCAAGGCCCGTAAACGTCTCTCGACGAAATCACGGGTTGTTTTGGTTTCCTGTGTGTGTTTGCAGAGAATATTTATCCGCACTCATTGAGTTTGTGGTCTCTTCACAACTGTAACATGAGCCGAGTTCACTGGAACAGACGATCAACAGGTGTTTGGTGGCGAGGGGGGGGGGGGTCGCCAAGTTCTCGCAGCGAGTCGTGGGTCAAGCTTCGTCAACTGCTCGGCCACAAACGCTTCTGCGAGTTATTATTTAAACTCGCGTTGAAAGTAAACAAGGTTGCATGTGGAACGAAGTCGTGATTGTCTGCAGCTCGTCGTGGTTTCGTGACGCTCCTGCCGCTGCAAACTACGACGGAGAGAAAAGTGGCCGCTGGCCAGTGTAAATAAATACAGAGGACGTCCGCGGAGCTTTTACATTCACGACTTTTATTATTGGCTGCTGAAATGTGAAAAATACAACTCTACCTCTCACTTATAAGTTGTGGTGTCCTTGTGAATTGTCACCAGTTGCCCTGTTAAATCTGTATTTGTCTCTGTTATGACGAATCTAAAAATGGCACATGGAAGGATTTATTAGCTTCGAGTTAATGTTGCTGTGACTGTATGTGTGCAGGAAGGCGCCATGGACCTGCTGAAGGAACTGAAGGGTTTCAATATGACGCTCAAACTTCTCCAGGTAACCACACACACACACACACACACACTTACACATACATATCAAAAGGGTCTGTTTCCAAATATCTAAAGACTTAACTTCCATTATCCAGCAATGAGACTGTCTTGAAACACCCGTTTCTCATCTGTCAACAACAGAGCTTTGGATAACACACTTCCACCAAACTCAGCAGACTCACGCCACACACATTTCACACTCCACATAAACCTAAATATTTATCACTTTATCGGATTAGAAGAGAGGTGCAATTCATGGATGGATGTATTGACAAGCCACGTTGAGAATATGTGTTTGTGTGTGTGTGTGTGATTTAGGAAACGAGGATCGGTATGTCTGTCAACGGCATCAGGAAACACTGCACAGACGAGGAAGTCATCGCTTTGGCAAAAGTCCTTATTAAGGACTGGAAAAGACTTTTGGGTAATTGACTTTGATTCACTGAGAATTTAAAAGTGTCCTGTGTGCAATAAATATATCAGATAACCGCATGATTTGCTGCTGATGAATCCCACACACACTCTCACACACAAACGCACAGACTCTGGCCATTCTCACACGGAGAAACCAGCTGAGGTGAAGAACGGTTTGGACTCCAGCAGGACGACGTCGTCTCCAAACAGCTCACCCTCCGAGACACAGAGCAGGTCAGTACTAAACCATCTGCTGCGCAGACAGCACATGACAACTCCTCCAATCCTTCGCTCCGATCCCCTGATACAAAACTTTTGTTTTTAGCTGCGCCTGGTTAGATTTAGATGTTAAGTTATGGAAAAGATCACGGTTTGAGTTAAAATGAGAGCCGGTTTGATGAAACAGGGCTGAAACACAGGTGTCGTCCACGTCAGCGAATGCAGTCACTAGCCTGCCACAAGTCTCCTGCTGCCTCCACCTCTGTATACGGACTTCTCTCCACTTTTGTCCATGTCATGTTGTAGTTAAGTCGATCAGCAGCATCCATAGTGAGACGGTTACATGTAATTATGCATTTGTCGCTGATCAAGACGGCGAGGACTGAAGATTTGTTGCTTATTGGTGCCTAACCTTTTTACAATGCTTTGTCCTTTACCAAAACAGCTGCCACAAAAAGCATACATAGACGAAAACACCTCCTACTTTTGTGTTGTCATAGTTAAAATGGCCACTGGAGGGCATCAGTACATGAATACAGGCTGTTTCCACCACTTGTGTTTACAACCTTGCTGCTCACGCTGCAGGGGACGACAGTCTGAGGCTTCTGGTATGAAATCGGTCTGCTGTTACATCCCTGCACGCACGTGCAGTAAGAGTCTCATAGCCACATTTTCAGTTGGACTACAAGCATGGCGTCACTGCTGGGAAATCAGCGGGGCTAAACAACATGTCTGTGAAACTCCGGCAGCGTTTTGTTGTCTCAAAGATTTCATCTGACCTTCTGTCTCTGAGGGTGAATACATCATGAGGGAATTTTAATTTCAGGGTGAATTACTCCTTTGAAAGCAAAGTTTTGCATAATAATGGCTGGAAACTGGAGGTCAGACGGCGAGATTGCAAGTTGCATCTGAATGCTTCAAAGTTGCATCTAAAACTCAAACTACCTGAGGTGCAACTAAAGCTTCATTAAAAAGCACTCCAGAAATGAAAATATGATGGTTTTGCTCTCGCAAACTACTCAGCCGCGAGCTAATTGTTTCTGTTTATTGTACCCGTCAAGAGTAAAAGTTACGTTCAGGTCGCAGTGGCAACCGTCCACACCTCTGACACTGAATTCGATGATAATAGCAAGAGCCAGACAGTAACTGAACAGAGTGTTCTGAAGTTATTTCCATAATAATATTCTGAGTCTATTGTAACCATCTGGATGAAAAAATGTTCAATTTAACTCGCGATTTTTCCTCTCCGAGGAGCCAGTGGCTCACATCTGTTTGGATTGAGAAGCAGAGACACAACTTGGGAGGATCATCTTTTATCTCTCTGATGAGGGCCACTCAGGGGTTCAAACTGAGACTAGTTGACCCCAGTCACTTCATGTACAGCCTTGAGGGTGGGATTGTTTTTTTTTTTGTTACGATAAAATACAAAAACAAACTAACACTGGACTCAAATATAAAAGAAGCCTTTTTTTTTCCCAAGGTTTTTTGTTTTGTTTTTAAAAGTGTTGTATAAGCTGTTGTTTCAAATGCCAAGAGCGGGGTTATGAAAAGGTGCGAGTGAAGTCAACAGAACCGTATTGTTCTGTATTATCTGTTGTTTACTGTTTGCACAGGGGTTTGTTGTGACATTTGTTATTTTTCAGACTTGGTATACTTAAAGAATGTCGAACCCTTGTATGGAGATAAATAAATGAGCCTGCTTTTGTTTGTGTTCAGGAGGTTGGATGTCAAACTGAAACATGATTCAGATCAAAAACACTCCAACAAAGACAGAAAAGAAAAACGCAATGATGATCACAAATGTAAAAAGCGACACCTCCATGACTGCGGAGGTGAAAAGCACATAGAGGGGCCCCGGGATGACAAACATGGTAAAGAAATCCGGGATGAGAAGCATTTAGAAGAATCCAGAGGAGCAAACGACGTTGAAATTAACGAGAAGAAAACGAAGCAACAGCTTCAGAATGAGACGGAGAAGCCGGAATCAAAGAGAGAGGGATCATTAGAAGAAGATAAAAAGATGAGACAGGTGGAAGAGAGCAAGAAGGAGAAGCATCCCGAGGAGGTCAGGAAGCACAGCAAGGCAGATGACGTGAAGAAACTCCGAGATGACAAACATGAGAAGCCCATAAACACACCGAGACCTCAGAGTGAGCTCCGGAGACCTGCTGACGTCCAGAAGCCGGTATTTGAAAGGTGAGAAGGGCGATAACCAAAACTCATTTCAAAGAAAAAGCCCCAGCAGAGGTTCAGCTTGGTTTCTCCTTTTCAGAAGAGGAGTCCTGGACAGCAGTATTCTTTACCCCAGCCGGTTCCCCTCCCCACCCCGACCTGTTCGGCCTCCTCTCCCAATCAAACGCCCCTCAGTGGAGCTGAAAAAACACAGGTTACCTTCCCTGCCTGGGCTGAAGTGCATGATTGATTGAAATGATCCTGCTGCTGCTGCACGACATAACTGTTGACTGACATGTTCCTGCAGCATTAGAGCTGGACACTAACCGGGCCCTGCTGTGCACGGGGGCCCTGCTGTGCACGGGGGCCCTTCAGGCATGTCTGCATCGAGAGGGTTTGCTGCACCGGCATGCTGCTTGGTTTGGCGTGTTTTCATGTGCAGCAGCTGATCTGTGCTGTGCTATTTGTCCAGGAAGGACAGTAAAGACTCCCCTCATGGACACTCTCCTGCTGCTCGGTCCGTCTCCCCTCCAGCGAAGCGCCCATCACTGGAGGTCAAAAAAGAGAGGTCAGGTGTTATTGGTTGCATGCGTTGTGGATGACGAGTGTACGAATTTCCAGGGAAGCTCAAACTTATGTTGATGTTCACATCAGGAACCCAAACACTCCCCTTCTCCACCTTCATCTTCCTCCACCAAGGTCAGCGTCCGCATGACTTCACCGCATACAATTCACCAAAATAGATTGTCTCATCATGAAGATGTGTTTTCATTTAGAAAAGAACCTCCAGACCCCAACGCTCCTCTTCCTCCTCTTCCGCTTCATCTTCACCCCCCTCCAGCTCCAAAGCGCCCCTCACTTGACGGGAAGAAGGAGAGGTCCGAGTCAGACCGGTTAAGACTGCACATGCTCTCACCTTTTGGAGGAACATTTTCAAACCCTGTTTATTTTTTCACCACAGGAAGGAGTCATCAGACTCTAAACCGCCTTCACACAAGCAGACGCCCGATCAGGCAAAGAAAGACAGGTCTTTGAACTGAGGCGACGCATGAAACGTTTGTTGTAGAGATTTCTGTACACTTCCTTCCCCACAACCACGCGGCGACACATTATCAGCTCCACATTTAGCACAAACTGAGAAAAGCTTCTCTTGTTGGTTTTCCGTTGGTACCGAGACTATTTTCTTCTTGCAGGAAAGACTCGTCGGATAGCAAACTGGCTAAAAAACACTCAGAGGAAGCCAAGAAAGAAAGGTTGGAGGTTCCTAAGCGTGTGATCATGCTTGTTTCACTGTTGCTGGTTTAGTGGTTTGACTTTTTTCAACTGGTTTTAGTTCGGAATCATGCAAATGTTTCCTTTAGAGGAGGCAAAAATAGATAATCACAGGTTTGCAGGTTGGTGTGTTGGACTGTGCTGCTTCATGTTTGAAAGGAAGACATCTAGTCAAGGGGGAAAAAAAGCTCTGACTTGTTTGAATTTCTGTAAGCCAATCATATATGTGGGTGGGGCTAAGCCAAGAATCAAGTCAAGAGTGAATAACCGTCTGTTCCGTTTCAGGAAACTTGCTTGGATATTTATATTTCCTGGATCTTAACAACTAGTCACCAAAATATTGACCGACCTTATTTGACCGTCTGTGTTTTTCTTTGTTATTTCATGTAGTGAGTAATGCTGACTGAAAAAATTGCTCATTATTAAACAAATAGTTCCAACAGTGTGCGGGTGAAGTATTTGTAGCTGAGTTGGAAGTGTGCACTTTGGTATGGTGACTTTGTTGGTCAGACGCTCTGGTCCATATTCCAGCAGTGATTCATGGTCCCCAGAGGATGAAAGCTTGATCGACAAAGCAAAAAGAAAAAAAAGCTGCTGGACCAAACGGATCACCAATGGTTTTTTGTTTTTTTGGAGCTGCACTTGAATAAAAATAATTTATAGTTGACTTGTTTGGTCCAGCAGCTTCTTTTGCTTCGTCGATGTTCCAAGTCCTGGGCTTAGAAACACCGGAGATGCACCTGACTAACAAAAACTAGAAGTGTGTGTAGTCCTTCCTCTGGGACGAATGCTCCATGTCCTGATGTGACCCTCAGAGCTGCAGGTTGGCATCAAACTTAGGACAGAGCTTCGATCCTAAAGACCCCGGCGATCCTCACACACTCATGTTTGCTCTCCAGATTGTCCCAACCGTGTTCCCTTGTTTCAGGAGAGACTCGTGTGACTCGAAGCCCGGCCAGCCTGTGAAACGCCACTCAGCCGATTCTAAACCTGACAGGTACGACTGCTGCTTCAAGTACTTAACGGCTCATCCATCATTGGAAGTCACTCAGTCTGAGTTATGAATACATATTTTACCTGAAGTCTGTTATCATTTAGGCGGGAGTCCACAGATTCAAAGAAAAGCAGCTCATCTCCAGCAAAGAAGCTCGCAGGTGAAAGGTAAGTGGAGCTTTTCTCGTGTGGGAAGAGGAAATCTTCATTTCATGTTCTTTTTTAAATGGAAAGCGTGAAGGTAATAATGTTGACTCCGCGTTGCAGGAGGGAGTCTCACGGCTCGAAGGCCTCTCAGCCTGCTCCTCCGCAGAGGAAACCCTCAGCTGACAGCAACGAAAGGTACTTCACTGTAACTTTACTACGACTTTAGCATAAAATCACCTGCTTAAAACCACATGTAATCCTGAATGAAGTTGTACAGCGTATTCGCAGCGACGACATCATTGATTGCAACATACTCTCATGTTCTGTGGGAACGTTTGATGGCAGCAACACCTGCTGAAAGCTGATAGGAGGAGGGGGGAAGAGAACTTGTTCTTATAAAGCTCAACTCCACAGCACTAGAATACCTGTTCTGGACGTCTGCTCATATTTTTTCCATTTCGTGTGTACAAACAAATAATGGGCTTGGTGACCAGAGGATAAAAGTGCATCAAAGCAGATATGGAATAATGAATGTAGCACGTGCAGGAGCACGAGCCTTGTTCCTGACGACTGATTCATCTGAGGGATGGTGCAAGGAAACACTTAATGTGTCTGGTTGCTTTGGCACCCAGTGTTCTGTGGCGCCCACCGTGGAGGAGGAGTAGGAATATATGAACATAATAGACCGTTTATTATTGAGTTTTTTATTTATTTTCCCTCTGGAGTTGGCAGAGACAAAAAAAAGAACTCACAATAAAATCCTACACAAATCCTTCTGAATACTGAATAAAAGGAATTTTGCAGTATACGGAAAATGCATTTCGCACCAAAATAAATTACAGGAGGCAATAAAAGAGGCACGTCCTCTTTTTCTGGTTTAGTAATAACATCTGGGACGAATTTGAATCTTACGGTTGTAGGACTTTTGCAGGACATAAAAAAAAAAATATAGGAAGCAATAAAATTATAAAAAGATGTGTGTTACTCTCCCAAATTAATAATATTTTATACTGATTTGAAGTCTTGAGGTCACATGACATGGTAGCTATTGAAAATACAGCTTCAATAACTTGAAGATATATTTTTTGCATGACGTGAAGAAAGTATTTTGCGCTGAAATATGCATGTAAAATAAAGGAGGCAATAAAATATATTAATTGTGACAGCTACTTCCCTCCTTGTAGTAATATCTGTCCCTCGATCACATGACATGGTGAGATGCTGATTGGTTTTGTTGCCATATATGAAGAATTTTACACTTAAATACGAACATGAAATAAAGGAAACGCTAAGATGTAGAACAAATAGGTTTGTCACATCCTTCCAGTCCAGTAGGACCATCTACTGATTCAGAGTCAGTAAGGTCACATGATGTTGAAGCTATTGGAACCACTGATGAATTTTTACAGCACACGAAAAATGGATTTCACACAAAATTAGTGTTAATTGTCTAAAAATAGGCAGCGCAGTGGTGCAGCGGTCAGCTCTGTTGCCTCACAGCAAGAAGGTTCCAGGTTCAAGTCCCAGCTCCAGCACAGGATCTTTCTGTGTGAGTCTGCATGTTCTCCTGTTCCTGTGTGGGTTCTCTCTGGTACTCCAGCTTCCTCCCACAGTCCAAAGACATCAAGAGGGGACGAGGCTGATTGATACTCTAAACTGACCGTAGGTGTGACTGTGAGTGTGAATGGTTGTCTGTCTCTATGTGTTGGTCCTGTGATGGACTGGTGACCTGTCCAGGGTGAACCCTGCCTCTCACCTGAAGGCTGCTGGGATAGGCTCCAGCCCCCCCATGACCATTAGCAGGATAAGCGGTTGAAAATGGATGGATGTCTGATGATATGTGGTGATTTGAAGTCATGCGTCTACATGATATGGACACTTTGGAAAAATATATGAATTTTACAAGATGTTGATTTAAAGTGTTTCATGCACTAAAGTATTAAAATAGAATATAGGGGGCCATAAAATGCAATAAAAGGTGTGACCAATACTTCCCATGTCCAGCTTCTCAGTCACATGACATGGAATCTATTGATTGAAGCGCTTTTCTGTATTAAGGATTGGCATAATCATATAAATAATTATTTATACTTTTGAACTGAAATAAAAAAATAAGCAAAGGCAGTTGGGTCTTTAAAGCAGGAATATCATTGTTGTAATTGTTCTAAAGGAAGCTAATTGACTTCCTGTTTGGTTCCTGTGGTGTTGCTATGTAATTTCAACGGCCGCCGCCAGGTGTGAAGAGGTCATGACGTTTCATGTGTTTCTACGAGGTGGTAGAAAGGCAATAACATATCAGTGTTATTTACAGCTTCTTCCTATGCCACTAAGTAGCCATAAGAATTTAATTAGAGCTCCTTTGACGGAGATGAAAATCATCGTAGACAACTGAAGTCCAAGTGTGTGCTTCAGATGAGTCGACTCCTATAAATCACCGCTCACCTGTAGTTTTATAGTTTTGTTCATTCAGATTTGATATCACAAATCTGTATCCAATTATCTTCAATTGATTCTGACTTATTTACATTCCTGCTATGTTTAAATTAACAGAAAGGGCAAGAGCGAACCTCCTAAAACTCCCACCACTCCGACCAGCCCCATGTCCCCCGGCCTCAGCTCCGGCGGGGGGGTGCTGCCTCCTCACCTGGCCACCGGATGCTCCATCAGAGACAAGTGCATCGAGATGCTGGCTGCTGCTCTACGCACGGACAGTGAGTCCGAGATCATATTCCACACTTGTGTCCAGTTTAAATGAGAACACAAGATTAATGTGTGTTCTCTTGCGTTCACAGACGACTACAAAGATTTCGGAACCAACTGTGACAGCATGGCGGCGGAGATCGAAGATCATATCCTTCAGTTTACTGGTAGACATGGTTGGTCTGACTAATCCCCAGTTCAACCAGTGAGGGAGAACGCACCATCATTAGATTTATGCCTCGGTGGGCTGAGTTCTTCCTTGACTGTAGGGTGCACATATCTACCAGGAGATTAAGGCCACTGACATGAAATACAAAAACAGAGTGCGGAGCCGCATCAGCAACTTGAAGGACCCAAAGAACCCGGGGCTTCGCAGGAACGTTCTGGCAGGAAGCATCGATTTAAACCGCATCGCCACCATGACTGCTGAGGTACGGTGCATCCTGGCCCTGTTAATGACATTCCTTTCATGTAGCTGTAGTGATTAGTGCCTTTCAGGTAGTTTCCTCTCACTTTTACTCCCCTTTCATCATCACTGCGTCCCTTCTGCTTCATCTCGTTTGCATCTTCATGCAGGAAATGGCGAGCGACGAGCTCAAACAGCTGAGGAACGTTCTAACCCAGGAGGCCATCAGGGAGCACCAGATGGCCAAAACTGGAGGCACCACCACTGACTTGCTGCAGTGCAGCAAGTGCAAGAAGAAGAACTGCACCTACAATCAGGTACTCACGCTGACCGACAGAACCCAGGGACGACAGAGGAGAGGAGGAGAAGAATAGAACAGAAAATAAAGCTCGGTGTATTTCAGTAGTAAATGTCAGTCCTTGGGCTCATCTACACCAGAAAGCTTTTGTGCTGAATTTTTATTAGGGCACTTTCTGTCCTCATCTGTTTTTTTTTTTTTTTCCCTCAAGAGCATGCAATGATGAAATGTCATGCAAAGGAAAACAAAATAAAGGTGTTAAATTTTTATGGCTGTTTGAGGGCACAGGAATCAGGCACATTCTTTCAGCCGGTCTTTTATTGTGAAATTAGCTTTGTTTTTAAAGACTGAGCCTATTTGGAGTAAAGTAAAGCCTCTTTAATGAAGTACTTAGGAAGAATTGATTGCGCCGCTGCTTCTTTGCTAACGCTACAGCTAACACAACTCCCTGTGTTTATGTTGCAGGTGCAGACTCGCAGTGCTGATGAGCCAATGACCACATTTGTCTTGTGTAATGAGTGCGGGAACCGCTGGAAGGTAAGTGGTTTTCCTCTATTTTCCTCTGAACGATGTCTGGTGTTTTTCTAAAAAAAAAAACAAAAAAAACATTTTTTAATAATTGTGTTGTTTTTTTTTCCTCTCTAAATTCCAGTTTTGCTGATGCCTTCCAGGTGAAACCACAATTTTTCTCTGGATACTTTAAGCTGCATATTTTCTATAACGGAGAGGAAAGGGAGTTTATAAATCACAGCTGGTGATTTGAATAGTTTTATTCTTACAGTTTTGAGATGAATTTTGAATTTCTAAGCATGTGCTGATAACCAGGGTTTGCAGAATGAAAGTGAAGATTGAGCATGAACGTCAGTTTGACAACTGAGTCATTAAATCAGCGTAGAAGGTCACTCTAGAGCGCCCACACCACTGCCACAGTCAATTTACCCCCCCCCCCCCCAAATCATGTTTTTAATCTCAAATGCTTTTTTGTTGACACGTTTCACGTCTGGTAAAAATCTGCCTGATAGTTTTCGCATCAAACGCACCAACAGGTGAAAACGCTGGCAGCGATTAAAATCACATCAACAGCAAGATAAATATGAGCTGTTTAATATGCTGTGTCTCACTCTACCGATCACTTTGTACATATATGATTCCAATAAACTGCATAAGTTATCAACATGATGGCCTTTTACTCTCATGTTTAAAACATTCCATTAACGCTCACAATGTATTATTATTTGCAGTAATTTAGAAGTGAAAATAGAAACAAATGTATGCGTGTGGGGGGAAAAAAATTTGCATTTGAATCTTTTTTTGTTATTGTTTTTGTTTGTGTGTTTGGTCCAGAATTACAAATCACAATTTGCTTCTGTGGCTTCAGACTCTCAATGGAGGAGAAGTGAAGAAAAATCACCCCCCCCCCCCCAAAAAAAAAAATCATTTTTCACAGGGAGAGCAAATAGAAGAAAGCTGAAAGGAAGTCACGGGAGGGCGGGTGGGGGTCCATCCCCCTCCGAGGATGGACAGACACGCTGTAGACAACATTTAATGACAAAGATGTGTAAGTGTCCTGACACTTTGCATTGATAATGTCAATATATGACAGATAAATGAATCTGAGTGCTCATCATTTTAACCATTTTTCTCAGTCGGTTTTACATGAAAAACTACTACTGGATATGAAGTTGCAGCATCAGAACAGCAGATGGCAACAATGCATCAGGCGTCCAAAAACGGGCGGCTTTTGTCCCCAAATGGACTTCTTTTTCTCTTCAGGTTACCAACTGAAAATGAGGTGCTGGCTTGTTAGTGCCAGTCTGACAGGCTGATGAAGCTGGAGGGGCGTGCTGCTGCTGATGACGTGACATGGAAAGAAAGGGAATAAAAACCTTAAAGCTAAACCTTACAATACAAAACTGTCATCCTGAACATTATTCATCTATGTGAGCCAATTACTCACCCTCATTTCTGTGTTCCCGGAGAATTTGCTACATGCACATCTCGTGCAAAATTGGCGAAGCGTGTCAGAAATATGGTGTGCGTCCTCAGAACAGAAAGAACCCCCCTCTAGCTGAGTATCCACCATCTGCTTTTCTCAGTCGAAACTACACTTATTTGGCTCTTCTGCATCATTTACGCTGTTCATCTGACGTTCTCCTCAACGTCCCTGCAGAAATCTAACCACGAGGAAGGAAAAAAACCTCCTGCCATATATACATTTTAATTTTTTTTTTTAAAGCAAAATGATCTATACATTACAAAGACTCATAAAGAAGTAAACAGAAGCCTGAATGTTTGCTCAGTAATAATTAATAGACGATTCCGTTCTGTTCCGTGTGGTGATCTCAATGTTTGACTGGTTAATAGTGATGCAAGAAAATAAGAGCTACTGAAACAATAACACAGCTCTACTGCAAATGAGTAATGCTCTCAAATAACTGTATTATTTAGATGGTGATGATGAAAATTTAAAATTCTTGTTTTTTGTTGTAGCTTCAATGCTAATCAACGTCTACTCACTAACAATCACGCTTAATGTCTAATCTTCATCTTTTATAACCGACTAAATCACAAATGTGAAACCTGCTCCTCAGATTGAAGACCTTTACAGTGAAAATGTGCTAAAATGAAAATGGAGTCCCTCGGGTTGTGCATCACTCGACATCTGCAATGGTGAAGTGAACTTTAATATGATCGATATGAGAAATCCTGTAATTCTGAGGCGTTCCAAACAGTATCTGAGGTCTTAAAAATCCTCACATGAATGCCTGCAATAATCCTGCAACACACCCTTTCTTTATTGTTTGTTGAGACTGTGGGAGAGGAATGAATTGACTTCCTGACAATGGAAGAAGAAGAAAAATGAGGAGGACAGCTTTTTGGTAACGAGCTGTTTCATAAGTGCACGTGCGATGTGAATATCTTCGAAGATACCCTGATATAAAACGCTTGAGTCCCCTGAGCACACCGATCCGTCACTGTCAGTCAGACATCATCCAATCAGATACTTCCATCTGCTTCAGAAGGCCCAAACCTGGGGAGTTTAACTGTCAGTCAGAATGTTTTGATATTTCTGACAGATGAAAGCAGACATTGTCAGAATGTGTCAACATTAACACTCAGATCTGCTTTTAGTCTGATTGGCAGGTTCTGTGTTCCGTTGTCTTGTACCTGTGACGCGCAATGAAAATAAAGTTGAATCAAATCAAATCTGATCCTATTGACTAGCGTAGGTGCATTCTGAGCATGCTCTCTGGATGAACCCTTCATCAGCTACCACAGAAACAAAGTCCATAGGCGGTGAAATGCAGAGATTGGCTGCCATGGCTTAAATGAGCCTTGTGTGAAGCTCATTTGAGGGCCTGAATGTCATTTCTATGAAAAAGTGATGCCCTGTAGCTTCCAATACTGAAAGCACTGACGCTGATCTCGTGATGTGAATATTCTCATCCCACCACACCGTTCCCCAAAACCTCATCGCCTTATCAACATGCGCAGCCTCCTCTGTCTCCCTGCAGTGTAATGACGAGTCGGCAGCGTCTCCCTGGTTTTTGCATGCAGCCTCTATAAATGGAAATAAATGACAGTAGACAAGCGTGTCACACAGCCGCTCTCGGCATGTAAATGCACTTCCTGAGCTTTGAGTAATATGATTTTAGATATCGCTTGTCATCAGAGATGTTTTTATCTTCTACTGTAAGTAAAGTCAGATAATTGTCATCTTCTGGCTGCTAGCATCTTTATACAATGTCGGGTGGGAAATCTTGGATTGTAACTGGTGAGAAACAGTGTTGAAAGGAAATTACAGTTTGGAGACATCACAGGATACATGACAGGAGCTCACGAAAGCCAAGTGACGATCCCGCATCTGTAGCTCAAAAGCAGTGACGGCGAAGGCAACCCGCTGTGCTCAAACATGCTCTGCCTGTGAAACTTCTCAGTTTAGAATATCTGCAGCATTTAATGCGCCGTCTGAAATCTTTGAAATTTCTGCAGCAACCTGCTGGAGTCTTTGAACCTCTGCAACTGTGTCATCTGCAAAGCTTCGACCAACATCGTATCTGTTCCGTTTTGTTTCTTAAGGCCCAGTTAGAGTTGGCTAATACTGCAAACCAAGATGGTGGCATCCCATACACTCACCATGCCCCTTTAACAACTCCTCTTTGTTGCAGTTAAAGGGCTGTTTATCTCATCAGACTCCGGATCAATATCTTACTGAAGAATATGAAGCAGCATTTCTAGCAGTCGATGCTTTTTGTTTTGCCCCCTCAGTAAAACTTCACCTTTACTGCCCATACTTTTTAGATCGTGAAGAAACTGCAGTGAAGAAGACAGTGAATGGATGATCTTTTACTGTCTCAGTTTCCAGCTTCTAGCTCTCGGATAAGTCATATTTTATTTGTGGTAGAATTATGTTGAGAGCTGCCAGACTGCAGGAGGGATCTTTGTCGATACACTCCTGTCTAACTCCTGTAGAAATGATTTACTGAGTTGAAGAGTAAGTTATCTTTCAGTTATTCAGTTTTTAGCTGTCCCGAATTCACAGACATTTTATTTTCATTAACTCTTTGATTTCAGCTAAATGTGAATGACTGTGCTGAAGCGAAGCGTTCCAGTAGATTAGAACTCGAATGATTGTAGATTAGTGAGCGTACGACTGGATTACGAAGATTATACAGGATGATGCATTTATTCGTGCACTAAAACAATGAGTCTGATCTCTGAATTGAAGAAACACCAAGCAGTGATGCAGAGCAAGGCCCCTCAGTCAATGAAAGATAATTTACACTTTTTTGGTTGAAGTATCACTTTAATGTAAAACTCCTGAGCCAAATCCTATTGACTGAACTCATTAGTGGTTAATTTGCGAGTCTGTGAACTGTGGAGGGTAAATGTCAGTGGTTATTTGCTCATAGAGACAGCGAGTCTGAGCTTTACTGTTCCCAGATCTGTAGAAAAATGACCAGCGTGTTTTCAGAATGTTTTTGTCAGGGAGTCTCAAAGCAGTTTAATTCATCCTTGAAATTTTCTAGTCAGGAGATCAGAAGGTGGCAGGAGTCTCAAAGACCTGGAAGGGTTGATGTTTGGAACGAGTCATGGATTTTGTACACGGAGGACGGGGAGTGGCTGTCACACAGTGCCAGATGTAATATGCAGGGTTGTGTAACACTGAGTGAAATGTCCTCTGCCACACGGGGGCTCAGGGACTGCAAGAGGGCGTTGAAGGACAAGTTGCAGGACTCCACCTTGGCTGGAATTTACTTCAGGACAGCTTCAACTAATATCTATCACAACTCCCAATATGTGCAGCTAAAAGACATTAAGTCATATCAGAACTTCTGCTAAACTTATATATAGTTTTTTTAAAATTTTATTTTATATTTTCACGCTTCAAAACCTTCAAAGACACACAAGTTAAAATGACTTTGCAGCTTCAGAAACTTTTTCACATTTGTCAGCTGCCTGCCTTCCATCTCTCTGCTGCTCTGATATGTCAAAAACTCATTTTCTTCTCAACAAAATGGCCCGAGCCAAGTGAAGACCATGCAGACGTGTAGACTGCCGAGTAAATGTTGGTAATGCAGAAATACTCTATGATGAGTTAAGACTGAAAACAGACGCAAAGGAGCACTTAAAGAAGTCAAACATCCGCCTGACTGAGCGAGCACAAAATTGATTGAAATGGAAGTCTGTTCCAGGTGTGTGAACGACATAAATGAGTCATGAAACTCGCTCTTTATAAAAACCCAGCATTTAACCTCTGTGAGCAAGGAAATGGAGACAAAAGCAAATAAAATCTCTCTTTTAACAGGAATAAGATTAAAAAGAGACGAGCTAGACTCTGGTAGGATGCCCTCTGCATCCGCCAGAATAGATCAATGTCATTCATTAGCTCCCTCCTCGGTCGAATCTACTCCCTTCTTCTTAGAACCTATAAGGATTTTCATGCTTACAACCGTTCTTTCCTTGTGTAAAAGTTGATTTCCTAGCAAAAAAACCCCAACAAGATACAAAATAACAAAACAAAGCATAGCTGCTACTTATTTAAAGTCTAAAACTGCTAGCTTAGCCAAAGAAATGTTTGCTAACCCACCTAGCCGCTGAAGCTAATATGAATGCTATTACTCAACAGGTTATTAAAGCTCTCAGAGACGATTTGTTGAAGATAGAGGACAATTAGCAGCAACCATATAAAAACCATGGAGGTCCTGGTGGAAGGCCGGTGCACAGCTGCTGCTTGTGCTAACACTGCTAATATTATCAATCTGGAGCACAACACAGAGCAACAATAGAGGGATAATTAAACATCTTTGACAAGAATGAAGACTTTGAAGCAATGAGGAAGAGGAACATGAGGCATGGAAGACCCTGGTGGGCTTTGTCATTTCGGTAGACACCGGAACCACAATTCCACCAGCCCCTACGTTTGTCTTCTGCTCAAACCGGTCAGAGGGAGTCGACATTTCTGAATGCTGCCCGAACCCCAAAATACAGCTGGCCTGAATGTCCATTGCCCACATTTGAAGCCCCAGAGACAATTTTCTCAGAAAGCTTCAGTCAAATGAAAAATCTTTTTCCATGTGCAGATTTATAACTTGAAACTGAACGACAAATAGATAAAGCTTTGTTTTCATGAATATGCAACTGCCCCTGAATGATAGCTGAAATGTCATGTCCATTTCAAATGGCCCTCATCAACACCATTTTCACATGTAATAAGGTTGAAGCTTTTCTCATGGAAATTCTCTTCCCCTCTCCTCTGATGGAAATCATTCAATGGGCCTTGAGAGGCTGTAAAACGGGGACGCTGTATTGGCTGCCTCCGCCGCTGTCTTAACTTTGACAGGTGAAGGAAGGATGCAAGGTCAACAAAAAAATCATACCTTTTCTTTTTCCCCAAGTCTCATAATGAAACATCTTTGTACATCCTGCTTTGGTAGGAGGGAAGGACACGAGGAAATACTATTGTCTTTATGTTCTGCTGCTTTTATCCTGCTCTTGGAGGAATAAAATGCAGATGTTGTTGAAAGTGTGACGCTGCCACCAGGAGACATGACAGGAGTCATTATATATGCAGTCAGCAGACCAAATGATACGGACAATAACATCAATAAAACATGCCAGGAGGTAAATGTGTTCGGCAAAATAGCATTATATATTCTTCAGAAGCTCACATCAAGCCTGCATTTATTTATCTCCCTCACAAGTCAACCTTGAGAAGTCCCTTGTATTTCACAGACCAACCAACTGAAAGTGTTGGACTTAAATGATTAAATGTCCGTATGTTGACTTCACCAGTGTTTCAACAGAGATCCTGGTTGTGGTTACTGCTCCGCCTCTCCAATCGGGAAAAATCTCACCTTTATTGATCCAACAAAGCAGTGATGCATTTGGAGGAAGATCCAGAACCTTGATGCACAGCTGCTGCACCTGGCTGCCCTTGAGACTGCTGGGCGAGAGGAGGAAGCTGCAGCGTGCAACCTCACCTCTGTTTCCTTGGCTCACTGATCTTGTTGCAGAAGAATGTCTAGCTCGCACTCCCGTGGACGATTTGGTGAAGGCTTTACTTCTGCTGCCAGGCTTCTGCTTTGGTGTTCAAAGGAAAACAAGAAGCTTAAACTGTAATTAGCTTTAATCTCTGAAAAGTTTTTCATGCAGTGTCTTGACTGCATTGCATTTTTCTCTGGGTGTTGTATATAATGGACATTCTGTTTTCGTCATCATTGTTCATGCTTTGTTTATGAGCACTCCTTCAAAAATTGGTTACTAATTTATTATCAAATCGCTCCACATGTGCTGCTTACATAACTGACAGTTATTCTCATCTTGGCATCGTGTTTAATGCAACAATCTCCACTCTCATCCTTAGAGTGTCATCTTATCTTGTGTTTAGAGTCCTGGGAGCTTCTTCCCTACTTTTGCAGTAATCGTAATCCTCTCTCACTCCCGTTTCGCTACGCTTGAAGTCTCTCTGGTTATAATCCTAAAGGCGCTGTAATTGAGAGACAGGTGACCCTTGAACCAGACCTGCTCTTCACAGTTCATCGTCATCTTCAAAAGTGGTTGAATTATTGAGTGGGTTAATGCCGAGCACTTAAGACAGAAGCAGACCCGCGCCGCAGACAGACCTGCGCTACGCTACCTGTCAACACACTGGCCTTTAGCGAATAACCCAGAGCCAAATGATAGATCTTTTAAGTTATTGTCATGTCAGTCTTTAATAGGAAGACTTTGTTGAAGCTGAATGGCGCCAATGGCTTTTAGGCGGCTTTAAATGTCAGCGGCCTTCAGTTGCGTACTCAGATTTTATCCAGCAGCAACAATCATAAACAGCGAGGACCAGTGAAGGCCCCGGTGTGAATAAGTCAGATTACCATCTCCTATAGTCTGCATCTTTTTTCCCCCCACACCTTCAACCCTCCTCCTGACTAGTTAAGGCCAGCGGCTCACCCCAGCTCATTAGCTACCTTTCAGTCGATCACAGCCATGAGCAGTGACTCTGTTTCAGCTCTTTTTTTTTTTTTCTTTACACTTGGGAATAGTATGTGGACGAGCTGCTCTAACACCCTGTCAGACCCTGCTGCTGCTATGATCGTATCAGCTCACCCCCACATTTTAATGATTTCCTCAACATACTTCAATAAACCAAAGCACAGGGAGATATTTCATTGTTGCATTATTTTCTGTAAAATCTCATTATAACCAAATTATAATCAATACAGTGATTTTGGTGGAATTGATTCATGTTACATCACAATTTCCCAAGAGACACCAACATCCAGACAACCTGCCCATCAATCGATTGTGATTATTCCTACATTTATTCGACAATGGCATCAACCTGAGGCCAGCAGGCATTTAGTGCAAGTGGATGGGGGTGGGGGGAGTAATGAAATCCTCCCATCAGCCATGAAAGGTTGACGTCAGGAAGTCTCTGCTCCCAGCCAATAAACAGTCCTCATTACTCATCATTGACTTTATGCTTCAGGATTTATCCAACAATCAGGAGAGTAATGTTGACCTTTTCACTGAACTCTCAGCAGGACGCCAAGTTTCCTAAAATGTTAAATATTTCCTTTCCCCTGGACAGGAAACAACATCCCCCTGAGACTTTTGCCTCTGTACCACAGCTCTTTGTAGTGCTTCCTACCTCAGACCCCCCCCCCCCCCTGCTACACACACACACACACACACACACACACACACAGCAATGAGGCTGCGTCTGTTCTGTAGAGTGTGTGGGAGGTGAAACCTGATCATATTTGAGCTGACTAATAGGTGCGCTCTGGTGCAAACATCACTTCCACTAGGTGTCGCTATGGAAATGTGAAGTCCAGTTCCAACATTTCCCCATTCTATGGTGAAATATCTGCATCGGCTATGATAACACAGTTTACAGAAGCACTGACAGTAACCCATCACAGAGTTCTTCTGGTGGTTCTGATTGACGCTACGACTTTTCTGCTACAAAACGGAATGGGCCACCCCTCGTCTCGTTCTACTCTCCTCCGCCAAATCATAGTTTTTTTCTGCTTCTGACAGACAACCAAGTCTCACACAAACATCAGCTATACTTGGAAGTGATTGCTTAATTTCTCCTCATCATTGATAAAATATACAAAAACAACGACAACAACAATGCGCCGCATTTTTCCTGTTTGTGTTTCGGTTAATGCGTCACTGTCGAAGTCGTTGCTAGCCTGAGAGTCCAGGCACTCTTCATCGGCCGGCAGTAAGTTGTGAAAGAAGCTGTCAGCATGCTGGCTGGGTAACTGCCACACTGAGGAGAAAATGACTTTTCTGAAAAGCTGCACAAGATTTTTTCCTTCTCCAGGTTATGGAATTGTTTGCTATGTTTTGAAAGTTTCCATCATTATGAAACTTCTTTAATATGTAGAGTGTGTGCTTGTGCATGAGAGAAATTAGTGTAGGTTAGACGTTTGTGTGCTTTGCAGACTAATAGTGGTTTCTATCCCGGCTTCTTGCAGTCTTTGGTTGACTTGCTTACAAAGTTCTGTGCTTCTTACTTTGTGTCTCTTTAAGTTTGAACTAATAACAACAGGCACATTTAACTTTTCTGTTTTTTTAACCAATAAATGTCATCATGCATGTACGTGAAGACAGAGGACGAGTGCAGAAAGATCGCAACCAGAAATCAGCGGGTTCAGTCATGATCTACGGAGAGGCTTCATGACAAAGACGCAAGGTGGTTGAACAAACTGGTGACTTGGCTTGAGTTTGGAGCCCTTGGATACTGGGGCGGAGCAGGGCGGAGAGCATCCTGGACATGTCAGCCACCCTCCACAGCATCCTGGCAGGCCCGAGGAGCAGCTGCAGCAGGCGGCTTAACTCGCTGCAGGAGATCCTTCCCCAACCGTCAGGCCTCGTATAGCTCTTGACCTGGGTTGTTGGATGTGGCCCCCACATCCCCCCTGATATGTGGTTTGGTTTTATTAGTGCCATATGACTATGTCCTCTGAGTTTAAACCATTTTGCTGACTTTTATTGTCTGTCATTGTTTTGAATCTAGATTTATGTGCAGGCAACCGTATCCCTGAATTTACCGACTCAGGCTGAGGAGGAGCTTCATCCCCAGAGCACCCACACCCCCATAAACACCCCGTAAATTAACCACAGGGACCACAGACTGGATGGACTGCAAACTTTACGAGGTGCATCTCAGAGCTGTGGACTTGCTACTTAATATTTACTCAGGTACTGGAATACTAAGAGTCCCTCTGCCTTGTTGTCAGCTGAGCACTTGAAGGGAGACTCCCTGAGGAGCACACAGTGTTTGTTGGAGGGTTTCTGACATGCTCACATCCCAACTCATTTATACCCAAATGTAAAACATCAGAGCATCGACCCGAGCGTCTCTAACGAAGATGCAGCTGCTTTCTCCCCAGTTCAGCCCCACACGCTGTTTCTGCTTAGTTTGAAATGCAACATTTCCTGAGCTCTCCAAATAAATTTGTATTTCATTTCATTACGTTGCTGGAGAAAAAATAAAAATAAAAAAGAGGTCTCAGGTGGGTTTTGAGTAAACTGCAGTTTCCATTTCCCCAGTGGCCAATATTCTGCCTGGCTGTTGGCTGAATGCTGATGTAAACATCTCTGTACAGTCCGTGTCATCATCCTGTCACTGTGTGGCCAGCCGACCTCCCAGAGGATGTACAACTATAGATTTTCTCTCTCCTCTTTCATTAGGAATTCAATGGAGATTAAGCCACGGTTTCCTTGACAACTCTATCATAACTTTTTTTGTTTCACTGATCATTGAGGTCATTTAACTCTTCCTCTGTGTCCACCAGCTAAATGGATTCTTTCTTTCGATCATGTCAGACCTCTGCTTGCACATTCACTCCTCTGCTTTTCATCTCTATTCCTTTTCTTCTCTCATCCGAGAGCCCATTTTGTTCATCTTTTTGTGTCATTTGCCTCGATCAATATGTGTCCTTTGCAGCCTTGATTCATCTCCATACTTCACTCTGCACAACTTGCTTTTTGTTAAATTGACCTGTTAGCTGTGGATGCTCCATCTCCTTCAGTCCCATGGAGTGTATCCTCTGCAGACCATGAACTCCTAAACACGTTGTTGCTTCGTTGGCATCACATCACAGTCAAAAGCCGTACTCACTCGTTTGGCAGGTTTCCTCTTATCAAGCTGCAGCGACGCTCATGATCCACTGCCACTCCGACAGCCTGTGTATAATTAGAAGTGATCTGTGCCTTTCTGCGGCGTTACATAAAGCTGCCCCCCCTCCCCTGTTTTCTCATGCGAGCAACATTTTAGGCTATTTAGGTAATAACTGTGTTTGTGTGTGTGTTTTCCAGCCCAACACTGCTACGCTCTACCACGTTGTGTTCTCTCTTCCATCTCATTTCACACCTCTCTGATATCCAGGCCCATGTTGCACCTTCACTATGAATTAGTGCAGATATCTGGTGACCCTGAAGGGGTTTGCACAGCAGCAGTGGCAGGGAACAACAATAACATCGGCGGTTGCAGCTTTGAGATGAAACTTTGTGCGATGAGGTTCTCGTGTTGGTGACATACATGCTGTAAACGACCCAGACAGGAAATTAAAGCTGCATTTTTTTCATGGGTTTCAATTTCCTGTACTTGTGTGATATTCCCAGATATGAACCAAGTTTTCTGTACTCTTTAACAGGGCTTCCCCCGGGGGACCCAAAAGGAACTGACGCAAGGTTTGATCTGGTTGGGGTTAAAAAAGAAAAGAGAAAAAAAAGGCAAAATAATTTTTAGAAAAAGGATACAATCTAAAAAAAAAGTAGGAAAAATCACTTTTTATACTGTTTTCTTTGTTTGTGAAGCAAAAAATGCTCTTTAAATATGTGAATATCAGTAAAATGTAATTATCTTTTCATGATTTGATCAGGCAGCAGAGTGAGACCCTGTTTAGGGTGTGGGGTGAAATGAAATTTAAAAAATGAAGAAAAAAGGCATTTTAAAGATATAGTATGCTTCTCACCATGGGTACAATTTTGGGTTCCTTTGCTCTTAAATGTTGAGTATTTGATGTTTCTCGAATAACTAATTAGTCCAGTGTCCAGTGTCAAAGCAGTTCAAATCAGTTCATGAGCTGCAAAGTTGAAGCATCTTTCTTGATAATTGAGAAATACTGTTGGACTTTCAGCTTTCTTTTGCCCTGCTGTTCATTTCTTACCCTGTCTTTTTATTTTTCCCTATAGTGCAATTTAAATCAATATCACACAAAGATTGTAATATTTGCCTGCTGCATCAGCACACTCTCCCCAACTCTGCATAATAATTCCTTCCACAGCGCTGGTATAATTTATATCCAACAACCTCAGCAGCAACAGAGACAGCAAACTATGACAAGATATGAATTAGCTTTGCATGGGTCAAGGACAGGAGCTGTGGCTTCACACAAACGGTGGTGTATCATGTTGTCACAGCTCTCTCAGAACATTAAATGAAGACTGCAAATGAATAGAAACTATGGTTAACGCATCTCCTTTGTATGCACCCTGCTTTAATCTGAAAAGCTATTGATTCTGACTTTATTATTACACTTGGACACATTTTCATTTAGGGCATCTTGTCATATCTAAACTTTGCTGGCTGCTATCCACCGGGCGGAAAATCAGAAAACTAATCAAGTCCCAGACCCAGACGAATTGCTGTTGCGTAACTAATTGTTAACTGAAACTGCTGAACCTCTGCCCAGTTCTGCTGAATACCGCTGTGACAGAAAAACAACAACATCTTGTGAAGGAGACTGAGCTTCTGTCTTTTGGCAGCTAAATAAATGTCTGTCAATCACAGCTATCGTCCCTGGGGAGCGCTTCTGTTTAAAACTATTAGCGCCGCAATCAAGGGGAACACGTCACTGTTTACACTAGGAATTATTTATCACTTTGCAAATGGTGTTTAAAAAAAAAAACACTGAATTGACTCTGCAAGCATCAGTAGCTTTGCAATCAGAGGCACCGGCATTTTGTTTGAAGAGATAAACTATCAGTGTGACTAATTAATTTCCTATAAACCATTCAAGCAAAACTAAAATACATTTACAAGGTATCATACTGATGTAGCATTAAACTCTAACAGGCAGCACACAAGCGTGATCCTAGCAGCAGTCAGCGTGGTTCTACATGGCAGTGAAATGGTGCACGCACGAATCCAGACGAAGACTCAAAAGACAAGACGCTCGACTCGCATGGGACTCATTGTCCATTTTTAGTCGTGATATTAACATGGAGGGACTATCTGATGAGGTAAATGTCACTTTCTCACATCCTGTGTATCCTTCCGCATTTGTCTGGTGTTCAGGCCGCAGAGATCCTGCAGCAACAGAACCATGGTGATCATCATCATCATCATCATCATCATCATCATCATCATCATCATCGTCATCGTCATCATTATCTTCATCATCAAAGCCCTCATCATCATCATCATCATCATCATCTTATCGTCAGCATCATCATCATCATCATCATCTTATCGTCAGCATCATCATCATCATCATCATCTTATCGTCAGCATCATCATCATCATCTTATCGTCAGCATCATCATCATCTTATCGTCAGCATCATCATCATCATCATCATCATCATCATCATCATCATCGTCATCGTCATCATTATCTTCATCATCAAAGCCCTCATCATCATCATCATCATCATCATCTTATCGTCAGCATCATCATCATCATCATCATCTTATCGTCAGCATCATCATCATCATCATCATCTTATCGTCATCATCATCATCATCTTATCGTCAGCATCATCATCATCATCATCATCTTATCGTCAGCATCATCATCATCATCTTATCGTCAGCATCATCATCATCTTATCGTCAGCATCATCATCATCATCATCATCTTATCGTCAGCATCATCATCATCATCATCATCTTATCGTCAGCATCATCATCATCATCATCTTATCGTCAGCATCATCATCATCATCATCATCTTATCGTCACCATCATCATCATCATCATCATCATCATCTTATCGTCAGCATCATCATCATCATCAGCATCATCATCATCATCATCATCATCTTATCATCAGCATCATCATCATCATCTTATCGTCATCATCATCATCATCATCATCATCTTATCGTCATCATCATCATCATCATCATCATCTTATTGTCAGCATCATCATCATCATCATCATCATCATCATCTTATCGTCAGCATCATCATCATCATCATCATCATCTTATCGTCAGCATCATCATCATCATCATCTTATCGTCAGCATCATCATCATCATCATCATCTTATCGTCAGCATCACCATCATCATCATCATCATCATCTTATCGTCAGCATCATCATCATCATCATCTTATCGTCAGCATCATCATCATCATCATCATCATCATCATCTTATCGTCAGCATCATCATCATCATCATCATCATCATCTTATCGTGAGCATCATCATCATCATCATCATCATCATCATCTTATCGTCACCATCATCATCATCATCATCATCTTATCGTCATCATCATCATCATCATCTTATCGTCAGCATCATCATCATCATCATCATCATCATCATCTTATCGTCACCATCATCATCATCATCATCATCTTATCGTCATCATCATCATCATCATCATCATCTTATCATCATCATCATCATCATCATCATCATCATCATCATCATCATCATCATCTTATCGTCATCATCATCATCATCATCATCATCATCATCATCATCTTATCGTCAGCATCATCATCATCATCTTAACGTCAGCATCATCATCATCATCATCATCATCTTATCGTCAGCATCACCATCATCTTATCGTCAGCATCATCATCATCATCATCATCATCATCATCATCATCATCTTATCGTCAGCATCATCATCATCATCATCATCATCATCATCATCATCATCATCTTATCGTCAGCATCATCATCATCATCTTATCGTCAGCATCATCATCATCATCATCATCTTATCGTCAGCATCACCATCATCTTATCGTCAGCATCATCATCATCATCATCATCATCATCATCATCATCATCATCATCACCTTATCGTCAGCATCATCATCATCATCTTATCGTCAGCATCATCATCATCATCATCATCATCTTATCGTCAGCATCACCATCATCTTATCGTCAGCATCATCATCATCATCATCATCATCATCATCTTATCGTCAGCATCATCATCATCATCATCATCTTATCGTCAGCATCATCATCATCATCTTATCGTCAGCATCATCATCATCATCATCAGCATCATCATCATCATCATCATCTTATCGTCAGCATCATCATCATCATCATCATCTTATCGTCAGCATCATCATCATCATCTTATCGTCAGCATCATCATCATCATCATCATCATCATCATCATCATCTTATCGTCAGCATCATCAAAATCATCACCATCATCATCATCATCATCATCTTATCGTCAGCATCATCATCATCATCTTATCGTCAGCATCATCATCATCATCACCATCATCATCTTATCGTCAGCATCATCAAAATCATCATGGCCGCTGGTTATAAAAATGTCATGATTGAAGTCAAACTAATTGAAGCTGGATCAACTACTTCCAACGCCACACCAGGTCACTCCACATGTACACAAGCAGTCTTGACTTGGACGTGTTACCGAAGACTCAAGACTTGACTTCCATTAAAACCACAGATTCAGAACTTGACTCGGACCTGTGACCAAATCTCTGCCATCATTCCAAATTCTATTTTTTTCCAACTATAGAGATGTTTAGAAACTTCATGTTACAGCAATAAACCTTCTCATGGAAACCCATCACCATCATTTTAAAACTGTTAGTAATGATCAATAATGTTCCTATCAGGTTAATTGATTATCTAGATATAACATTTAGGCGTGCAGTGGTCAGCACTGTCACCTCACACCAAGCAGGTTCCAGGTTTGAGTCCCGGCTCCATCACAGGATCTTTCTGTGTGAGTCTCCATGTTGTCCCTGTTCCTGTGTGGGTTCTCTCTGGTACTCCAGCTTCCTCCCACAGTCCAAAGTCATCAAGAGGGGACGAGGCTGATTGATACTCTAAATTGACTGTAGGTGTGACTGTGAGTGTGAATGGTTGTCTGTCTCTATGTGTTGGTCCTGTGATGGACTGGTGACCTGTCCAGGGTGAACCCCACCTCTCACCTGAAGGCTGCTGGGATAGGCTCCAGCCTCCCCCATGATCCTTAACAGGTTAAGAGGTAAAAATGGATGGATGGATGGATATAACATTTACATTGCTGTAAAAGTGCTGATAAAATGTTTTCCACATGATTTGTTTCACTATCAGATTTTGATCCATTCAGAAAGTCTTGAAGAGAGAACGATGACATTATCTACCCACATTCCCGCTCGCAGTATGATGCCCTATTCACAAAGGTAGAATCGACAGCCTGAGCTTGAGAGTGCTGAGTGTTTTATAGACTAACAATCAATCGTATTTTGCCTTAGTAACGTCCCCAGAACACACACAGAGAATGTTCAAACCTCACTGTTGTTAACCTCATGGGGAACTTATCAGAGAGGACAAACATCCTGAAAACATTCTCTTTGAGACATGATTGATACATTTAGCCACAATGCTACGTTTCACAGCTCTGATCCTCCAGCTAATAAAATGAGTCAAACCTTATTGATACAGTGATCTTCCTATAATGTTAAAATAAAAACCTGCCAAATGATATTTAAAAAAAACATTAAAATAAAGTTATCACAGAATCTTTAAAATTTTGTAGAGAATGCTATCTGACCTTTAAGAGGACCATTCTGGGAAACGAATAAAAACCTCCTGCTAAACACCATATCGGCATGAATGATATTGAGATGATGATGTTCTCATGATGAGAACCAGACATACTTATCTGGTTATTCAGTCTAATGTCAACAAAAAACCCCAGAAGGCACAGAAATGTCTGTGTCTCTGTGGACGCGGTAGCAACGCACCAATAACAATGTTCCAATCTCCTCAAAGTGATTGTCCAATCGTGCTGACAACTCAATAGTTTACAGGCTCATAAAAGCCTAAGTACCTCATTTTCATTGTGGACCATTTCAAATTTACTCCGTTCTCACCTTTAACTGCTTTGAAACACACACACACACACACACACACACACACACACACACACACACACACACACACACACACACACACACACACACACACACACACACACACACACAGAAAAAAAATTGCGAAAAAGAGGCAAAAGGGAAAAAAAAGAGAAGGCTAACTTTAAGCAACAAACCCCTAAAATGTATGCAAAGGTATGTATAAAGACTCTTCTTATACTGGACTATGCATTCATGACTAATATTCTTGATTTCAGCAAACATTGTCACACGCTGCATCTGTGGCTACATCAAGTTGATGTTAAATATTCTGTTTTGATGTGTGTTTCTCTGAGGAAACAAGCAAATATCCTCTGAGGCAGATTTGTAGGCTGCAGGCAGGTCTGCTTTGTTTGGTACCAAGGCCGCCTGATACCACAGGGAGTCTGTGATGTCTCAGTAGATGAGCCATGTGTGCAAATTAATAACACAGAAAATCGACACTATCATCATTGGGAAACAAGCCCCCCCCCCAAGAAAAAAACAGATTGGGGAATGGATCAACGTTGTTTCAAGGGTGGTGCTCTTGTTGCTCCTGACACTTGTGCAATTAATGCCTGTGCCCTTTTGACTGTGCACACAAACACGCAAGCATGCACACACAAAACACACACACTAAACACACACACACACACACACACACACACACACACACACACACACACACACACACAAACAAACAGATTTCTGACATTCCCGCAGTGAAGCAGAATCTTTCTTGCAGCAGGATCTCTCGCTCGAGAGCAGTGAAGGAAGGACTTTTTTGACTTTTTATCAGTCTTCTGTCTGTTTCTCAGGTAATTTTTGCTCATTCAGGCAAAAGAAAACCTACAGGAGATATTGATCACGTATAAAGACAAGACATTTACGGGGAACATGAATAAATGATACGGGTGGTCTGTGCTTTGGGGATTGCTGCTCAGCTCACTGAGCACTCGTGCGATGTGATGTCACAGCAGAGGTTTGTCTGTGGATTCAGGTCCATGGTCTGAGTCCAGGAGAACAATATTGAGCTGCTTTATGGATAATGCACAATATTTTTACTTCCTTAGGATTCCTTCCATTTTTTTACCCCATTGACAGCGTTCTATACAATTTACTGGATCAGTCTTGTCCTTCATGGCGCGGTAATTTGACCCTGAATCAGTTTTGGTAAAGTATGGTCAAGTTGTTTGAGGGGCGAGTCAATAATTATCATTAAAATTATATTATTGTTGGATTGTACCAAGCTCAGCTCTTTGACCTTTAAACGCTGTCGGGCTCACGTCATTTCACAGTGTACTGCCTACTAGTGCCGCACCAGAAGACTCTTCACTGCATCGGCTCCTTCGAGTCGATTATTACAGAGTTTGAACCTTTCGAGCTGTGATGCTTTTTTAATATATGGCGCCAGTGTCTCTAATAATGGCAAAATACAAATTAAAGTTATTGATTATTGATTGAATTTGTATGTAGGTACAAAACACACAAGATCAGTGTTGGATTTTTTTTTCCAGAGTATAGGGATAATAATCTAAATACACAATGTAAAGCATTTGATTAAAACTTCCTAAAATATGACAGAAACGAATAATTATTTTTATAATTTGAGACAATTTCAGATGCTCTTTTACATTAGACTACTGCATGAAAAGTCCCTAAAACTGAGCAACGGCAGCCTTACGCTTTCACCACACAATAATAGATTAGTGTGTTGATATAATCTGGATTATATTTCAAATGTTTTTTATGGATAAGGTGCTGAGACGTCAAAACCCTCCTGTGATACCGTGAGATGACACACCCGACTCTTGTAGGATTTCATTAATACACTTCAAATAGATTATTAGAATAGAATTTATTAAATATTATGGGCCTCTAATGGGCCCTTGCCCTTTAAAATATGAACGTGGGCCTTGAAGTGGAAAAGATTTGAGAACAAGATGACATAACTGATACAGAAATGTAACCCACTACAAAGATCTGGCACTGGTTTTGATGTCTAACTACAAGAGAAGGGTCCATTCATCATGTGATCTGGTTCAGTGTTGCCTGTCTGTCTGTTGCATTCAAAGCCCAATTCACTGAATCAACCCTCCAGTGCAGTTTGCCTCAATATTGATCAAAGTTCCATTCAATCTGTCCTCATCATGTATGCGGCGTGTGTTCCTGTCGTGGTAGCAGCAGGCCTGAACCAGAGGATCTGACAGTTGGCGGAGGATGATGAACCATCTTTAATATTGACCCAAAACGAAAATAAGGCACATGGACGCTAAACTGTAAAAAAGACATAGAATACCCAGGCAGATCAAATTTAGTTCCCACTGCCTGTGCAGTAAGAAACAGGTCGAAGAACAAAAGGGGCAGGGAGGGAGCTGATAGCACAGGAGACAGAAGGAACAGGGCTGGGCCTGACAGAAACTGATAAACCCATGAGACACAGGCGCTCCTACAGACAAAGACAGGAAGTAAGGCAAAAAAGGGGGAATTTGATTTCAAAATAAAACAGGAACAGACAAAGGCTTACTTCTAGTGCACAAGGAGAAAGACAAACACTAAGAAAACACAAGAGACATCACAAAGTTATAGGATTATATTAATGCAGAAAAGAAAATACAAAAATAAATCCATGACTAAAACTCAGACAAGTGGACAGCAGCAGGTTGTTATGCGTCATGTTGGTAATTTTGATTGGCCGAACCAGACACTGAGAAGATTCGTCCCCTGACGAGTGACGATGATCATTTTGCCCTCTTGGTCTCCTCATGTCGGTCTTGTCTAGTCTTTCATGAAAGCGATGTTGATCTTGATGACTTTACCTGCTTGGCTGAGTTAAATTTCCTCTTGTGAGAACTTGACTAGAAAGCTTCATCACCAGGAAGATCACACTCAAACAGTAACAGCCTCTGAATCTGACGTGACTCCACACACTTAAAGGTTAAACAGGGCAGACTGATATATATGTGACCTGCTGGAAAGAGATAGTGATGCGGTGTGTCAGCTGACAGAGTCTGGGTTATCTCCTGTGCTTCAGCTGTGACCGATTCTCCAGTAGGAAAGCCTCAGAAAATGTCTTGCCTTTAAATTTCTTCTCATCTACCACTGTTGTCATCACTGTGCAGAGCTACTTGCACAGAGAAATAAATGTCAAGATATATTCTTTTTTTTTTTTCTCTGACCTTTCAGAAATTATAGCAGCTCATATCAGAACTGTTGCGGTCTGATTTAAAACCCATCCACTCATAACAGCGATTAATGTAAACCACAGGATGTCTAGAAGTGCAACAAGTCTCACAATTCAATCGATAGCAGCTAATACAATATTAAAGACGAATTATTTAGGCTGGCTACATCATCAGCTGATGGGAGTCGACTTACTGTATGGTCACATCAAATGCAAACATGCACCATCATCCTTATGCAAAAAGCAACGGCACTTTAAATTGCCTGCAATCTTTATTCCCTGCCGTGCTTGTGATGGTTTCAGGGAGGTGGCGTAATGCTTCCCAAGGTTTCCATTGGGCTGATG
>NC_141330.1:15010000-15017500 GCF_037954235.1 Aulostomus chinensis | reverse complement strand
AACAGAACAAGATGACGACATTCCTACAACTCTTTGGCTGAGCTGTGATAAACGTAGCATCGAGGCTAACGCTACCGACAAGTCCAACCAGGTTTTATCTGGTTAACATTTTGAGGATGTTTATTGATTCAAACGATAGTTGCTACATGATTAAACTTTTTTTAAGACAATTTTTTTTTATATCTACAACACTGAGTATACTTCAAGGATGCTGTAGGATGTTTTCCAAATCGAGCTGACATTAATATTCCATCCACAACATGACAAAAAAACAGCAATAGAATTTTTAACGTTTACCTTTAAAACATTTAACAATTCCATATATACGAATAAAATGTCTTTTTTAGGAACAGTTGTCCTCCAAAGATCCAGAGAAAACCATCTAAATATTTGGAGCCTGATCTCATTCTCTTGTAATTAGAGGTTAAGATATCAAAGGACTGTTTTTGAGATACCAACATAATGACAGTGACGATATCTTTTTTTTTTTTTTAGATAATTTGATTATTGTCAATGATAAGACGGAAGCCGTTTCATCACATTAATGACATAAGGGTCTCATTATCTCGGTTGCCTCTAGCTAACGAGCTAATTGTTAATAATTTATCAACTAAAAACTAAAGCAATTGACGAGACATCACTTTAAATTCATCATCTCAGCTTTGTGTAGACGGTGAGCTAATTAAAGTGTTACCTTTGTTTTCTCCAGATATCAATCTAATAAATTCATAATCTCAGTCACCCTTATTAACAAGTTAATTGTTAATAATTTCATCAAGATAAAATATTGATCTCTTTCAGGGTTGAATTTCTTAGTTTTCTTACGATAGCGAGCTACTTGGCCAACTAGCTCCGTTGTCCTTGGATAATTCAATTAATTAATGATCTCACTTTTCTCTAGATAAGGATTTAATTACCAGGTTAAGCAATCTAACATTCAATTAACCGCAAACAAAAGCAGCTTTTTTGGTAATTCTTTTTTCTTCCCCCTCTTCTTCCATATCTCAATATAAGTAGCAGGTGTGCTTGAGCCATTTTCTGGAACTTTCCTCCTGCTTGTTCACACAGACGTAATGACGTGGCCAACGCAACGTCACTATTACACTGTAAACGATAATATGATAATTGATCAAATAGGCGCCGGTGACCGCCGGCCTGCTGCAGGCTTTCAAACCATCTTTAATATTTAATCAGCCCTGCTGCTGGCTGGTTTTTTCATCACTGCTGTGGGTTTTGCGCGCTAATTCCGCGGAGGTGACAACAGTGTGATGCCTCCACTCACAGAGGCAACAGGCCGGGGAGGAAGAAGTGCCCCGAGGTTTGCAGGCAGCAACGAGGAACGTCTCAGCCGTGGAGCCAATTAACAACAATGAGCTTGTTGGCTGATTTTGACGGACTGACGGCTGCTGGCTGAGCCGCGGCTGCCACGTGACCTCATTTGGTTTACACACAACAAGGAGAACCATACAAATGTCACAGGTGGAAATAAAGATGTTTGCCATATTCATGTGGGCTGGCTGAGAAAAAAAACACTTGCATTGCGAACCCGGTGCGCCTCATCGAAGGCGAGGAGGGAGGGGGGAGGGAGGGGGAGGCACCTTTAGGCGCCTCGCTCCTAATTTGCCGTGCAGTTTTGGTGCGCTTCTGTGCACTTGAACATCACTCGCGCTCTCCACGTCTCACCTGCACCTCCAGAATGGAGCTCCCCACTGTTCCTCCGGACGCCGCGGCGGATTTCAGCGACCAATATTCGGTTTTTGTAACTCCTTTCAATGTTACGTTCGCTGATGATCTCCTCCTCGTGCCTTCGAGGAGCAACGGGACCCACGCGCCTGCTGCGCGGGGCACCACCAGCCTGATTATCGCGGTGTGTATCACGGCTCTCTACTCGCTCATCTGCGTGGTGGGACTGCTGGGGAACGTCCTCGTCATGTACGGGGTGGTCAGGTAGGATCAGCCAAAGACCGGGAACTAAGAAAAGCAAAAAGAAACCTGTTTTCTTGTAATGATGTGAGAAGAAGATGCCTGACGTGTGTTGATCATTACAAGTGGCCAATAATTTGCATCTAGATAATGAGTTTTATCATCACTGTCAAGCTTCTAATTAATTAAAAAATGACTTAAGTAAGTAAATCAACAGCTCTCTTATCCACATTCAATAAATCCGAAATACAATCCTCATGAAGGGAGGATTTAACGCTGTAAAGTGTGTGTGAATGTGTACGCAAGTATTAAAAATACTCATCTTTTAAGGGATGTTTCAATTTTTTATAATCTATCCATTAATATTATATTTTCAGAGCGTAAAATGCTTTTTTGCCGGTCTGTTCCTCTCATTATGAGGGTCCTCTCTAACTGCCCGCTGTTACAGTGTGCCTGAGAGCCACTCTAACACACCCACCACCAACGCACGCACGCGCGCGCGCACGCACACACACACACACACACACGCACACTCCTCCTACACAGCAGTGGAGAGGGAAGGATCGTGTGATTTAGAGCTTAGCATTGAAATCACCTCATGTCACCAATTATTCCCGTCAGGAAGGATGCTGTAAACTCCAAGAACTGGTTTGGCAACCAGTGAAACCAGCCACTGTGCATTAATTCAATCATATATGTATTTTTTGATGATTCAGTTCTTCTGGATGTGGTTGCTTAAGTGTTGCAGCTTAATTTGAGAGAGCAGTGATGGGTTGGTTGGACATCAATCATCTCACAGAGAGTTGCTGTAATTGCTTTTGGAGGAAAATGTGTGGAAAATGTGGAAAATGGATTTCTGTGCCCTTTTTTTCTGCACATCTCTTATTTTTTGTTCCAGAATAAACCAATATATAGATATAGATATAGATATAGATATATAGATATAAAGGAGAGTATGCACACTGTCACCCTGTCTTGGTAATTTCAGTGACACGCTGTGTAAGATCAGTTCATGGTGTATAACATCTCTTTATGGGTGAGGTTAAGATAAAAGGTTAGACATATTTTGTGTTCGCTCATCCTTTTAGACACGGCTGCTGTGTGGCGTAGAAAACCTTTAGACAATACTCTCTCTCTCTCTCTCACACACACACACACACACACACACACACACACACAAAATAAAAGTCATAATGTGGAGGAATCCTTCTTTCACAGCCAGACTGACTGCATTCAGATCAGACTGGTCACCCAGTAAAAAAAAGATTACCCTCTCTGAAGGATTTTGGAGCTGGAATCGGCTCATTATCTACAAGTGCACTTTAATGGAGGGTTACTGTCTCTTTGTTGGAGCGGAGAGCCTCTCATGCATTTAGCGCAGTACCATCAGCACGTTCTGCACCGAAAAAGCTCTTTTATTACTTGGGATATTTTTCTGGGGAAAGCGATTGTTGGCTTGAGAGAGGAAATGGGTTCAGACAATAGTTTGGTTCTATCGTTGGAGCTTTCTAATGGAAATCAACCACAGCGGGCCTTGACACCATAATATGGGTGCTCAATAAATCTTCCAAGGAGACCGTATGGGAGTTCTTCTCCTTCCTTGATATGTCATCTCCATAAATCTTCCAACCAGGTACACCAAGATGAAAACCGCCACCAACATCTACATCTTCAACTTGGCTCTCGCCGACGCCCTCGCCACCAGTACCCTCCCCTTCCAGAGCGCCAAGTACTTGATGAGCACATGGCCGTTCGGGGAGCTGTTGTGTAAAGTGGTCATCGCCATCGACTACTACAATATGTTCACCAGTATCTTCACGCTCACCATGATGAGTGTTGACCGCTACATCGCCGTGTGTCATCCTGTGAGGGCCCTGGACTTCCGCACGCCCGCAAAAGCCAAGCTCATCAATGTCTGCATCTGGATCCTCTCCTCTGCTGTGGGAGTTCCTGTGATGGTTATGGCGGTTACCAAGGTGACAGATAAAGGTGAGGAACTTTCGTGTTTTGAAATTAATTTCAAAACACGAAAACGTCAGCATCTTGGCATCTTTTTAGTGGCAGGTGTTTGTTGATATCAAGGAGCAATAATGCTGGAAGAGAGAAGATATTTGTGCTGGGTTATTAACTTAAATTAGCTTCTCCACATGGCCCTTGACTCAACTTCAATTCTTTTCACTCCTCAGGCAACACAGCCTGCGTTCTCAGATTCCCCAAACCCGAGTGGTACTGGGACACCGTGACCAAAATCTGTGTGTTCATCTTCGCTTTTATGGTTCCTGTCCTGGTCATCAGCATTTGTTACGGCCTCATGATCCTGCGGCTGAAGAGTGTCCGTCTGCTCTCTGGCTCCAAAGAAAAGGACAGGAACCTGCGACGCATCACCCGGATGGTCCTGGTGGTGGTGGCGGCCTTCATCATCTGCTGGACCCCCATTCACATCTTCATCATCGTCAAGACTATGGTGGATATTAACCACAAGAACCTGCTGGTGATGGCCAGCTGGCACCTGTGCATCGCCCTGGGCTACACCAACAGCAGTCTCAACCCTGTGCTCTACGCCTTCCTGGATGAAAACTTCAAGAGGTGCTTCAGGGATTTCTGCCTTCCCTATCGCTCTCGGATGGAGCAGAACAGCTTTTCCAGGGCGCGCAATAGCACACGGGAACCAGCGTCGGTTTTTGCTCCTGCAGCAACAGACAGGCCGCCTGCATGACTAGGCATGCATCAGGTGGGGGGCAGAACAGTCCAGGATGACCTCCAGACAGAGGTCACACAGGTCACCACCACAGGAGTCTGAGTGTTGGCATGAAAGGTTTTAGTCCTACTGGTGATGTGGTTCTGGGTTCATGTAATTAAACCCGACATTGGTTTGCAAGCTACAGTACAGCCGTCTTCAGATTGATCACGAACTTGCTCGCCTGTGCATGTCACGTAAACTGTGCAGATATTGAGACGACGACATGTTTTTTATTATGGATTTGGGTCCACATCCACAGAGTAATCAAAGTCTTAAGGTGTTGCAGGGCTGAGTTTCAGCTTTAAGGGTGTTTGGAGGCATTCAGACCCTAGGAGAGCACAGGACTGTGTATATAAAGTCTTACAAATGATCAGATTATCAAACAGAACTATAAACCTAACAGGGAGTGTTTTTATGGCCAAACAGTGCCCAGCAAGATTGCCCAAGCAAGTCACTGATCTTAAAGTGATCATATAGGTTTATTTTACTTACCAAATTGAGCTCACAAAATGTTTTTTTTCACCGCTGCATCACTTCTTCGTGACTCTAGAATGGAAGAAGAGCCAGCTGCATATATTCAGCTTAGTGCTCCATCGCCACCAACTACGAGCAAAGGCAAACTGTCCAGAAACATCCATTTACTAACTTTCTGTATAGTCCCCATCTTCTACTTCCAGCTGTTTGCTCAGAAACCCACAAAAACTTTCATTTGACCTAAAAACAAACAAACCGTAACTCCTCCCTAATGTGAGGGAGAGCAGACGAGTTGCTTCAACTGAAAACTGATTTGTTTTTTAGCTTTAATCAAAATGTTTGTGGATTTGCAATGAGACGCCGTTAGCTTCAAACACACACATCTGGCCATTTCCCAGTTTCAGAGTCACAATGATGCGATGCGACGGTAAAGATAAACACCTTCTGGTGAGTGTTTGAAAGGCAAAATACATATTTTTTTTGGGGGGGGGGGTTGCTTTAATTTCTAGGTGTTTCACTCAGTTGCAACTGACTGGAAAAAGTCCAACTGGAGTTGAGGATGGTGGCAACATACCAACCAAATATTACATTTAAGGACTTTGTTTCACTACGTCTTTCTTGAAAAATGAATTTTGTAATTAATTAAATAATGTTTGTATGAATAGGCTCTAATTGTTTCCCTCCATTTCCAGCATAACAGAGAAAGAAGCAACACAGTGTCCTGACACCTTTTGACTGCAGTGCATATCTGGCTGGTAATGGTGTTGTCAATCAAGCTCATCGAGGACATAATGAGAATCCATTAACATGAATGTGAGCTGAGGCTATATTTGCATTGTAACCATTATATCTAAATGAAAGATTGTATGTAATTTCATATACATTTTATAACGTGAGAGAGGAAAAATAATTACAGACCAAGGGCACGCAGATAATTGAGGAAGTGACGCGACAATGCATCTGTATATTTGTCCTGTAGTGGAAGAGATGTATCAAAGACGTGTGTGTTTGGTGCTTCCAGTGTAATTCAACATGACCATCAGTGACTTCTGCAACTGTTGAGCTGTTCAATCTAAACATTCAGGAGATGATAAATGGAGTGGCTGAAGGAGGAAAATGGCACCGTCACCTCATCTCAGTGACATGTGACTCAGTGACCTCCAGCAGGCACGCAGCAAGTCTGAATTGGATGGAATACATTAGCCGCCAATATGAGAAGCTTCCTACACATATTACAGCTAATGGAAAAAATTTCTACCGGAGACCGATGGACACTTGAACGGTTTAACAGGTTTTTTTTTGCACAGAATTGATGCCTCTCTTGTGCTCGTGTTACAAAAGGCATCCATACATCAAGTGTAAATACAATATCTTTCTGTGGGAGCATATTGGGGGATAATGTGATTTCTTTGTTTCGGCTATTGCACCATCAAGCTTCAGTCAACCAACCAGTAAATGTGATATAACTGTTTAAATACTCTAAATGTTGGGTGCAGCCCTCTGCTCCTCAGAAATAGAATGGTGTTTTCGTCTCTCAATTTCAGTTCATTATTATTGTAAGACGAGTATTCATCAGTGTTTTCTGCATTTGTTTAGGTTAAACTATTTTCCTGCCGAATGACAATATGTACCATAATGCCTTACTCAGTGTTATGTTTTGACAGGTAGTGAAGTGCTTTAAGACCTTAAATCTTGTCTTTCAGCACATACAGTGTATAAAGTATCATTGGTAAAACTTTCCAATAAGGGTATGTTAATAATTCTTAATTAATGCTTGGTTAATCATTACTAATGTTGCTATGAGGGAACACTCAAATGGTAAGGGAACATTCATGATGTTCCCTTCATGCTCAGTTAACTGTACTAATGCTACAATAACTAAGCTACGTAACGTAGCTAACCACTACGAGTGTTGCATTCACTGACCATTTGTGATACAACATTCGTAGTCGTTAGCTAATTCTTAGATAAGCTTTACTAATGCTACTAAAAAGGTACATTCATAGTGGTCAGTATATCACAAATGGGTAGTTAATGCTTTATTAAACTCCACTGATTCTACTCTAAAGGTACATTCATAATGGGTAGTTAATGTTTTACTAACCAATACTGATTCTACAATAAAGGGACATTCATAATGGGTAGTAAATGCTTAGTTAACCCTTACTAATGTTACAATAAATTAACATTTGCAATATTAAGGAAATGCTTATTTAACCATTTCTGATACCATATAAAAGGTACATCAGTAATGGTAAGTTAATGTTTGGTTAACCATTACCTTTGCTACAATAAAGGTACATTCATAATGCTTTGTTAATACTTAGTTAACTGTTAAGTAACAGTTAACAAGTGTTTCTTCA